>NC_050071.1:12878589-13184873 GCF_009764565.3 Dermochelys coriacea | reverse complement strand
CTTTCTTGTTCCAAGTTGTTTTTTTTATCAGCATGAACTTGATGGCTACTGAGCACCCAAAACTCCTGTGGGAGCTAAGGACTCTTACACCTCTTAGAAATCATACTGTAACATCTTTCTGATTCTGCTGCAGAGAATACAAGCCTTTTTTCCTCCCTTGCCGCACCACTGTTCCAGTAGCCAATGGAGCAGTGGATACTAACTCCTGCCATCTAACAGGGACATTAATCTTTTGTAAATCTGACTTATGTCATGTGACTGGGGCAAAAAATTCTTCCATTGACTTAGAATGTTGACAATGGGGCTTAGATCAGCTTAACTAACTAATTTTTCACACCTCTGAATGATGTAGCTAGGTCAACCTCAACTTAAAGTTGAGACCAGGCCATATTCTTATTACAACTGGTTCTGTTTTGTTTTTAAAAGACAGTCTTTCCTGCAGTCAGTCTTTATTCATAGTGCATTCAATGGGACCCTTTTTACCATGTTGCTGGCACGTCTGGTCTTTACACCAGCACTTTGCATCTGAACTACCTAGTTTGCCACATTGGTAGCATTCCTTTGTACCAGACATTTTGCTTGACAATTCAACTGTCCTCTTGTAGATTTTGGAGATACATTTAGCTCTCAGGAGTCTCTTGTAGCAGTTTCATAGGCAATACAATTTCTACAGCCTTCTGGGATGTAAGACCGAAGACAGGAATCTCTGTATTATCAATTCTGTACTGTAGAAAACAGACCAGCCTCTCACAGCATCATTTAACACAGCACCTCACTGACATTTCAAGAAGCTCACTGTATCGATGGTCTTGCATCGTAAAACCAGTTACCCCCTGTTTTGTTTTCTTTAATGAAACTAATCTCTCAGCAGTTAACAATGAATCCAGGTAAAAGTGACCAGAGTACTTTCATAAGACCAACATGTGTTTGTTCCAATTCTGTCAGCTCATAATAGAATGAACATTTTGTCTCCCACCACAATATGGAAAGTGAAAATGTAGATATCAAGACGTCCATATAGAGTTTGCAGCTGAAAAGTATTCAAAACATTCAGTTTTGAAGTTCCTCCATTATAGTGACTTACACTAAAGAACCTGAGTTAAATGAATCTCTCATCAACTGCACCAATAAACTGTCTTTTCTCTCAGGTTCTGGTCAGTTGTAGCCAAAGTGGGTTTGCTTTACTATTGTTACTAGTGTTTTAATCCATTTTTCTCCTCATATGCATTTCTCTAATTTTTTTTGCCACAGATGCCATACTCCCAACTTTCTTCTCTCTTCAAGAAGCTTTCTTTCTCATACTCCAAACTCTAAGAGACTTTGGGACAATGACAGTGAAGATATTCACTCCCCTGTGATACCAGCATCAAGGAAAGACAGGTAAAGACACACTTTCCTAGCTGTAGAAAGATGTAGTGGTATTATGCTGAGCTGTGTTTTATTTCCAACAATGTCAGTGTGGTCCTGTGTTAAACGATGCTGTGAGGGAATGGTCTGTTTTCTATAGTACATATTGACATTGTTCAGTATTTTTTCAGCCAGACAGATTTAATGCTGATGCTTGTGTTTTACATAGCAATGTGGTTGGGCCATTCTTAGAACTCTCCCACTGTAGAGCAATCAGCAGGCACTTTGTTCTCCAATTTGCTGTAGCTTGTGACAGAAAAGACATATTGTGTTCTTTCACAGATTTCTTACTTTTGTTCATTCTTGCTGGTGCTTTCCTTACTCTTAAATATATCCATTTAAACTGGAAGTACATGTTTTGTTCTTTGCATATTGAAACATCACACTTTGCCATCTCAAAAATGTAAGGTAGCTTTAGCTACTCTTTATGCTCTGAAAAAAGAAAAGGAGTATTTGGGGCACCTTAGAGACTAACAAATTTATTTGAGCATAAGCTTTCATGAGCTACAGCTCAAATAAATTTGTTAGTCTCTAAGGTGCCACAAGTCCTCCTTTTCTTTTTGCGAATACAGACCAACACGGCTGCTACTCTGAAACCTGTGTTTATGCTCTGGAAAGTTGCACAGAGTTCCTGAGAACTATGCATATCTTTGGACTCTGACAGGCTAATAATGCCCCTCTGCCTATCAGAGTACAGAAATTTGAACACTGTGCAGTTATTGAGAAATAACTGACGTCATTATGTAAATTAAACCCATTCCCCTTCTCAACCACAGGGTAAAGATTATATATTTGGGTAATAAGTGTACAAATGGCCCTGCAGTCTGACTGGCTGACAATTCTATTTCAGTATAATGATATATAATTGTAAAAAGAAAAGGAGTACCTGTGGCACCTTAGAGGCTAACAAATTTAATTTGAGCATAAGCTTTCGTGAGCTACAGCTCACTTCATCGGATGCATTCAGTGGAAAATACAGTGGGGAGATTTATATACATAGAGAACATGAAACAATGGGTGTTACCATGCTCACTGTAACTAGAGTGATCACTTAAGGTGAGCTATTACCAGCAGGAGAGCGGGGGGGTGAGGGGAGGGAACCTTTTGTAGTGATAATCAAGGTGGGCCATTTCCATCAGTTGACAAGAATGTCTGAGGAACAGTGGGGGGTGGGGGATAAACATGGGGAAATAGTTTTACTTTGTGTAATGACCCATCCACTCCCAGTCTCTATTCAAGCCTAAGTTAATTGTATCCAGTTTGCAAATTAATTCCAATTCAGCAGTCTCTCGTTGGAGTCTGTTTCTGAAGTTTTTTTGTTGAAGTATTGCCACTTTTAGGTCTGTAATCAAGTGACCAGAGAGATTGAAGTGTTCTCCAACTGGTTCTTGAATGTTATAATTCTTCACGTCTGATTTGTGTCCATTTATTCTTTTACGTAGACTGTCTAGTTTGACCAATGTACATGGCAGACGGACAAGACTGGCACATGATGGCATATATCATATTGGTAGATGTACAGGTGAATGAGCCTCTGATGGTGTGGCTGATGTGATTAGGCCCTATGATGGTGTCCCCTGAATAGATATGTGGGCACAGTTGGCAACAGGCTTTGTTGCAAGAATAGGTTCCTGGGTTAGTGTGTGGTGTGTGGTTGCTGGTGAGTATTTGCTTCAGGTTGGGGGGCTGTCTGTAAGCAAGGACTGGCCTGTCTCCCAAGATCTGTGAGAGTGATGGGTCGTCCTTCAGGATAGGTTGTAGATCCTTGATGATGCGTTGGAGAGGTTTTAGTTGGGGGCTGAAGGTGATGGCTAGTGGCCTTGTGTTATTTTCTTTGTTGGGCCTGTCCTGTAGTAAGTGACTTCTGGGTACCCTTCTGGCTCTGTCAGTCTGTTTCTTCACTTCAGCAGGTGGGTATTGTAGTTGTAAGAATGCTTGATAGAGATCTTGTAGGTGTTTGTCTCTGTCTGAGGGGTTGGAGCAAATGCAGTTGTATCGTAGAGCGTGGCTGTAGACAATGGATCGTGTGGTGTGATCTGGATGAAAGCTGGAGGCATGTAGGTAGGCATAGCGGTCAGTAGGTTTCCGGTATAGGGTGGTGTTTATGTGACCATCGCTTATTAGCACCGTAATGTCCAGGAAGTGGCTCTCTTGTGTGGACTGGTCCAGGCTGAGGTTGATGGTTAGGATGGAAAACCAGTTGGAGAACACTTCAATCTCTCTGGTCACTCAATTACAGACCTAAAAGTGGCAGTACTTCAACAAAAAAACTTCAAAAACAGAGTCCAACGAGAGACTGCTGAATTGGAATTAATTTGCAAACTGGATACAATTAACTTAGGCTTGAATAGAGACTGGGAGTGGATGGGTCATTACACAAAGTAAAACTATTTCCCCATGTTTATCCCCCACCCCCCACTGTTCCTCAGACATTCTTGTCAACTGCTGGAAATGGCCCACCTTGATTATCACTACAAAAGGTTTTCTTCCCCCTCTCCCCCCCGCTCTCCTGCTGGTAATAGCTCACCTTAAGTGATCACTCTGGTTACAGTGTGTATGGTAACACCCATTGTTTCATTTTCTCTATGTATATCAATCTCCCCACTGTATTTTCCACTGAATGCATCCGATGAAGTGAGCTGCAGCTCACAAAAGCTTATGCTCATATAAATTTGTTAGTCTCTAAAGTGCCACAAGTACTCCTTTTTTTTTTGCGAATACAGACTAACACTGCTGCTACTCTGAAACCTGATATATAATTGTGTAATTTCTCTAGCAGACTTCTGTATGTATTGTTATTTTGAGAGGTGCTAAATAGCATGATCATCAGGGGTCTCTGATTGATATATGAGCACTCAGGGTGAAGGTCCCTATGAAAGAACTCAAGTTGCTGTGTGACATACCCGTTTCCATTAGGAACAATATAAGGAGTGGCCATTTTGAAAAAGGAGGGACACTATCTTCCCTGAGGCACCTTGTTGCTTCTGTTTTGTTGAGAACAACAGAGGGAAGCCATTTTGAAAGAAGGCAAATCTTTGTGGAATTCTGTGCAGAAGAACAAAATTCATCAGCCTTTCTGAAGAAGAAACTTAATTATGAAGAAAAACAGCAAAAAGTGATCATTAATCCTATTTTTTTCCTCAAATGTAGCTTGAGCATATGACATTTCAATGAGTTTTAACTATATGTGAGGTCTGAATAGTCTGTGTTATTCTATTTTGGACAAAGGTAGTGCTATGACAAAGGATGTTAAATTTCTTAAAATTTATTTTTAGCTCCTAAACTAGTTAACAGATTTGCTTGTAGGGTCTCAGAAAATTTGTTGTGTATTCAGAAAATAAGCACTGTAATTTCCATACATAAACTGGTTATGTCTCTGCTTTAAATGCAAAACTCTACATAGTTTTAATTATTGAACTGTGGCGGAAGCTTCCATAATGTATATTTACAGACTCTCCCCCAATCCAGTTCAAATTTCCAGGAGGTAGACTTAAATACATGCTAATTTCACCTGTGGCAGGGTGACACAGGGAGAGAGGTAGTTTCCTCAGGTAACCAGGTCCAAAACCATAGGTGCCTAACTCCTTTAGGCTTCTCTGAAAATCTCAGCCTTAAAGATTTAAATTTAGCCTCCCACCTGATCTCCCAGGGTTCCAGCTATTCCTCCCTCCTCAGGTGCTTGGTGGCCAACCTTAGACCACTGGGTCCTGAGTTCTTTTGTACTTGGAGCCTCTACCTGGTGACTGGTCTCAAAGTAACAAGCAACCCCTACAGCCGCTAAGACAATACAATTTATAAGTACAGCAAATCAAGGATATCAAATGAACAAGGATCCAACCAATGCCACAGCTGTCCCCTGGCTCCTGAAGACCTATCAGGCCTAGGTGGTGGTCAGTCCTCACAGGAGCAGCACAATTTTGAGCCTCTGTCCCTTCGTGAAGCTGGGGATGCCAGGATAGTCTCAAGCCCCTTTGGCTGAGAGAAACAAAATGGCATCTGCTCGCTTGCTGCAGGTAAAACTCTGGGGCTGCTGCTGTAAACCAACCCCCAGCAACTAGCTCTCCCACACGCAACTGTCCCTGCTCTGGCTCAGCTCCCACTTCGGGGCAGTCCCAGCCATATGCAGGTTGTCTGGGGCCTACAGTTGGCTGCCTAGCTTGTCCTTTGGGTTCCTCGTCCAGCTCCTGCAGCCCATTTGTGTTCCTTCAAGTGCAGGTGAAGCAGCCAATCTCAGTTCCAGTTCCTGCTTTTATAATGCTTGGAGCTGCTCCCATTAAAAGCCCAAAGTAGCCAGGGGGCTACATCAGGCATTCCAACACCTTGAATTTCACTTGGACGCTGACTGGCAACCAATATTGATCCCAAGTACGAGTGTGAAACTAAATGTCATTAGCAAGCACCAGCATCCTGCACCAGCGTCAGAGTGTACTCAGTATGTAGCCCAATATTGTGCACTTGCTGAAATTATATGCTGTGGCCAAGCTTTTTAAAAATGGGCGCTGAGACTCCTAAATCCATATTTAGGAATCAATGGTCCAATTTTGCAAAAGGTGCTGACTTCCCAAAGTTCAAAGTGAATTAACTAGGACCTGGTGGGTGCTCAGCAAGTGTAAATGTAAATAGGAACACTTGATTTGCCTTCACTGTATTACCCATTAGTTTGTACATATAGCTTATGTCCTCTCTTATTCATTTCCCTTCAATCTCTTCTCCTACAGAGCTCTGTCTCTAGTCTTCTGTTCATCACGTCTCTGCATCCCTTCTATTTCCGCTCTACTGGCTTTCACATTTACGTATTCCCCTTTCTAAAGATTCCCTCCTCACAATTGTTTTTCTTTATTTTATTATTTTCTAAAAAGAGAGCCCACAACAAACAAAGTAGGCACACTAGAAGACAAGGGTAGTTAAGAACTGTCTCAAACATTAATGAGTGAAGCAACAATGCATGCCAAATACAAGGGAAAAATGAACAAGCATTAGCAAAAAGTGTAAAGAAAATAAAGTTAGAAAAAAGGGTAAGCAATGTTGTAGAGGTTTAGTAGCTCCCAATATACTGGTACTTAAGAGCCTGATCAGCAAAGCACTCAAGTACATGCTTCAATGTGAGTAGTTGAAGTAGTTCAACTAGTTAACTCATTTAGGAGCTGAGATGGAGAGGGTAAGAAAGGAGAGGAGACAGGAGGAAGTGTACAAATCCTTTGGTTTTCAGAACAGCTGCATGAAGGAGAATAAATCCTAAATAAATTTGATAATCAATAATCAAATAAGTTGTTTGAAGAAAGATATAGAGTCATTTACAGAGTACTAGAGTAATGACAGAATTCATAATTTTTTGAAGAAAAAATACCAAAATGTGATGGAAGTTATTAACAAATAATTTGACCAATTCCAGTTCTAAGGATTCAGGAAATTAAAATTAATTGTGAAGGAGGAATGATTTGAAACCTGATTGTGCATATTTGACATTACTCAGGCACTCATTTGAGAGGCTATATTAAGGCCTGCCACTGTGCACAGAATCCTGTTAATCAGTAACAAGAATAAATAATGTATTTACTGAGTGGAAGAGGGTAAAGCACAGAGAGCAATGAGCTGTGAACAGTAAAGACATGGAATCCTTTCCTTCATGAGGATTGAAAATCCATGTCCATTTGTTTTCACCTGTGAGTAATGGAAAAAGTATTCCACACAAAATATACATACAGCAATGAACTAAAGCACATTTCTCTTATATCTTAAGGGTTCTTTTTGTCTTAACTCAGTGCCTGATCCATCTCCCGGTGAACTCAATGGAAGCCTTTCCAAAGGGTTTAATGAGTGATGAATGATCAGTCCCTTGGAGCATATGAAATAGACCTTCTAATCTGCACAAGCTTGTGCCAGGTGTATTGCAGACAGAGACATCTGAGCTTCCTCATGATTAAACCTTTGGCTTCCTCTGAACAGAGTTTGCCAATCATCATGAATTGTGCCAATCTGTAAACTGACTTAGCGGTATTGCCAACTGGGACCTAGTATAAGAGCTTTAAGTTTTCAACACAAGAAACCTACCAAGAATAGCAGAAATTAGATTTGTGCCTAGGATTTGATAGCATTTTACATCCACTTGGAACTGGTATAACTGACTACATAAGCTGCAGGGCAACAGTGAAATGGGCCCATGACTTTTAACCTTCTGCTAACTCATCAGTGTATGTCAAATAAATATTTGTGGGTGTGCCCTGAAACTCAGAAGCAACCCTTAGATAGGGTGTGTTTAGCAAGCACATCTTTGGTATTTAAAGCCTTTCAAAATGCATATTTTCATATACATACTTTGAGTTAAAGGCTGCTTTTCTACATTTTATATATATACACACATGCACACACACACACATATATATATATATATAAATAAATAAAAGAATTGGGAAAAACAGCTAACTTTGGAGGTCAAGCTTTATAAATATGACATAATAGGACGTGTACTGTATTAAAGGCTTCACCCATGGGGGACCCAGGGGTTGGGCTACTGGGTTCAATAGCCTGGCAAAGTCATCATAGCGGACCTGGCCTCAACTCCAGGAAACAACCAGGGTCATCCACCGAGCCACCTGGGTTGTCTCCTACTCCTATTTTATAGCTTCTCTCTCCCCCCCTCCCCCAGCTCTTCTTGGCTCAGTTCTCCAGTTATGAATATTTATGACTCCACCCATGATGGAAACTTATTCTCTAGCTCATGGAGAAACACTGATCTGCCCAGTAACAACCAGCCATGGTTTCTAGATAGTTCAGGGTAGACCCAGTAAATGGCCTTGTTCCGTCTCCTTGCAAGTGTACACAGACAGATACAAACAAACAGGAATCCATTAATTTCTCAACTGCTTCCCTCTCTGTGTCTAAAAAAAATTAAAATACTGTAATGCAGTTACATGAGCAGAAGCTTTGGACTGTTAGATCTTTTGTTTTCCTGGGGGTGGGGTGAGGCTGGTGAGTTATATCACAAATGAGAAGGAGCAGAGAGTGCAACCAGAAAAAGGAGCCACAGGAGTGGTGTCAAAGCAGGACACTATGGGAAGAAGGGACAATATTCTTCAGAGTGCAGCACCTAGCCCCAACGCCTGGGAACTGGAGAAAGAACTGTCATGGCTGCAAATCCTAAAAAGAGATCCTATTTGGAAATACTTTCAGCAAATTCCTGTACCTCTGCATAAAAAAGGAACAAATGCCAAATGTAAACAGTGCAACAAAGGGATGCAAGGCCTGGCTGTCAGAATGAAACATGTTTCTCAGAAGGCAATGACCCAGAAGATGGTGTGGACATGTCTGAACAACCCAGATCAACTGGTTAGTATACTTATTTTTGTACCATCCTTGTGGATTGCCTACCATGTCAGTAAATGATAACATAGGTTGTCCTAAATTTGTGTTTTGGGTGATTTTCAAAATATTTGTGTCCATATATAACTGTTGGAGTATTTATCAATTATATTTTTATTGTTCCTGCTGGACTTTTGAAATTATTTTTTTATTGCTCAATATAATCAAACATGCTAGGTGAAGATTTCTTATTTAAAAGTAAAGTTTGATTAGGCATTTATGAATGTTAACATTTAAAATAATTTCTCTTCAAGCTGTTTGGTATGTTGCAAGAGATAAGGGTTTAATTAACTAATTATTTTCCCTGTAAAAATGGATTTAGAATAAAATTAAATAATTTAAACTGTGGTACAAACAGCTGCTAAGTTATACTCAGTGAGTGAGAATGACTTTTTGTTCAAAACCATTTTGTCGCTGGGACTAGCTTAGATATACGTGTTATGAACGTCCATCATCTGTAATGTCTACAACTTCAGAGTCATCTGCTAGTACCACCGGCAGTGCTGTAACTAGAAATACGTCAGATAGTAAATTACTTGTATAAAAAAAAAAGACTTTGTTCATCTTCTAGTAGAACCATGGATGAGTTCGTAATTGGAACTTGCAAGATTCCATATATGAAAAGATTGCTCGGTTCATTTATGAAAAAATTTCTACCTTTTGTCTTGTTCAGAACAAAAATTTAATTGACATGGTTCAATCATTCTGACCAGGTTAGACTCTACCTGGCAGAGTAGACACTGGTGAATGCAATGCAAGAGAAGGAAATTGAACAGTGTGCAAAAAACATTGACCAGAAATTTGTTAATCTGAGTCTTGATGGGTGGCGCAATACACTCAATAATCCAGTAATGTGTGTTTGTGTGACAACAGAAGATGAGACTATGTTGCAGAAATGTCCATACAGCAGAATACTTAAAAGAAGTAGCAGTCAAAGCTATAACAAACTGTGAACAAAAAGTCAAGTAAATAGCTTTCTCCCAGAAAATGCTGCAAGTGCAGCAAAGAAGCAAGTTAGAAGAAGATAATGAACAGAATCTGAAATTAATAATACATTGGTAACGTGCTTATTTGATGTATGTTGTAACCAATGGCTTAAGTACAACTCCAGGAACAAAGGAAAAATGTTCACATTGCAAAATACTTCCATAACAATCACTTTGCTTCAGTTTCAATGGAGAGAGCAGAAGTAACCAAACGGATTCTCCCCCGAGATGTATGATGGAATTCAGTGGTTGACTGTTTTGAGCTGTTTAAGAACTGACCCATTCTGATGACAATTTGTGAAGAAAATCGTGACTAAAATAGATGAGATGATCACAGCCAAAGTAGTAAACACTAGACTAAAGAGAAACGTAGAAGTTGTGTTGAATCTATTTTCCATAGCCTTAGACAAACTGCAGAAAGATTGCTGCTGTATTGCTGATGCTGCTGAAATTTGAAAAGAACTTCAAGAAACATTGAAGAATAAAATACCCAGTAACAAAGTTAAACTGCAGGCAGTAAAGAATTGGATGGATCAAGCACTTATTCCACCTCATTTTCTTGCTAATATTCTTTACCCAAAGTTCCAGGGTGGATACCCAACTAATGAAGATGCTGCTGCTATGACATGGGCATTTAGTGATCACCCTTTAGTCATGCCAACCATAATACATTTCAGGGCTGGAGGTGCAGTATTCAAGCAACACATGTTTGAGAAAGTCACACCACTGAACTGGTGGAAGTCACTCGCTAACGCACCTGGAACCAGAGTCTGTTGAAGTGCTTAACCGGCTTTTGACAACAGTAGCTTCTTCTGCAAGCACAGACAGAATACTTTCTTCATTTGGACTAATTCATTCAAAGCTGAGAAACTGATCTGATGAATAATCACAGGTTTCAGAGTAGCAGCCGTGTTAGTCTGTATTCGCAAAAAGAAAAGGAGTACTTGTGGCACCTTAGAGACTAACAAATTTATTAGAGCATAAGCTTTCGTGAGCTACAGCTCTGAGCTGTAGCTCACGAAAGCTTATGCTCTAATAAATTTGTTAGTCTCTAAGGTGCCACAAGTACTCCTTTTCTTTTTGATCTGATGAAGTGAGCTGTAGCTCACGAAAGCTTATGCTCAAATAGATTTGTTAGTCGCTAAGGTGCCACAAGTACTTCTTTTCTTTTTGCGAATACAGACTAACACGGCTGCTACTCTGAAACCTGACTGGGAGTTAAAACACAAAGTTTTCCTGCTCTTTCTCATCCAGCCTATGAATGAAAATGACGGAGGGAAGGGATGAGATCTACTGATTTTAAAAGTTTGAAGGACAGCCTAAGTAACTAAGGAGACTGCTGTCTCATTTTCAAGAGACTTAGGCGAGTAGGAACTTAAGGTTCCAGTCACTTCCACTTAAACATATTTGAAAATGTTCCTGGGCTGACCTGAAATAATCAGTTTAATTCACTGAGTCTGGTTAATCCATCTGTTCATTTAATAAGTCATTTAGCTCTAAATGTGAAATGTGCTTTGATAAAAGAAGTTTATCTATCCAAAACATTTAAGGTTGTTTTGTTTAATAAAAATAAATTTTATTCGCTATTGTATGCTTAATTAAGTTCCAGTTATCATCCTAATGCAGCTTGACACAAATCATAAGCAAAAAGTTAATTAGTAAATAAGCAATATATCATTCACTGTTTTCAAACAAACATACTAAAAACATACCATTAATAAGAACCTAAAAATATTAAGCTACATAATTGCTTAAATAAATGTACTGTGACAAAGCTCTGTCCTTGCCTCTGTGTGACCCACGTTTCCTGGCGGATTTCGCTAGCCTCAGAGACTCACTGTGACCCTCCACGTAACCCTTCTCTCTAGAGACAAGAGTCACAGTCTACTAAGCCATTTTCATCATAAGCCAGCAAGGGAGGTGAGGAGAAGTTATCCTTCCTTGCACAGTCTCTGTTGTCTCCCAGTCTCAGTGATTAATCAGGGGGTAAAGGTGGGGGGGTGGGGAGCCCGGGCCCACCTTCTTCTCCGGGCTCCAGCCCAGGGACCCTAATCGTATCAGCTATGGTAGCTGACCTTTTAGAAACATAACATGTACAATTCCCTGGGCTACTTCCCCCACAGCAGCCCTCACTTCCTCAAGCTCCACTTCACCCTTACCTCAGGGCCTCCTTCCTTGTGCCTGATATGGTGTGTACTACTCAGCCTCTCCAACAGCGCAACTTCCTCCCACAGCTCCTGACATGCACTCCCACCTGACTAACTGGGAGGCTTTTAACTAGTTTCAGCCAGCCCCTGATTGGCTTCAGGTGTCCCAATCAACCTAGCCTTCTCCCTGCCTTCTGGAAAGTTCTTAATTGGCCCCAGGTGTGTTAACTGACCTGGAGCAGCTTCCATTTCATTTAACCTGATACCAGGGATTTGTTTAGCCTGGAGCTAATATATCTATCTCCCACTACTTTTCTATAGCCATCTGGCCTTGCCCCTTCACATATCCCCCCGCTCTGCTCAACACCATAGAGTTGGGCAACTTGGGACGCCAGGCAGTATGCTCGTGACAGACCATCAGCATTGCCATGGTGGCATCCAGCCCTGTGCCATATGCAGAATTGAAATGGTTGGAGGGATAAGAACCACCTGGTGACCATTGCATTCTTTTCCTTATTCCGCTGCATCCACTGGAGGGGTGCATGGTCCGTCACAAGAGTAAATCGCCGGCCTAAGAGGTAATAACGCAGTGTCTCCATAGCCCATTTGACAGCAAGGCATTCTCTCTTGACGACTGCATATTTCTGTTCTCTTGGGAGAAGCTTTCTGCTTAGATAGAGGATCGGGTGTTCCTCTTCTCCCACCATTTGCGACAGAACTGCTCCCAACCCCACCTTGGAAGCGTCTGTTTGTAAAATAAATTCCCTGTTAAAGTCTGGGGCTATGAGTACGGGGTCATTACAGAGGGCCGTCCGAAGATCTGTAAATGCCCCCTCTGCTGCGTCGGTCCACTTTACCATGTCTGGACCTTGGGCCTTCACCAGGTCCATTAGGGGACTTGCCCTAGTGGCGAAGTGGGGAATAAACCGTTGGTTGTAGCCTACCACACCTAGGAATGCACAGACCTGCTTCTTTTGGGTCGGCCGGGGACAGTTTTGAATTGCCTCTAGCTTATTCGTTTGGGGCTTCACTATGCCCCTTCCCACAATATATCCCAGGTACCTAGCCTCTGCTAGCCCTATGGCACATTTAGCGGGATTAGCAGTGAGGCCAACCTGCCTTAAGGTGCGCAGTACTGCCTCAACTTTCTCCAAGTGGATTCCCCAGTCTGGTGTATGGATGATGACATCATCTATGTATGCAGCTGCATAACTAGTATGGGGCCGCAGTAGCTTATCCATGAGGCGCTGGAATGCGTCTGAGGCCCCATGTAGCCCAAAAGGGAGCAAAGTGTACTGGAATAGCCCATCCAGGGTGGAGAATGCGGTCTTTTCTTTAGCTTTTTTGGTCAGAGGAATCTGCCTGTACCCTTTTGTCAGATCCAGTGTAGTCAAGAATCAGGCACTACCCAGTCGGTCAACCAGTTCGTCAATGCGTGGTATGGGGTATGCATCAAACTAGGATATTTCATTCAGTCAGCGAAAGTCATTACAGAATCTTATGGTACCGTCAGGTTTAGGCACTAGAACAATTGGACTGGACCACTGACTGTAAGATTCTTCAATAACCCCTAACTCTAACATTTTCTTTACTTCGGCCTTGATTTTCTCTCTTTTGGCTGCTGGGATTCGGTAGGGTCTCAATGTTACCTTGGCTCCGGGGATCGTGCAGATATGGTGATAGGTCTCAGTCCTCTGCCCTGGTTTTGTAGAGAACACATCTCTGTTGCAATTGATTCATGTCGGCTGCCTCGATCTTTTGGATCGGCGTCAAGTCGGATGATATCCTCACTTGCTCGTGCAAGTTATCCTCCTGGGGAAGGGTCTCCTGCATGACTAAGCATGCCTCTCGATCGTGCCAATGTTTTAGAAGATTGATGTGGTAAATTTGCTCCGATTTCCGGCGGCCTGGCTGCCACACCTTATAGTTCACCTCTCCCATGGCTTTGATTATTTTGTAGGGTCCCTGCCACTGGGCCAACAGTTCACTTTCTGCTGTGGGCACCAGTACAATCACCTGATCCCCTGGTTGGAACCATCAAAGCTTCGCTTGGTGATTATAATGGGTTCGTTGGGTCTCCTGTACGCTCACCAAGTGTTCCCGTACAATGGGCGTAACTCGAGCTATCCGATCTCTCATCTGCAGTACATGCTCAATTATGTTCCTTCCGGGATTTGGCTCCTCTTCCCAGGCTTCTCTGGCATATATCCAATATGCCCTGAGGGTGGCACCCATATAGTAGTTCGAATGGAGAGAAACCCGTGGAGGCTTGTGGAACCTCCCGGATGGCAAAGATGAGGTAAGGCAATAGGGTATCCCAATCTTTCCCATCCCGGCTCACCACTTTCCTGATCATGGCCTTGAGGGTCCTATTGAACTTTTCCACAAGGCCATCTGTTGGCGGGTGGTATACAGAGGTCCGTAGGGCTTGTACATGGAGCAATGAACAGAGATCTTTCATCAACTTGGACATGAAAGGTGTCCCTTGATCAGTCAATATCTCCTTGGGTAGCCCAACCTGGGCAAAGATCTGTACTAGATCCTTAGCTATTATCTTGGAAGCTGTGTTGCGCAGGGGAACAGCTTCCGGGTACCGGATTGCATAGTCCAGTACAACAAGCACATGTCGGTGGCCCCGAGCTGTCTTCTCTAGGGGCCCTACCAGATCCAGGGCTATCCGTTCGAAAGGAACCTCTCTTGTTGGAAGAGGTATCAAAGGAGCCCGCAAGTGCGGGCGAGGGCTATGTAACTGATACTCCGGAGAAGAGGTGCAGTATCGCCGGACATCTTCATGTACTCCTGGCCAGAAGAACCTCTGCAGGATCCATGCCTGGGTTTTCTCTACCCCTAGAACTCCTCCAAACAGGTGACTCTGGGCGAGACTCAATATGGCTTTTTGGTGTTTTTGTGGAACCAGAAGTTATATCTCTTGCTCCTGCATTTGCACCACGCGGTACAGGAGATCTTTCTTCACTATAAAGTAAGATCAGGGACCCTGGACCTTCCCATCCATGGGTATCCCATCAATCTTGGCCACCTCTTTCCTGGCGTTATCACATCTGGGGTCCTCCGCCTGGTCCCGCCCAAAAGTCTCTCTCCTGGGACTAACCTGCCCTATCTCCCAGGGGCCGGCTTCTGCTTTTTTCAATGGCTCGCCGCCGTCATGGCTCGGGGCAGCTTCTGGCTCACCTTCTGTGGTGGAAGTTTCTCTGTTGGCTGCTTGTGTCCATCTGCCTGCTAGGGAGGTCTTCTGGCCCTGGGTCAGATTCCAGGTTCCCAAGGCCTTCGCGGCCTTCCTCTTTTTTTTTTTTTTGTCTTCAGGTCTTTTGTGGGACTGAGAACAGATCCTGAGAAATCTCAGCAAACATCGGGGGTTGACATTCCCCCGGTGACGAGTTGCTGTCCTCAGGGTCCCCACCTCCCTCCAGCCTCTCCGGGGGGAGTAAATTATCAAACCCTGGATAGTCCCTCCCAAAGACTACAGGACATGGGAGTTTAGGAACTATGCCCATGGTCACCTCAATGGGATTTCCTGAACCTCTGTCTCCACTGGGATGGTGGGGTAATGGCTCACGGCCCCATGCATGCACATCACTGCTACATGTTTGGCTTGTAGCACCTGACTATTTTTTACCAGCTTACCTGATATGAGGGGGATAGCACTCTCAGAGTCCACAAACGCTGTAGTCTCTGCTACATTTATCCTCACTGGCCTGGTGTAATTATGCGGGGCTAATGCGACCCCCGCGAGGTGGATAAGGGAGCATGGGACCTCCCAGTCCCCCAAGTTATATTGCATAGGCTCCTCAGTGTTGGGACACTGTGCTGCTATGTGTCCCCACTCCCCACATGTGTAACATCTATAATTGCTTTTAATCACTCCCCTATTCCGGGGGCTAGGGGGTTTAGTCCCGGGGTTCCCCCCACTCAGGCCAATCCCTTCCTTCTGGGGTGCCTGCTGGTTTTCTGCCCCCCCCTTCCACCTAGGACTCCCCAGGGGTTTGGCTGCCCAACCTTCCTTGGGTAGTTGGGTCAGTTCCCTGGCTGTCATCTGTTTTTCTACCAGTGTGATCATCTCGTCGTACGTGGATGGATCGTTCTGGCCTACCCATTTGCAGAGATCTGGCGGCAGTCCCTGCATGTAATGGTCTATGACCAGAGTCTCCAAAAATCTCCTCCAGCCTGCACACCTCGGGCTATAACCACTTCCATTCGAGGTGTATGAGGTCGAATATCTGGGACCTCGGGGGTTTATTCTCCTGATATTTCCACTCATGGAACCTCTGGGCCCTTACCGCTGCCATTACCCCTGATCGTGCTAGGATCTCTGCCTTCAGACGGGTATAGTCAGTGGCATCCATGGCAGGCAAGTCAAAGTAGGCCTTCTGGGCCTCTACACACTAAAAAGGGGCAAGAATGCTGGCCCACTGCTCCTGGGGCCACGCCTCACGCTGAACAGTCCTTTCGAATGAGAGGAGATATGCCTCTACGTCACCTCCTGATGTCATCTTTGGCAGACAACCAGTGGCCCTCAGGGTTCGCGTCCTGTCGGACCCCCGGGCCTGGGTGGTGAGGATCTTCAGCTGGTCCACAACCTCTCTCAAGAGGGCACGATCTTGGGTCGCCTGGCTCATCAATAATTGATTGGTTTCCTGCTGTAGCTGCGTAGACTCCTGTTGCGCCATTGAACCCAGGTGGCCTCCTGCTGGGTTGCATGGCTTGTACCAGAGCTCTTACCATCTCCTCCATTGCGGTACAAAGCAAACAAACAAAAACCAAACCAAAACAAAAAAAATCCAAAACCCCAGTGCACTTTTAAAAAAAACAAAACAAAAAAACACCTCTTTCTTCTACCACACTGTGAACGAAATCCCACTCCTGACACCAATGGGAGGCTTTTAACTAGTTTCAGCCAGCCCCTGATTGGCTTCAGGTGTCCCAATCAACATAACATTCTCCCTGCCTTCTGGAAAGTTCTTAATTGACCCAGGGTGTCTTAATTGACCTGGAGCAGCTTCCATTTCACTTAACCTGGTACCAGGGATTTGTTTAGTCTAGAGCTAATATATCTATCTCCCACTACTTTTCTATAGCCATCTGGCCTTGCCCCGTCACAGTACATAGTTATAGTGTTTCCTGCTAGGTAGTAAAATGATGTACCAAACCTAGTGTAAAGGCTCCATTTAGTTGTAAATCAACATGCTTTAAAATGGCTATATCAACCAATGAGAATGCATTTTTCTTTCAAAAATAACTGAAGTACAAATGAAAAAATGTATTCAAATTGATTTAAATCAAGGCTTTCCACTGGGTGGTTTAAATCACTTTGATGTTAATCAATCCACCCTGTTCTTAAGTGGGTATTGACATATTGCCCTGGAGTGACTGACTCACACAGATGTTAAGGAATGGAGATCACTTAACTCAAATAGTAGATCAGTGGGTTTAATCTCTGTCTGCCTGTGTCTCTGATTTATCCAATATCTCATATCTGTAGCCTACAGCACAAGGATGGCTCAGATGTGACACTCAGATGTGATCTGAACTTCTGTAGCCTTCATATGTTTGTCTAATAAATGATGTACATTATACACGGGCTAAGTGTGTGTAATCATGTCTCTGCTACTAGCTGGCCCACAGAAAACAAGAGCCTGCTACTTACTATTAAATAAAACCATTGGCTCAAGGGGTTCGGAGTGTGGGAGGGGGCTCCTGGCTGATTCTGGGGCAGGAGGTGTGGGGTGCAAGAAGTGCATGCAGGGTGTAAGCTCTGGGAGAGAGTTTGTTTGCTAGATGGGGCTCAGGGCTGGGGCAGAGGGTTGGGGTTCAGGGGAGGGTGAGGGGTGCAGGTTCCAGGAGGGGGCTTGCAGCTGAGATAGGGAATTGGGGTGTGGGATGGGGTGAGGGCTCTGGGAAGGAGTTTGTGTGCAGGAAGGGGCTCAGGCCTGGGGCAGGGGTTAGAGTGCAGGTGAGGGTGCAGGCTCTGGGAGGGAGTTTGGGTGCAGGAGGAGGCTCAGGGCTGGGGCAGGGGTTTGGGGTGCCGGAGGGGGTTTGGGGCAGGGGTTTGGGGGGCAGACGGGGGTGAGGGATGCAGGCTCTGGGAGGGAGTTTGGGTGCAGGAGGGGGCTCTGGGTTGGGGCAGGGGTTTGGGGTGCAGGAGGGGGTGCGGGCTCTGGGAGGGAGTTTGGGTGCAGGAGGGGGCTCAGGGCTGGGGCAGGAGATTGGGGTGTGGGAGGGGGTGAGGGCTCCGGCCGAGTGGTGCTTACCTCGGGCGGCTCCCGGGTGGCAGCGCAGCAGGCTAAGGTGGGCTCCCGGCCTGCCCTGGCCTGGTGTCACTCCCAGAAGCGGCCGACACGTCCCTGCGGCCCCTGGGAAAGGGGACAGGGGGCTCTGTGCGCTGTCCCTGCCTGCTGGCCACCACCACTGCTCCCATTGTCCCCCCTGCGCTGCCGGACTTTTAATGGCCTAAAATCTCCTGGTTTGGCTTCAGAAGCCTCTGGGAGATAGAGCCCGATTCCTGGAGACCCCTGGCAAAACCGGGAGGGTTGTTAACCTTACTGCTCCTGTGCAGAGCTGGATTAAACTTTTGTGGGCCCTGCACCCCCACTCTGCCCTGAGGCCCCGCCCCTGCTCAGCCTCTTCCCCTTGAGACCCACCTGCATGGCGGGGAGGGGGTAGAGAGGAGCAAGAGGGGATGTTATGGGGAACAGGGCAAGTGGGGGCAGGGCCTCAGGGCAGAGTGCAGGTGGAGCAGGGGTGGCCACAGTTTGGGCACTGAGGCCCCTTCTGAGTATGGGCCTTGCACCATGGTGCCACTGGCACCATTGTAAACCCGATACTGTTCCTGTGGCAGGAGCTGACCGCCACTGCTCCAGCCCCAGAGGGGCTGACCCAACCCCGACTGCTGCTTCATCCATGGGGCTGCTTCTCCAGTGGCCCCAGGGTCGATCTCTGGCCAGCTGCTCTGGCAGCCCCAGGGCTGGCTGCAGATCTGCCACAGAAGAAGTCATGGAGGCCCTGGAAAATCACAGAATCAGGGACCTCTGTGACAGAATCATACCCTTAATCATATCACTAAAGTGCAATTTGGATTAGAATGTATTTAATCCTTTTCTGTAGGACTTGGTTTTTTTGGTCAGTTCAATTGCTACTTTCAACATATGTAATTTCACCTCTCATTATAAGTAAAGTTTCTTCCCCTCCTCCTCATCCCCACTTATGTTTAAACTGGACTTTGATCAGTGGTCCTAGTGGACACTGATGAAAGCTTTAGAATGTCAATCTTAAATTTCCTATTTAATCAAATGACCTTTGAGAGTGTAATTTGGAATGAGTGTCTTCCTCATTATCAGACATTACAGAATACATTGCCACAAATCAAAGAACTACCTGACAATCACCACTGAATGAGGGAGCATTTTGTTCTTTGATATATACACCATTAAATCTGGTAAAACTAAAAAGTGAAAGCTTTTACATACCGTAAAGCCAAAGAGCGAGCGGGTGAATGTGTAGTCAGTCTACATTTGTTAACTCAAACTAATCCTACCAGGCCAGATTGTGAGACCCTTACATTGCATAGCACCTTGCTTCACAAAAGTCCCAACTGAAGGCTACGAGTCTACTCATGGAGTAAAGGACTACTCAATGTGAACAGAGTGTGCAGAATGGAGGGGGGCAGGGAAGAAAGCAGAAAAGACGGGGAGACTGCTGAGGCCACTCCTCCACCGTCAGCAATCCCTGAACTAAGAACTGTGCAGGGAAGGGTCCCCTCCTCTCTGGGTACATTGGGGTCCCACTCAGGGCCCTGCCATACATTTTTTGTAGCCATTTGGGTTTAGGGAAAGAAGAATCTCCAGGCTGGAGCCAGACTACAAACCAGAGAAATTCAAGCCAACAGGAGCAAACACAAATAGCAGCTTTCATAGGGACCATCAGACACACATGATGTCAGGTAGCGTGCTACAGTTTGAACTTGCTTTCTCTGTCGATTTGACTGCTGGCTCCCAGCCCCTCCCCAACAGTCTCTTCATACCAACTTTCTTCCATGCACCTCTGAAGTCTTTCCTTCCCATTTCCCAAATAAAGTTAATCAAACCCCTAATCAAAGCCAAGTTATTTAAAAAACAGACCAGCCAAACAGAACCCCAGCCTTCAGCAATTTTTGGAGAACCTAAGGGAAATCCCCTCTGACTGGCTGCCTTGTCTTGCCCACCACTTCCCCACCTCCTGGGGAAGAACAGCCAGTCAAAATTGCTACAGGAAGAGCTTTCTTGTTCTCCCTCTCCCTTCAGCAACTGAGAGAAGGTTTGGGGTAAAGGGGTGGGGGGAGGGAAGAGAAAAGGAGCAGCTGATATTATCACAAAAGGGGAGACTCATGGTGGCTCTGCTCTCTGCTTAAGCCTCTCCAGTGCTGCAACACCCGCCCTGGCAAGAGGGAGAAAAGGAACTGTGGGAACTGCCCCTCCAACTCCAGAAGAGGACCGGATAAACTTTTGGAGCTGGAATTTCCCACCCAGGCCTGGAATTTCCTAATTTTTGAGAGCTTGCAGCCTTCACATTCTTGTAACCATTTTTTTTTAAACATAGTAAGCTGTATATACCTATGAAGGCATACTAATCCACCCCAAATAACTGCTCCTCTGTTGCCATTCTGCTCTGTGGACTAGATACCTGTTGTAGAGACCAGACTGGAACGACTCCATGAGTCTGTTCTGTCACTCTCATAAATATGTCCGATGAATCCATCACAAATACTTTTCTTTCCCTGTCTATTGTTTGCTTGAAAAACTGAGCAAACATTTCTTCCTTCAGAAGGAGGAGGCCTGGCTCAGCAAGATTCTGAGTCAGACCTGACTGAACTATTTTGGTCAAGTCATAAACCTGCAGGCAGGGTTTATAATTAACATGTTGATATATAGCCTTCACTCAACCAGTATTGCCATGTGACTAGAATGTAGTTAAAAATCCATTACTCTAGACAGCTGCCACACTGTTACCATCTATTATACAAAGTAATAAATTTAAATCAAAATAATAAAAAGTGTCTGGCTAAATCTGAATTGGATATATTTGCTGAACAGATTCATCTGCTCTTTTAGATCTTTATAAAAATTGCCTGAAGGGAGGAACTTCAAAGTAAAAAATCTCCCTCTACATTTTACAATGCACTTTTGTTTTAGTTGGTTCAGTAGCTGCACGTTAATCTTTCTTCAGCCTGGTCTACACTAAAAAATTAGGTTGATTCACCTATGGCCGCTCAGGGGTGTGAAAAATCCACCCTAAGAGTGACATAAGTAAACTGACCTACTTCTTCCATCTGTCTAGCTGTTGCCTTTGGAGAGGTGGATTACCTACGCCAACAGGAGAACCCCTCCCCTTGATGGAAGTAGTGCTCTGCTGGCACATCTCCAGAGCTGCAGATGCGCCACTGTAGCATTTCAAGTGTAGATAAGCCCTTAGTGTCAGTGTTGGAAAGATGTCTTTAAACTAAGGCTCTGTCTACACTACAGCCTATGTTGGGAAAACATACGTCACTCAGGGGTGTGAATATTCCACCCCCCAAGCGACATGAGTCACACAGACATAAGCGCCCGTGTACACAGTGCTGTGTTGGTGGGAGTGCTGACATAGCTTCTGCCTCTAGCGGAGGTGGGGTTTTTTATGCCGATGGGAGAGAGATCTCTGTGCCTCTGCAGCACTGTATGTACAGGCAACCCTAATATACTATTCCAAGAGATTAGCACCGCTTCAGTAGCTACTTAATGATGCCAACTCCATAGAAAACTACACAACTGGCTCAGTAGAAAAAGGCCACGAGATCCTGCATCACAGTAGAGTCGTACCCTTTGTGGTATACGTTCTCCTGTGCTCCTTGAGGGCAACCTATGGGTATGAGTACCATCAATGGCCCAGGCAGAGTTTGGAAAGCCCACTCTCTCAAAGCCAGTGGTTACCTCAGCAATATCTTTTATGCCTGCCACCTTGGGGTAAACCCAATGCCTGATTGCCTCAGAAACCTCCACTCCCACTTTCCACACTATCGACTTTCCAATGCCAAAATGGACCTGTAGCAGTCTGGGGTAACCAGCTTCCAGATGTCTATAGCAATCCCACTTCTGGACCGACAAGGGTGCCTTTGTGTGTCTCTTTATGCTGGAGGGTGGGGGCAAGCTGCTAGATCGAGTCTCTCACATCTGTGTCCTCCTCCTCCTCCATCATAACCTGTATCAGGTGCCATCAGTGGGTCAGAGTTTATTGGGCTGTGCAAACTTCCTGTGACGGGCAGGGTGGGCAGTTAAGTTTTCCCACCCTGCATGAAAATCAAAGGGCTAGAGCAGCCACATTTCAGGAGGGCACTAGGGAGTCTGGGATATGGTTGGTTTGCCTCAGGTCTGCATGCTGAAGTGTGGATGCTAGATCCCCAGGTTTGAAAATTCTTAATTTAAGATTGTTAATCACTTAGATACTCAAGACCTCAGTTCTCTAACTCAAGGTGAGCTGACTTGAGTACCACTAACCCTGGACTTACACTTGGATGCTGGCACTGTGTCTTCATGTTTGTAAAGTGCTGTATAAAGTTTATGATGCTATAAACAAACTTCTATCTCCTTTAACACCTGTGTGAGCTCTAATCAGTTATGCAGAGAGATACATCGATGATGTCTAATCCTATTTGGTTAAAATCATTTAGACATGAATGTTTACCAGTCAGAGGCCTTATGAAGAAATGTAATGTACCTAAGGAAATAGAATTAAGTTATTTATGTATAAAGGTTATACGAGTGTTCAAGTAGGTAAGATGACTTGATAGTGAACCACTTGGAAGTTTAAATCTTTGCCAATTAGTTATAACATGAGAATTACACTCTGACTAGGGTTCGTTTTTTTTATTTTATACAAATATGATCCCACGCTTTAAACACTGAAATGGATGAAGCAAGGGATCTAACTCCTTTGGAAGTTAGTCACACATTTTAAATCATTCAGGTAAATTAAGTTTATAACTTAATCTGTTTTTATTTATCATTAGGAAATTCAAAAGTCATTCTAAATGGACAAGCTGACTAATATAAAACCATTAAAGGATTACATGCTGAAAAACTCTGCTGTGCACTGTGAAGAAATAAATGAAAATAATGACACTCATCTTCCTAAATTGCCCCAGTGACATTTACTGCTAACATTTATCGACTCCTGTGGCAAATATGTCAGAAGATCAAGAGATAATTAGGCTATTGGCCCTATCTTCCTTCAAGAGATCATAATCTATCATAATTACTGTGTCTTTCAGTTATGGTGTTTTTTTTTTAAAGTGCCTTCATTGCAGCATGACATCTTTATTATATCATAATGGTTTATTGCACATCTACTGAACAATCTTTTTAACAGAGTTCTTAAAATGTTTAAATTAAAGTGCAGTACTAAGAGCCTGGACGAGCACAAGGTGCATTGCAAATTAAAATATTTTACTGTGTTCATCATTTTACAGGAGATCACCTAGTTTCCAGCACACTTTCTGAGGTCCATTTCCTTAGTAATGTTGCTTCAAATATCTCTTGGATACAAACAAAGAGATAAATATTCATCTGTCCTAATTCTCGCACAGAGAGCTTTGTTTCAGACAGCTAATGTTGTTAAGTGACAATTCAATCCTCAATCAAATATTTACAAAGCCCACTTAATAGCAAGGAAATAATTGAAGGGCATTTCCTTTGTATAAGGGAAATCTGCCGGTGGCGTATGCCCAATGTTCTGGCTCTGTGGGGACATGGCGGGAGATAAGTTAATGTGGCCAAAGTGCCACTCTGCTCTAGTGATGACTGATTTCCAAGAGAGTCTCTAGGGGCCATTGGCAGCTCTTAGTTGTGTTGTGGTCCAAATTGGACCCTGGAAGTCCTCTGGCATCATGGAGTCACAAAGGTAGCATAAAGCCACCTTTAGTGCCTCCAATGACCTCTCCTGTTCTTGGACTGAGCACAACTTGCTCAGTCCAGAGAATCTGAGCCATCTTCATCAATAGAACGAAATGCGCATTTCATCATAACCTCACTAAAAACATTTGAAGGGAGTTGTCAGGGTTCCCTCCCGACTCTGAACTCTACAGTACAGATGTGGGGACCTGCATGAGACACCCCCTAAGCTTATTTCTACCAGCTTAGGTTAAAAACTCCCCAAGGCACAAATTCTCCCTTGTACCTTGGATTAGGCAACGCTGCCATCACCAAGTGATTTAGACAAACTCAGGAAAAGGACCACTTGAAGTTCCTACTCCTCCCTAATATCCTCCCCAAGCCCCCACACCCCCTTTCCTGGGGAGGCTTGAGAATAAACAAGATGAGCACAGACCAACCTTGGGTTTTTTTTAGGACACTAAAAAAAAAAAAAAACCACCCCAATCAGATTCTAAAAGAAACAGAACTTTATATTATAAAGAAAAAAGATAAAAGAAGCACCTCTGTAAAATTAGAATGGAAAATAATCTTACAGGGCAATCAGATTAAAAAAAAACAGAGGATTTCCCTCTGGGCCAAACTTTAAAGTTACAAAAAGAAAACCAGGAATACACCTTCCTCTCAGCACAGAGAAAATCATAAGCCAAAACAAAAATAAGTTAACGTATTCCCTTGCTAGTACTTTGATTCTAATGGAGTTGCTTCCTTGATCTGTGTCCGGCAAGCACACAGAACAGACAGACCATAACCTTCCCCCCCCCCCCAGATTTGAAAGTATCTTGTCCCCTTATTGATTCTTTTGGTCAGGTGCCAGTCAGGTTACCTGAGCTTCTTAAGCCTTTACAGATAAAAAGATTTTGTGCATCTGGCCAGGAGGGATTTTATAGTACTGTATACAGGAAGGTTGTTACCCTTCCCTTTATATTTATGACAGGAGTGATTCTCAATGAGGTCCAATCCATCATACATGCAGTGCTTAATTTAGTTTACTTCACATATATTGTATTGCGGTCATGAAGATAAGTTTCATGTAGATATAGCCACAGAAAGTACAAAGGCTAATAAGTAGGACTGAACCACTCCACTAGTCATTTAAACTGTATTTCAGGAGAACAGGAAACCAAAACACAATCTTCATTCAAAATCCTTCTACTTAGATACTTTGCACTACCCATTAATAATAATTTCTTTAATGACAGACTCCATTAAACTCTACGTGCTATAATATTGCACTGAAAAGGAAACCTACAGTGAATTCTAATGTGTAAGAACCAACAATGGATTTATGGGTACCTACCAAAACTAAATGTCTCCACAGTGGTTTGAATAGCTAGCATATGGCTCACAATACGTTGCAGAAAAAAAAATGACCCAGATCGATGCCACTGTGGAATAAAATATCAGACTCCTTTATTTTTTGCAGCAATTTAAACTGCTAATTAACGTGCATTAAGCTACCTATGAACGAATACTGCTCAGCAATACTGTTTGTTTAGTACACATGCATTTTAGAGCCAACAATGTAATTTCTTCAGCCCTCTGTCTCATCATTAGCAATGATGGCAGGATATACAGAAACAGTTTGTGTTGTCAAAAAGAAAAGGAGTACTTGTGGCACCTTAGAGACTAACAAATTTATTAGAGCATAAGCTTTCGTGAGCTACAGCTCACTTCATCGGATGCATTCGATGCAGTTTGTGTTGTGTCAGTACATTAGCTGAAAAATGAAAAGATATCTGTGGTTCCAGCTGTATTGAAAGGTAGAATGAATTGTAAAACTACTTCCAACAATCAATCACAAATATACTGGTGGTCCTTGCCTCGTCATTGTGCATGGGCAAAACCGTTTAAGGGATTTCTGAAACCAGCTTTTTTAGCTGATACCCACAGTAGAGTATAATCTTTAATTGAATAGTGGCATCAATTGAGGTTACACTTCTGCAGTGAATTATGATTCCCGTGAGTCATATGCCAGGTCTTTGGAAATCTGTATTAGACAATACCTAATATTATGAAAGCTCTGCCCACGCTGGTTGGCATTCACCAACACAACTATGCTAATAAAAATTGTTTTTAAAATCTGTGATGAAGATGGGATGCAGAAAATGGATGATTTCGCCCTTTAATCGTGACCTAAGTTATCAATTTCCCCTCAGTAATCTCCCCATCTAATATTGGTTCTTTTTATGGTTCTCTATCATCTGCTGCTTGGAATATCAGACCTGCTGAAATTAATGTGATTAGCATTCTGCCCAACAAAGACATAAGCCATGCTTTGTAAAATCTGATTGTTGTGCTTGGCAATTGAAGACAAGAACAAAAAGCCCATAACCACTGTTGGTCTTCCTATTCCCCATGATTTTAGGACACCAGAGTTTTGCTTTAACTTTGAATTCGTACAAGACTCGCCTGGAGCTACATTCTCAAAGGCAGCTCTCCTAACAGGTCCTGTACATTTTACTTTAACCATCCTTGATCATGGGGTTGGGGTGGGGTGCACAGTGGAAGAGGAAACCAGGCGGTGTTCTCTCTGTTCACCATCACTTCGGCTGTCATCAGGGGAAAACAACTGTCTCCCCCCGCCCAACATCTCCCTCAAGTTCCCCATTAGCTTCTTCTGGAGGAAGACAATCAACCCATTTCCCCTTTCTGCAGTAGCAGGACCAGATAGGTTCCCTTCTGGTCATTACAACTGGTCTTTTAACTCTGCTGCTGAGACACACACTGGAGTGCCCTAGGCTAAGGAAATCCCTTTCCCACACAAGGACAAAGTTTTCCAGGATTAACAGAGAACTCTGGCACATCTCATCATCATAGTAATAGAGCTAGTACTAGAGGAACAGCTGCAGGATTGGAGGAACCTTATTACTACAGAGAAGAGATGAGACAGGGAGCTTGACTGGTTGCTGCAAAGATCCTTCCTGGAAGATTTAGAAAGGAATCAGGATTACCATGTGGCCCCTCAATGGGTCAGGATGGGGAAACAGGCCAGTAAGCCATTCCTGAAAGGCCAGGAGAAGAGGTGCGTTGAAGACACTGGGGCCACCAGACCTCATCTAGGAGCTGTCTAAGGATTAAAAAAAAAAAAAAGTAGCCAAGGGCCTGTTGGCGAGAAGGGAAGTGAGGAGGATCTGTGCTTTCAGAGCACACGTTTGAGTTCTCCCTCTTACACTGCCTGTGTGATTTAGTTGGTGTGATGTTCTGGGGATTACCCAGATCAGTAAGGGGTTCTGTCACCACCTGCCTTGTAACTGTAAGTGCCTTATTGCTGTGGCTCAGAGCTCTGACCCCAATAGCCAGCCTATAAGAATAAAGGTCTCAACCCTGGCTTCCAGCAGCCCAGTTACTCCTGCAGAATGACCTCATTAGCCCTTCTGGTCCTGAATCCCTCCACATCCATCTCCCCACGTTCTTAATTACCAGACCCATGGACTGTTCCCCTCTGGTTCATCACCCCAGAAGGAGTAAAACCTGACCCCAATTATCAGTTCACTTTAGCACACATGCTCAACACAGTTTGCACAACAGAGAAAGTGCTTGGGGGTGGGGGTGGGAAATAAAGCGTTTATATACTAGAAAGAACATAGATTCAAAGATGAAGTGGTAAGGAAAAGCAAACAGACAAGCTACACAGAAAACAAACAGACGCAGTCCGAGGGCTTGTCTACACTTAACATGCTACAGTACAGACTCTACCTATGCTGACAGGAGGGACCCTCTTGTTGGCATTGTTAATCCACCTCCCCAAGAGGTGGTAGCTACATCAACAGAAGAATTCTTCCATGGACCTAGCGCTCTCCACACAGGGACTTAGGCCGGCTTCACTATGCCGCTCACGTGGGTGGATTTGTCACACCCCTGAGCGATGTAGT
Source organism: Dermochelys coriacea (assembly GCF_009764565.3). Lineage (NCBI taxonomy): Eukaryota > Metazoa > Chordata > Testudines > Dermochelyidae > Dermochelys > Dermochelys coriacea. The sequence continues at coordinate 13,157,148 of NC_050071.1, read as the reverse complement.
CATGCCAACCTTATTTTTGAGTGTAGATCAGGCCTTGGGCTTTATACTTCTATGTGAACTACTATTATAAAGGGAATTTAGCTCCCTAGTGCTTCTAAACAGTTTCTCAGAGTGCCCTCTGTCCTAGAGGGGACCCAGTGGTTCACAGACAGCAGCCCGCTTAGATCTGGCTCTTTTAGTTTCTAGACAGCTGTCACTTCAAACCCTCTTCCTTTTAACAGGGTTTGCAAGTGGTTTCACAGAGCAGTGGAAATTGCCCCCCTTCCTTAGTTTTCCAGGACTGGGATTCTCTTTTCACTTTCAGTCCCTTTCCATTGACTTTAATGTTTCACCATTGTCTTTCCCTAGGTTTTAAAATGGTAGATGCTTGCAGTTAGTTTTGTGTAAAAAACAAATCTAGGAGGTGACCCTCCCTGCCTGATTTCTTCACCCCCTGTTGTAAGGTGATGCTGCAGTTACATTCTAGGTACCATTACAACATTTTACACATGGACATTTGTAACCTATATACAGAACTCCTCATGACTATCAGGTTCAGAACATTACAAACTTTTACAAAAGACCTTATTTAACATATAATTGTATACAACTGGATGATTCAATTGCTTATTCATTGAGGGTTCTGATCCCCTGTTCTCCCTTTGAGGTGTCTGGACCCTGATTGTCATAGCTGGTATCCCTGATTTCATATATGCCTCCAGATATTCATTACAATGCAAGTTCCATTAAGGCATGTGAATCAAGAGGGAAGAATAGCTGGGGCATTATTTCAGAAATATTCAGGGGGTGGGTAAAGCTGTGTCAGTATATTAAACATTATATATGATTATACTGTAGTCTTGAAAGTTGGGGCGGGAAGTACAAAGTGGAAGACATAATGAAAGATCTAGATCTATGAACAGTCAGGGGTACAAACAAGGTTGGGGTGCAACTGCCTTGCTTGCCCCATAGCAAATGATGGCCTCAGGGAATGGATCCATAAAAGAAAAAAGAAAACTAAAAGGTATTATTTGCCATTTTATTCTAGTGTTGCAAGTCTTTTACTAGAGATTTTCCTTCAGCTCTGACCAATTACAAGCTAGAAAAGTAGCAGATAAAAGTAGTAATTGCTCCCAACTCTATAGTTCCGCATGCCATTTCATGCTTTAATGAGCCTGGTGGAATCTCTGCAGAGCCCAGTATCAGTTATCTCACCAACAAGGTTATCTGAATACCTATTGTACGGGAGAGAAACACTCAGAGGGTGGTAATTAACCAAGTGAATAGTAGCAATAATCTGGACTCTATTATCCCTTACATTACATTATATATTTTCCACCCTAAATTACAAGCCTTAGTATAATTTCCTCTTTTTTCCCCTAAAATGTACTTAGCATGTTTTTTTCTCATTTTCATTGGTACATTGCTGTAAAGCACTATATAAACTGATGCTCTGTGTAAATGGTTAGAAAGAAGAAGGTTTCTTCCAGATTACTTTTCCCAGTACACTCTACCCCTATAACATGTGACCCAATATAACACGAATGTGGATATAACACGGTAAAGAAGCGCTCTGTGGGGTGGGACTGTGCACTCCGGCAGATCAGTGCGTCAGCGTGTCTGGCTCTGACACACTGCTCTGAGCCTGGACCAGTCCACACAAGAGATCCACTTCCTGGACACTACGGTGCTAATAAGCGATGGTCACATAAACACCACCCTATATCGGAAACCTACTGACCGCTATTCCTACCTACATGCCTCTAGCTTTCATCCAGATCATACCACTCGATCCATTGTCTACAGCCAAGCGCTACGATATAACCGCATTTGCTCCAACCCCTCAGACAGAGACAAACACCTACAAGATCTCTATCATGCATTCCTACAACTACAGTACCCACCTGCTGAAGTGAAGAAACAGATTGACAGAGCCAGAAGAGTACCCAGAAGTCACCTACTACAGGACAGGCCCAACAAAGAAAACAACAGAACGCCACTAGCCATCACCTTCAGCCCCCAACTAAAACCCCTCCAACGCATCATCAAGGATCTACAACCTATCCTGAAGGACGAGCCATCGCTCTCTCAGATCTTGGGAGACAGACCAGTCCTTGCTTACAGACAGCCCCCCAATCTGAAGCAAATACTCACCAGCAACCACACACCACACAACAGAACCACTAACCCAGGAACCTATCCTTGCAACAAAGCCCGTTGCCAACTCTGTCCACATATCTATTCAGGGGATACCATCATAGGGCCTAATCACATCAGCCACACTATCAGAGGCTCGTTCACCTGCGCATCTACCAATGTGATATATGCCATCATGTGCCAGCAATGCCCCTCTGCCATGTACATTGGCCAAACTGGACAGTCTCTACGTAAAAGAATGAATGGACACAAATCAGACGTCAAGAATTATAACATTCAAAAACCAGTTGGAGAACACTTCAATCTCTCTGGTCACTCAATCACAGACCTAAGAGTGGCTATACTTCAACAAAAAAGCTTCAAAAACAGACTCCAACGAGAGACTGCTGAATTGGAATTAATTTGCAAACTGGATACAATTAACTTAGGCTTGAATAGAGACTGGGAATGGATGAGTCATTACACAAAGTAAAACTATTTCCCCATGGTATTTCTCCCTCCCACCCCACCCCCCACTGTTCCTCTGATATTCTTGTTAACTGCTGGAATTAGCCTACCTGCTTGTCACCATGAAAGGTTTTCCTCCTTCCCCCCCCGCTGTTGGTGATGGCTTATCTTAAGTGATCACTCTCCTTACAGTGTGTATGATAAACCCATTGTTTCATGTTCTCTGTGTGTGTGTATATAAATCTCTCCTCTGTTTTTTCCACCAAATGCATCCGATGAAGTGAGCTGTAGCTCACGAAAGCTTATGCTCTAATAAATTTGTTAGTCTCTAAGGTGCCACAAGTACTCCTTTTCTTTTTGCGAATACAGACTAACACGGCTGCTACTCTGAAACCTGCTCTGAGCGGCATGTTAAGGGTGCCAGGCCGGGGCCGAGGGGTTGGATAAGGGGCAGAGGGTCTCCGGGGGCAGTCAGGGGATGGGGGGCTGGATGGTTCAGAGGTTCTAGGGGAGGGGAGATCAGGGGATGGGGAACAGGGGCATTGGATAGGGCATGGGCATCCTGGGGGGTCCTGGTAGGGGGCGGGGTATGGATATGGGTCAAGAGACAGGGGAGTTGGGTAGGGGGGTGGGGTCCTGGGTATGATTAGGGATGGGGGGTCTATGGAGGGGGTGGTCAGGGGACAAGGAGCAGGGGGGCTTAGATGGGGGTAGGGTCTTGGAAGGGGGGATTAGGGGACGGGGGTTTGGATGGGTCGGGTGTTCTGAGGGGTCAGTCAGGGGTCAGGAAGTGACTATTAATAACGAAAATGCTCGAGGCCAAAGCAAGTTTGATATAACACGGTTTCACCGATAATGGGGTAAGATTTTTTGGCTCCCGAGGACAGCGTTATAATTGGGGTAGAGGTGTACTTCATTTCCAGCACATAGGCCCTCATGAGGGCCTATCTCCTCATAGGGACTGAGGAGCTGGGCCCTTTACTCCATCACAGAATGGGACCATTGGTATGTATAAAAGTGGATAAACTAGTAAAGTTAGACTGGAGAGCCTAAGGGGTCTGACTCCATGGAAAGACTGTTATAGTGATCCAGGAGTTCACATTTGTTACTGGGTCAGTGAAATCCAATTACAGACCATACCACCGGTTTTGGGTGTCTGCCCTGTTTCTTGACAGTCTGCCCTGAGGTTGGCACTCACTGTCGTGAACCACTCCAGAAAGCCTGACAATCACTACCAATGTACTCCTGTTGTATAACTCCATTACACTGCTGCAAATTGTCAAGATCAGATTAGTCTTATTTCTTCCAAGACATGCATACACCTGCCCTCTCAAAATGTACTCAGAGAGACATAAGACTTTGATTGAAAGATTTGCTGTAGTTTGTCTGCATATAAACAAAAAGACAAAAAATTCATTCCCTGGAAATGTTAAGGTGCATTAACCCCCTCACCCCCCAAAATACCAGTGTTTGTGACAGTTTGAGGAAGAAGCTTTTCTTTAAAAAGGATGTGTAAAAAATACAGTTATTCTTCAGCTGGTTTCTTTTATTCCTAACGCTGATTGCTATTAACAAAAAAGATTGTAGCTTTTTAAGATATAGATCTAATGATCTAGGGTGCATGTTTGCTTTTTTGCAATGCACAACTACTCATGGAAAAATTTGTAAAATTGAAAAATCTGGCCCAACATTTACATGCACCTCAAAAATACATATTAATTTCAAAAGCAGCATGTATGCATGTTCTTATTGTGGTCAGTAGTAGCATCAGGATATATGGACTTTTTTACATCTATACCAGAAAGCCAGGAAGTTTAATGGCTAAAACTCTGCAGGGAAAGAGAGGCTTTAGAGATCTTAATGTTTTGTTTATATTAAAAAGTTCCCTGTTTAGTACTAGAAGAAACTATTTTTTCTGGGATTCTTTCATGTCACATGACAGTGTCAGAAGTGGACTTATTTTTAGCTGGCATAAGAAAGAGGAAAAACACCCCAAACCCATAAAGTTCAACCCTCTACAAAAACCCACAGAATGGGGGTAAAGTGGAAGAAGCACATCATTATATTCTCAACCACAGAAAAGCTTAACAAAGAATTACTAGGACATTGCTCTTAGAGTGTTTGATAAGCACTTTGATAAATATAAACACATGAAAAGGGATGGGTGAAAAAAACAAATAGAAGAAAATGTAGAAAAATCACCTAATGAACATGAGCTTCCAGAGTGACTACAAGAACAAACACAATCCATATACATAGAAACAGGAGACTATCAAGTAGGAAGAAGGAGGCAATATTGCCTTTGCATATGGAATGCAGAGACCCCTACTGGAATACTAAGTCTAGTTTTGGGGTCCACACTTTAAAAAGGATGATGAGAAATTGGCAGGGAAAAAGAGAAAAGAATGATTGCAAGGCATGGTTTTCCAGACCTCAAATGTGAGGCTTAAGGGAGTAATGTATTTATCTTTTTGAAGAGGTAGTTAAGAGACAATGTGATCATGGTATGCAAGTACCTACTATCAAGTATCTTCTCTGTATTTAGAGGGCTTTTTAATCTGGTAGACAGAGAATGAAATGCAGTGGCTGAAAGCTGGAACTAGACAAATTGAATACCGATAGAAACAGAATTCTGTTCATTTTGTAAGATTCCCAAGTAATTTCCATAGAAGTATTTTAAGCCTTTATAGAATTTTTCCATAAAAGCAGGGCCAATATTTCTAAAGTTCAGAAATGTCGGATTCTGGGATGTTGTTGTGGGCCAATTTACAAGAAGATATGGCAGCTTTAGTAGTGGCAAGTATAAAGACAAAACAGATAATGGGGCCAGTTTTGGCAAAAGCTTCCAGGGTCCACATCACACAAACCCTTTTCTCTTTTAAAAGAAATTGCATAGCTGCCTACTTAGAATGAACTTAGACAGTGACAGGCAAACAATAGACCTTTCAGGAACAAACCATGTCAGCAAGAACTTGGAATCTCTCTCATATGACGACTTTTATATCAGCTCAACGACAGTACAGCATTTTGGGCCTGGTCCAAAGCCCACTGAAGCTGATGGGAGTCTATTGACTGCAGCGAGCTTTGGGTAGAGACCTTTATGCCTACTACCTTTGTCTCTTTTTGGAAGAGAGACGTGATGATGAAAAACATAATAATTTGGTTCTCCTGAGATCTGTTCCTGCAAACTATTAGAAAAAACTTAAAACTGTATTAAGAGAAGTCTTGCACTTCAGAAAAATACATGTATTGACTGAACTGCAATAGCATTGCTCCTCTTGCTAATACTTGCCTACCATTATTCTGTATAGGTGGTTATGCATTTTTTTTTAAATTAAGAAAGGTCAGCCGTTTAACATGTTATTTGCTATGTTTTCCCCATGATTGGTTTTACTCGTCTACTTACCACCAAGTGTCAGATATTTTCCAGACAACTGTCCTAAGAAAGGGAATCCAGTTATGATAAGAGATCTCTACATCTATACCCCATTTCAGAACGCACACTGTACTGTACTATCAATATAATTAGTATATTACTGGAAACACAGTAGACATTTTATTCAAGGGTACTGAATATACACATTTATTTGCCCCGTGATGTTGGAATTATAATTCCATATACATTAAATTATAAAAATCTAGTTAGATCCTCAAACTAAGGCTCCAGTTCAGCAAGGTTCTTACCGATGTACGTAACTTTAGAGTTTGTCATGTGTTTAAGGACCTTGCTGAATCAGGACAAAAGTGTGCAAACCAGAAATTTTTGAGACACTAAATTATGAATTATTATTAACAAACTACACTGCCATATACATGATGATGAAATTATTCAAATGTTATTCTGCACATTCTTGTGAGGTGCATTACAAATATTTTTTTACTGTAGTTCCTGAGTAGTCTACTCATTTTATAACTCAGGGTTAGGGCAATATTTAGGAGCATTGTTATATCATTTAAACCGAGAATTACACACAGAGCTCCTTGTTGAAATTTCAAAACAATCATGTTACAGAAAAAGCAAAGTTTTAACAATGCTTTCCATGAAAATGCCTCAGATATGAATAGAACCTTACATATATATGATATGTGAAGGCCAATCTAATAAATTTCTGGAAAGAACTTGGCTGACAACATAACTGGAAGTGAATGAAATAGTTTGTGAATTGCCTGCTAAATACCTGTGAATAATTCCATATTATATTATAATGTGTTCTGTGTCCAGGGACTCTTATTTTTACAGGCTCATATATACTCAAACAGTTTCATTTAATGTATTTCCACCCAAAAACATCAAGAGATCAAAGGCCAAGTACTTCAGCCTTCCATAATCCTTGAGAAATCCCCTTGGACCAGCATTTTGTCAGTTTCATTAATGCCATGTGTGGAACATAACACACACAGCAAGAATGGGAAGCCACCTGTATTTGCAGTCAATGAGCGCTGCTTAAACGTGAGTTTTGTTCTCAAAAAGAAATAGAAAAATTTGAGAACAAGTAGTTTATCACTTCTATCAAAGCACATCAACTCTGGCCCCACCTTGATTTGTGTTAGGGGAATATTAATAGATATTGGTTATTAATACGGCACTATGATACTGAGATATAAACAGCTAAAATGGACTTTACTTTGGCATGTATCAGTGATGAGGAAGTGGCTTTGTGAGCTTGAACTTCAGTTAGTGCCAATTTTTCAGAGATGGCGAGTGACCTGAAAGTCTCCCAGCAAAAGGAGATACAACACAGGGACAATGGCTAATGGGAGTCCCCATTCGGATTCCTCCAGCTTTTTCCTTTCTCAACGCCACTCTGCTCCCCCTTGAGTCCCTGTCCCGTCTCTCACCCTTCCTTGCCAGAAGGGCCCTGAGGCTTCCAGCTACTGCCTCTTGCAATCCTCCATCTGGGCAATTTTAGGGGGAGTGCTGACACAGTCTCCTTATGTTCAGTGGCTAAATCCCAGGCACTCAGTGGTATTGTAACAAGGCGGTTGGGTCAGCGTGTGTGGCAGTGGCAGATCCCTAGACAGCTCCTGAAGGGTGTAGTTCCTTCCAGAGAAGAGGGCCCATGAAGTAACCCTAAGAGGAAAATCAGGGGAGGGGGTGATTCCTGCCTGGGGCAAAGTGAAAGCTGCTTCTGTCCCCCTTACCAGTAATCAAGATATGGTCTGTTGTTACTGAGCTGGTGCCACCATCCTCAGTGTCTATGTCAGCACCTGGTCCATAAGCACTAGGATAGTGCAGATAAACAGGAACATGGCGGGGACTTAGCCTGCTTGAGCTAACCCACCCCAAAGGAGACTGCAAGGTTACACAGCAGTATGTTCTTATTTTCACATTTGTAAATAAAGACAGATAAGAATTTCAGTCCATAATCTGAGAATAAATTGTTTAAACAATTTAATTCTCATGAAGGCAGTAGTATCGGTAGTAAGGGTATCTAGGGCATACAGTTAATTGAAACCAACCAGTGCTGGCTAGATTGACAGGCAGTCAGTGGTACCCTGGTTGAAACATATTTATAAAAACAAAAGAATTTAAGTGATGCAGAACCACCAAGCTGTACCCTTAACTAACCTATGTACTTATGTGCGCTAGTTACTGTTATCTTGTGTTCCCTATTCGCTTGCCTCCCATTAATTCTTACACCCTTTGTGTCATGTTTGAAATAAAATGGCAAAGCCCCTCAGGTCAGGGTGCACAGGACCCTGAGTAATTCACATATTTCCCAGCACTATAGGCTCCATTCTGATTGGGGTCTCTGAGCAAGACAACAACGACTGTTTTAAACAGTATGACTTTGTCCCTGTAGAAATAATAAAAAGTCGTCCAAAATAAAGAGCTATAGCTGGTGGGTACAGATTATCTTACCTTAGAACAGATAAACCCAAGTATTTCTTTCTACCTGGAGACTAAATCTAGAGAAGAAAATTTTCTAATAGTTAATAAAACCCCAAAATGGGTATCCTAAATCCAGTTCAATAGAGGTATCTGTAAAAAGAAAAGGAGTACTTGTGGCACCTTAGAGACTAACAAATTTATTTGAGCATAAGCTTTCGTGAGCTACAGCTCACTTCATCAGATGCATGTAGCATCATGAAAGCTTATGCTCAAATAAATTTATTAGTCTCTAAGGTGTCACAAGTACTCCTTTTCTTTTTACTGCTTATAAAGACTTTTACACCACTGACGGAGTGCAAAGTGAGTGTAAAATGCTACCATGCTGATAGGGTGCCATTTTACACCACCTGCATGACAAAGCTTGTTGGAACAATACATTGCCACCTTTCATACAGAGCTGGGTCATGCATTCTCAGAAGTTCAGCTGAAAGGAATCCTAATGTCTGATGTGATGTGGCTCACTCTAGCCAGATAAGGTGCTTCTTTGTTAGATATTGGTTCCAGGGGATTAAAAGTTTGCCATTCTGGCACAGGCCATGGGCTAGCCTTCATTACAAGTATATACAGTCTCTGAATTATATTGGGCCCACAATAAGGTTATCTGGACAAGGAAAGGTTATGTGACACAATCAGCTCTTTATATTTTCCACTGAATGCATCTGATGAAGTGAGCTGTAGCTCACGAAAGCTTATGCTCAAATAAATTTGTTAGTCTCTAAGGTGCCACAAGTACTCCTTTTCTTTTTGCGAATACAGACTAACATGGCTGCTACTCTGAAACCTCTCTTTATAATGCTGTACTCTGCATATCAGTTCTGGGTAGGCCATCTACATCTACCCCTGCTTCTGCCATAACCAAGGGCAAAAATTCCATTACCTTCAACGGGCTCAAGAAAGGTCCTATACAAGTACCGTCTCCCTCTTTTATTCTCCTGGTTTTGATTGTGTGCCACGTGCAAGATTTTCCACATCACTCACTTTTCTGCATTTTTAATAAATATATTAAACAATATCCATCTACTGACATTGATAGGGCTCTACAGAGGTATAGAATGTGTCATCTTGCAGGATTACAGCCTTACTTTTCAATTACTTTTCCAGCTACTGACAGCACACTGGAGCTCAACCACCACTCTTTCCCACATGTTTGGGGCCTCCAAAAATTGCAAGCCATTGCCACAATTTATTGCTGCTTCTTAATCCAAGCCTGTACACGTGAGAGTCCAATTTAAACAATGGAAGATTTTGAATTACATTGCCTTAATGTTACATGGCTTGATCACTTGTAAATTCTTTCCCAAGATTTAGCCCTCTTTCTTGTTTCTGGACTACAAATTTAAGCCCTATTCCTGCATGAATTTCATGTAAATGGGTACTTTAGAATTCTAGTTTATAGAAAAGTTCTGTCTGTAAAGCTTATTCTCCTAGGGAAGTGCTCTAGGTTGGACTATTGCCAAGCGTTAGTGCTCCCAGCTGTTACAGTTATTGCATAGCAAAATTGATATTAATTTATTTAAGGTTAAAAGGGGATAATATTCTGTGCACAAAGGAATCATGCACACCTCCCATACAGCTGCATGCAATGTTGTACCAATTATCTTACTTTTGTAATGGAATGTCTTATGTCCCATCCCTGCCCCCGAAAAAAAAATACCAGTTTAGGGAGTGAAAGAAGTGAGCCTCACCAGGAGTCGAAATCAATCCAATTAGAGAACAATACTTATAGAATCCTACAGTAGTCCACAGTCATCACTGAAAGAAAAGGAGTACTTGTGGCACCTTAGAGACTAACAAATTTATTTGAGCATAAGCTTTCGTGAGCTACAGCTCACTTCATCGGATGCATCCAATGAAGTGAGCTGTAGCTCATGAAAGCTTATGCTCAAATAAATTTGTTAGTCTCTAAGATGCCACAAGTACTCCTTTTCTTTTTGTGATTACAGACTAACACGGCTGCTACTCTGAAATCAGTCATCACTGACCGTTCATTTGGCTCCCTGCTAGGCAAAAATGGGCTGAGAAACTGCTATGTGCAGAGGATGGAAGGTTAAATGGGAGAGAGTAGTGAAAAAACCAGGAGTTTAAAAAAAACAAGAAAAAGTCACATTATGTCATAAGCAGCTGCTTCCCATTTATGACATTCCTTGCCATTTATCCCCTTTGTGTACCAGAAGTTCAGTATTTGGTACAAAGACTGAATAGTGATTCTTTGACCAATTTCCGGTGGAGTGCATTAAAATGTTTGATCACAATAAGCCCCCTCAACGACTGTAAGCTTTCCAGCTAACCATAAAGATGGGTTCAAGGAGAAGCTTCTACTTGATGTGAAATGGAAAATATATATATATACACACACACACACAAACACTCCTTATGCCAGGGGTGGCCAACCTGAGCCTGAGAAGGAGCCAGAATTCACTAATGTACATTGCCAAAGAGCCACAGTAATACATCAGCAATCCCCCCAATCAGCTTCTCCCCTCTGCTCCCAGTGCTTCCCGCCCACCAGCAGCCCTGCTGATCAGCACCTCTCCCACCCTCCCTGCACCTCTCGATCAGCTGTTTCATGGCATGCAGGAGTCTGGGAGAGGGAGGAGCGAGGGCACTGCCGGCTCAGAGGAGAGCATAGGAAGGGGTGGAGTGAGGGTAGGCCTGTGGCAGAGCCAGGGGTTGAGCAGTGAGCATCCCCGGCACATTGGAAATTTGGCGCCTGTAGCTCCAGTCCTGGAGTCGGTGCCTATACAAAGAGCCGCATATTAACCTCTGAAGACCCAAATGCGGCTCCGGAGCCATAGGTTGGCCACCCCTGCCTTATGCAGTGCGTTTTGCCTCAGTGAATACTTGTTAATGCTGTTTTGTACCCACAACCCTATTGGATGAAATTCCTGCGATTTGGATGTCTAAGAACCAGATTTCTTCCATAATTTGTGCTCGCAATTGTTTGTTTTTGCCAAGGAGAGGCTTTGTTGTTTTTTTTTTTTTTAAATTAAACTGTCCCACTCTGTCAAATTATTAGGATTCTGCATATACAATTTTTTAAGTTGCATGTTTTCTTTTCTTCATTCCTCTTGCTTTCCTTCCTGTCTGTCTCTTCTCATTAGTCGGTTTATGTCCATTTCCCTCTCAGTCAACTTACATTTTGAAACATCCATTTGTTCTGTTAAAACCAGCTTTTCTTCCATCCTAAACAGTGTCTCCGTTTTGAATCAGCCTTTTCCCTAATAGCCAAAGAGATATAGATTATGTATTATGCCCATTTTTTCCTCTCTTCCTAGTTTTCTTACCTGGGGGAAGTGTCTTTTTCCTCCTCTCTTTCCTGTTTCAATCTCTCGCTTTCCTTCCATCCCTTTTTCAAAAATCTTTCAACAGCTTCCTGCTTCACCCGGCTCCATTCCTTCCATTGCTCACCCACCTTCTCTTTCTTCTTCTTCCTTCTCTCTTTCCATTTCCCCTTTTCCTTTTTCCCTCCTGACCCTTGGTCCACTCAAAGAATCTGCTCCTCTCACCTGCCTGGATAGGAGATCAGGGCTGCTCATTGTTTCCTCCTCTCAACTAGCAATGACTGTCACTCCCAATTTAGGCTAAAGACAGCTGAGTGGGAACATCAAAATGATCAGTGGGATGGGCAGGAGCTCTGTACATTACATATCTTAAGTTATCAAACCCAAGGCCAGATTTAGGGGCAGGTGACCCGGGTGACAGTCTAAGTCAGGGGTAGGCAACCTATGGTATGTGTGCCAAAGGTGGCACGCGAGCTGATTTTCAGTAGCACTCATGCTGCCTGGGTCCTGGCCACCAGTCCCAGGGGCTCTGCTGCTGACCTGGGGTACCAGCCGCCAGCCCCCTGCCAGCTGGGGTTCCGTCCGCTGGCCCCCTGCCAGCCTGCTGCTGGCCCCAGGTCCCAGCCACTGGTCCCAGGGGCTCTGCTGCCGGTCTGGGGTTCCGTCCGCCGGCCCCGCTCAGCCCGCTGCCGGCCCCGGGTCATGGCCACCGGTCCCGGGGGCTCCACTGCCAGCCAACCCGCCACCAGCCCGGGAGCCCGGCCCAGCCGCCAGCCTGGGGCTCTGCAGCAGCCCCCAGCTGTGGCCCTCTGGCCCCAGCCTGGGGCAGTAAGGGGTATAGACAGGGCCAAGAGGGGGTACAGCTCAGCATGGATTGCATAGATTCTTATTACTGGCACCCGAAACCTTAAATTAGAGTGAATAAATGAAGACTCGGCACACCACTTCGGAAAGGTTGGCGACCTCGGTCTAAGTCAATAAGAAAGCACTAGTTCAAAACTGAGATTTCCCATGAGCATAAAATGTCTAGAAATAGAAATGCAATTAATATTTTGTAGGAAACATAAACAGGCATCCAATGTTTTCAAACACGGTCAAAGGAAGATTTTGTATTGATAACTGATGAAAAAAAATGGATGAAAAAACCCCTGCCCTCATGGGACAGATGTCAAACAGATGCTCACTTGCTTACAAATTGCTGAAGTTCCATAAAAGGAAAAGACAAACTGTTATACAATAACAGATGTTTAAGTGCAGAATGGGAATGAAAGCCTTTTAGGTTTAAAAACCTATCAGCTAGTCTCATTTTCACAATATGAAAGGCAGCCGCTATATGTAAGAAATAAGTCTATCAGAGAAACAAATCAAACAGATTTTGCTGATATGCTCATCTTAGCACCTCCCCCCACCCCCACCCCCAATACCGAGCCTTGAATCTAGTGCTAAACATTTATTCCAAGATCAAAACTCCTCTACATTCAGACAAAACAAAACTAGCAAGATGACCACGTGCTATAGTGCCATCTATTGAATCTGGATAAAATTATATCCACTCACATTTTCATCTGGCCATTCAAAACTGCAAGCTAGTGACTTTGGAAATACTGAAAACATCAGCATGAACGTTCTGGTTTTCATTATACAGATGCTATGTGCTTATATGAAACTTCAGCAATATTTCCACAGCATATAGCAGCTCTCTTAAATGTAAGTTTTAACACACAAAATATATTCATACACTTTTGTTACCATGAGAGGACAGGCACTGTAAGCCCGTTATCAGTGTTAGGTTATATCAGTGGTTCTCAAACTTTTGTACTGGTGACCTCTTTCACATAGCAAGCCTCTGAGTGCGACCCCCCTCATAGATTAAACACACTTTTTAATATATCTAACACCATTACAAATGCTGGAGGCAAAGTGGGGTTTGGGATGGAGGCTGACAGTTCGTGACCCCCCCATGTAATAACCTTGAGACCCCCAAGGGGTGCCGAATCCTAGTTTGAGAACTCCTGGGTTAGATAATATCTATAACTTTTCTGAAAAGGCTCAGCCCATCCCTTGTTAAAACAAGAATCTAGCAAAACATAAATAAAGCGGATTGCAAAGGCAAATCGTTTGGTGCCATCTTTTTCTCTTTTCCTTTATTTTTTAGTAAATTTTATATACCTAGAAAATGCCTGATTGCACTGTGCCTGTACTGCTTATAAACAGCCTTCCATTTATTGAGGAGCCAAACTTCCTTCCTTGTCCTACCATCATGCCCCATTCTCCTTAAAGACCATCTAAGAGTGATGGGCTGAATCATCCTATGCCCAGTCAGAGCTTGGCCACTCTGCTCAGACTGCTAACCAAGGGGGCAATTATTTACATTTGTTAGGGTGGTTTGGTCTGAAGTTAACTGGGCAGCACAGCATGGGGAGGAGGTGACCAGCCCTCTGTGAAGAAAGAAGTGGTTCGGGACTATTTAGAAAAGCTGGACGAGCACAAGTCTATGGGGCCGGATGCGCTGCATCTGAGAGTGCTAATGGAGTTGGCGGATGTGATTGCAGAGCCACTGGCCACTATCTTTGAAAACTCATGGCGATCGGGGGAGGTCCCAGACGACTGGAAAAAGGCTAATGTAGTGCCCATCTTTAAAAAAGGGAAGGAGGAGGATCCTGGGAACTACAGGCCAGTCAGCCTCACCTCAGTCCCTGGAAAAATCATGAAGCAGATCCTCAAGGAATCAATTCTGAAGCACTTAGAAGAGAGGAAAGTGATCAGGAACAGTCAGCATGGATTCACCAAGGGCAAGTCATGCCTGACTAATCTAATTGCCTTCTATGATGAGATAAATGGCTCTGTGGATGAGGGGAAAACAGTGGACATGTTCCTTGACTTTAGCAAAGCTTTTGACATGGTCTCCCACAGTATTCTTGCCAGTAAGTTAAAGAAGTATGGGCTGGATGAATGGACGATAAGGCGGATAGAAAGCTGGCTAGATTGTCGGGCTGAACAGGTAGTGATCAATGGCTCCATGTCTAGTTGGCAGCCAGTATCAAGTGGAGTGCCCTAAGGGTCGGTCCTGGGGCCGGTTTTGTTCAATATCTTAATTAATGATGTGGAGGATAGCGTGGATTGCACCCTCAGCAAGTTTGCAGATGACACTAAACTGGGAGGAGAGGTAGATACACTGGAGGGTAGGGATAGGATACAGAGGGCCCTAGACAAATTAGAAGATTGGGACAAAAGAAATCCAATGAGGTTCAACAAGGACAAGTGCAGAGTCCTGCACTTAGGATGGAAGAATCCCATGCACCGCTACAGACTAGGGACTGAATGGCTGGGCAGCAGTTCTGCAGAAAAGGACCTGGGGGGTTACAGTGGACGAGAAGCTGGATATGAGTCAACAGTGTGCTGTTGTTGCCAAGGCGGCCAATGGCATTTTGGAATGTATAAGTAGGGGCATTGCCAGCAGATCGAGGGATGTGATCATTCCCCTCTATTCGGCATTCGTGAGGCCTCATCTGAAGTACTGTGTCCACGCTCCACGCTACAAGAAGGATGTGGAAAAATTGGAAAATGTCCAGCAGAGGGCAACAAAAATGATTAGGGGACTGGAACACATGACTTATGAGGAGAGGCTGAGGGAACTGGGATTGTTTAGTCTGTGGAAAAGAATGAGGGCGGATTTGATAGCTGCTTTCAACTACCTGAAAGGGGCTTCCAAAGAGGATGGATCTAGACTGTTCTCAGTGGTAGCAGATGACAGAATGAGGAGTAATGGTCTCAAGTTGCAGTGGGGGAGGTTTAGGTTGGATATTAGGAAAAACTTTTTCACTAGGAGGGTGATGAAACACTGGAATGTCTTACCTAGGGAGGTGGTGGAATCTCCTTCCTTAGAGGTTTTTAAGGTCAGGCTTGACAAAGCCCTGGCTGGGATGATTTAGTTGGGATTGGTCCTACTTTTTGAGTAGGGGATTGGACTAGATGAGCTCCTGAGGTCCCTTCCAACCCTGATATTCTATGATTCTAAGACCAAACAGCACTTCACAGAGGCTGTGGAACAAGAGTTCATTTCAAATTGGTGACCCAGAGATTAAAGGCTCCATATCTCATTCCCATGAATATGGTAGTCTCCCATGAGGATTTTTTTTGGTAGGAGCTGGGGCCTTAAATAAAATAGATCAGAGAACTTGAAGTGGATATCAACTGTAGTGTATCTCAGTATCTCTGGAATGCTTGATCTATTTTTAAACCCAGAGAAATTAGAATATGTTCCTCCTTTTAGCTCCTTATTTCATACGCTGTCTCACCTAGGGTTCTTGCCTGTTTCACTTCCATTTCTCTATTGAGTCTTTATTTCCACATCCTGCACAGTGCATGTTCTCTGAACGCTTTCCTGCTTCTTTTGATTGTTCTTCACGTATCTTATGTCTTGTTTTTTTTCCCCACCAACTTCCTTCAATAGCTATTTTAGGAGAAATGATTAAGTCAGTTATTGGGAACAATTAAAAGCTGTCAAGTATTCCAGAAAAGTAAACGAGGAACAAGGAAGTATTTGTAATTTCTGTGCAGAATTTCCTCCAGTGGGCTAGTTTACAGAGCGAGCCAGACCAGTAAATCAGAGAGGAAGCAGGGTTTTTTAAAAATAACTGGTAAAACCTCTTTTTAAAAACATTGTTCAGGCTACAAGAAATTAATCTTTATTTACACCTATTGTGTTCTTTAAAACCCACTGATGTGACAGTGTTATCCAGCTAGAAATCATTAGAAGTTTCTTAGTACCTTACAATATTCAATTGAAACGATTGTGAATGTAAAGTCTCTCTTTTGATCTTACATGCTATACTACTGTATTTACTATTACTGTGTATAGTAAATTCCAAGGTTAGGCAATGCCAGCAGATGCACTATAAACACTGACTCTTAATGTAAAAAATATTTGACTGTACATATGAACCAACAGGACATATACAGAGAAAGTTTCCATCTTGTATTAAGAAGGTTCCTTTTTCCGTTTTAATAAACTGAATAGTTCATTGCCAGCTAATATAATGGGCCAGTTTCACTGGTACATCCCATCATTACATTGTACCATTCTGGCAAGGAAAAGAAGCCAGTCTTGGCTTGGCTAATCCGAGTCCCCGGAGTGATGCAAAGCAGCTGGACTGCACCAATGTAGCTCACTTATTATATTTAGATGGCATGATTGTGGCTATTGCAGTTCACCAAATCCCCTTTGACCTAATCCAGATCTCAATTTTACAGGTATAAATCAGGAATAACTCCATTAAGTCAGTGGTGTTTTACTGACTTTTTACCAGTGTGCATTGGACAAGGATCAAGCTCCTTGTGTGTGTTACAGATGTTCCCCTTTCAGTCAAAACATGCTATAATTTACTGTTCACATGAATATTCTTAATGTTAATCATAACTCATTAATACCTGGGGCTCAGGGTAGAAAAACTGTTAGATGAGGGTCATCCAGGAACTCTTGAAGACAAAGAATATAAAACCAACAAATTAAACAACAAATTCTTAAAAGATGTGGTAGAAACATCACAAATCAAAATCAAATTTAAGAGAGTTTGCAGAACCATATATCTGAGGAAATACTGCACTAGGAATAAAAGATCCATTTATTTCTTCAAATATATCATTTGAAGAGGCATTCTCATGCTTTCATTTTTTTAAAAAATAAAAAATTATACACGAGTCGGACAGTATTATAAACTAAAACAAGTTTAGGGAGGCTTGTGCTATTTCTCCCCATCCTCGTAATATGACAAGATAAGAATTTCTTGGGAAAGAAATATTGTACTTTCATTTATCTAAGGCTGACAAACATACAGGTTATTTCTTATGTTTCACTCCCAAAAAACCTTCAGTGCTTCTAAGATGTTCAGCCTGTATATTTTAATTTCCATCACTGTTTAGAAAGCACAACCCCTGCACCTCACCCCCCACAAAAACAAAAATCCAACAACCCCTCCCACCGGATCCTCTTCCTCATGTTGAGTAATCCTACTGAAGTCAATGGGACTAGGTTGAGTAAGGTCCTAGTTAATGTGAATAAGTGTATTAGAGCCAATCCTAAATAATATTTTAATCCTAAATCTGTCCTTCTATGGAAAGTCTAGAAGCATTTTGTTCTATACATTACAGAAAGCTAAATCATTTCAGCAAAGTTTCACTTCCTAATTTCCTTGTGACTGGCAATTTTGTTTCTGTTGATCCAGGTAATCACAGTGCACTTCATCAACAAAATGTAGTCTCATGTTTCTGATGGATTCATTCCAAGGATACAAGTAGCCTTTTGGCTTTATTGTTTGGTCAGTGTAGTG
Organism: Dermochelys coriacea; assembly: GCF_009764565.3. Lineage (NCBI taxonomy): Eukaryota > Metazoa > Chordata > Testudines > Dermochelyidae > Dermochelys > Dermochelys coriacea. Next base: position 13,139,062 of record NC_050071.1, on the reverse strand, counting down.
ACTTTAGACAAATGACTGTACAGTTTACATGGGAGGAAAGAGCCACTGTACATTTGTGAATAACTGCAAAGCATTCTGCTCTGACATCTGAGTACAAGTAACGTAACAATTTCTCAGGGGCCCAGGAAAGCTGTGAAATGCGTGTCTCATATGAAAAGTTATGACTTTCACATGGGAGGTGATAAAAGTCCATTGAAAGAGAAAGTTACAAACTTCGTTTTCTTACACTCTTGTATCTGTCTCAGTAACAGCTCCAACAAATGAACATATTTTTGTCAAGAACCTACTGTAACTGAACTGCTTTATAAACAGAACCAGAACTGGATCATTCATACATTATATGGGCCAAATGATGCAGTGTTTATTCTGCCAAGGATTCCAAATCCTTGGGATTAGCTATAAATGCTCCAGGATTTGTCCCTGTAATGCTACAGGCTTGTCTACACTTGAAACACTACAGTGGCACATCCTGCAGCACGTCAGCGTAGACACTACCTACGCCAACAGGAGGGATTCTCCCATTGGTGTAGTTAATTCACGTCCCCAAGAGGCGGTAGCTATGTCAACAGAATAATTCTGCCATTTACCTAGTGCTGTCAACACAGGGATTTAGGTTGCCTTAATTAGGTCACTCACACCCCATGAGTAGCGTAGCTGGGTTGATCTAGTTTTCTAGTGCGGACCAATCCTACATGTTACCTGTAAACTAACAGTGATAACCACTTAGAAACAAGTAGACCTGGTATGATGGAATAACATGATTTTGGTAATTAATTGATCTTTAAATATTCATGGTAAATAGGCCTAATGGCCTGTGATGGGATGTTAGATGGGGTGGGATCTGAGTTACTACAGATGGGGTAGGATCTGAGTTACTTTCCTGGATATGTGGCTGGTGAATCTTGCCCATATGCTCAGGGTTTAGCTGATCGCCATATTTGGGGTCAGAAAGGAATTTTCCTCCAGGGCAGATTGGAAGAGGCCCTGGAGGTTTTTCGCTTTCCTCTGTAGCAAGGGGCATGGGTCACTTGCTGGAGGATTCTCTGCTCCTTGAAGTCTTTAAACCATGATTTGAGGACTTCAATAGCTCAGACATAGGTGAGAGGTTTTTTGCAGGAGCGGGTGGGTGAGATTCTGTGGCCTGCGTTGTGCAGGAGGTTGGACTAAACAATCATAATGGTTCCTTCTGACCTTAGTATCTATGAATCTATGAATTCTATGTTGTGAGTATTTGTTGGTAATTCATCCCTTTTTTCCCTGTCTGGAAACCAACCTTGACTTTTTTGAACGTATTTGTTATTCACAAGGACTCAATACTTTTGATTAGTAATTTTTACCCTATTGATTGTTTGCAAACTGTTCTCCTGTAATATTCCATTTTCGTTATTTATTTCATGCAATCACTCCCCTAAGTCATATGGTAGTATTTCTGCTTCCGGACTAGAACTTTTTAAACAGGAAAACAAAGGATTTCAGATTAATTAATGCTAAACTTGAATGATTTGGGGGACTTGGAGCCACTTTCATGCAAAGCTGGTGGTTGTCTAAACAGTGAAGAGTAATGAAAAACATGACCCAGAAATCATAGCAAACTCAGCTTGGTGCTTTGTTTAGGCTGGATAGTCAGAAAAATGATTTGTGAATGTTTTTCCCAATCTAACAATACTGATCATTTCTGTATGGTCCCCATTTCCGGGTGTCATATTCAAAAACGGTAGCTTAACAGTTCCCCCCCACCCAAAAATATCTAAACAAAGCCATATATATTCCGATGCCCCGATTCTCCTCTCATATCACTTTGAATCAGAAGTATCTCCACCAAAGTTAATGGAGTTACATCAGTGTAAGACTTTTGAGAGGAGAATCAGGCTTGGACATGGAATGGTATGTTTACCAGAACATTGCTCTTCTTCTATTTACAAAGCATTCTTCTAGTGAAACAGCCCCCTACATGTACCTACTTTTAACTACAACAGAATAGTGGGGTGGACGTTTACAAATGTAACCCTTCTGCCCATCAGAGTTGACAGGAACAAGAGCCGGTTTCAGTATCTAGGGGTTCCATTCCAATAACACAATGCAAAACTGGCTCGAGCCCCCTCCCAGTGACCTGGGACAAATATATATACCACCCCCGCTGGGCGCCTCCAAGAAGCAATACTTCCCCTCTCGCAAGCACAGAGTCTGTGTAGCAAAGCCTTTTAATAACAGAGAGAAACCATGCGGTATTATGTTGGGGAAACACCACCAACAGGATTCATAACACAACCCATAAGCAAAAAACCCACCCCAAGGAATTTGGGGCATGTCCTTTCCCTTTGGTTCTTGAGTCCAGCAACCCAAAATCACCCAAAGTCCCAAAACTTCAACACCCCAAAAGTCTCTGTCCCTGGTCAGTGCAGCCCCAGAGATCAAAAGTTTATCTGCAGAGTTTTACCTCCCAACCTGGATGGAGATTGGGGGGAAAGGGGGGGTTAAGGAGCACCTTATGTGGTCCAAAGCTGATTGCCCCACCTCTCCATGGGGCTCTGCTCCACCAATCGTCCAACAAATCGCTCTGCTCTGCCAGCCGCCCCCATGAGTTGCTCCAGGCATCCCACAAACTGCTCCGCTCCACCAGCCACTCTGCTGTGCCAGCTGTCCCATGAGCCACTCCAGCCATCCCACAAACTGCTCTGCTCCAAGAGCTGCTCTGCTCTGCCAACTGTCCCACAAACTACTCCGCAATATATCTTCAGGCTCCCCCACTACTTAACACAACACTCAGTGATTTCAGCTCTTAGTAAATTTAGCTACTTTGTAATTTCAGCTTGTAGTAGGGGAGCCTCAGTGCTAGTGCACCATTGGCCCAAAGTGAATTCAGCTCAGCAACCTGTAACCAGATTCCTAATGGAATCAAAATTAGCTCTGATATTCCACAGTGGAGAGAGGAGGAAGTGCAATTAGCATACCACCAGATATTAATACCGATCCCCAGCCTCTCTCCATTCACTGGGTTTTGGAACTCATGACCCTTGCCTAGCGAGTGCTGCTTAGTTGATGGTGAGTCCCTCCGTCATAACAAAAGACCAAGTACAGTTCCACTGTCCTTGATTCACATAATCAGGATAATAACAGTTTATTCCTGCCCCAACAACAGAGAAACTGGGGCTCCTACAGCAGCCAAAGTGACCGTCTAGGCGGGGTGGGTGTGCCTATGCAAATGAGATCAGCCTCTGAAGTTCTTTTCCACAACTCACCATGCCTTGCCACCAGATGTCAGGGCAGAGCTCATCCTGACTCTGCTTTCACAAGGTTTTCCTGGCCTCTTTCCCTAACCCCATTTCACTGCTGGTATGTTTTCATTTATAGTAGTGTATATGGTTTCTCTTCAGAGGATTTTTCTTTAGTCACCAGCTACTGTACTAACAGATTACATTTATCATCTAGTTGCAGATAAAGTGAAGTAATGTGTGCCCTCCTATCCCTCCCTGCGCTTTGTATCATGCTCCATTTTGTACATCATTTTTAAAATGATACTATTTACTAATACAGGGCCAAGTTCAGCCACCCTTATGCTGAGAAATACTGATGTGAATGGTTATGTCTCAGAGTCACACTGTCAGTGTGAAGGGAGGCCACAGACATCATTCCCTGGGCAACAGCAGTCATGAGGTCCAGCCCTGAGAGAGTCCACACAAAAAGGAAAATATTTCCACATCCCACAAGGGCCAGCCTCCTCCCCCACACAACAGAGGGGAGGCCAACTTCCAGGAAGTCTCCGCTCTCAGGATTTAGTCCCGGAGGTTTCTGCAAAAGAAACCAACTGGGCCTTGCTCTTTCCTCAGAGGGCTCAGGCTGGCAGACCTCTCAAGCCATTCTCTGGCCTATAGCCCACACACCCCTGGTATGGAATTGGGAGTTCTTCTTATTTCAGAGTAACACTCCAGCTAGGTTGGGTTCCTCCCTGTTAAGGGCCTGCCCCCAGGCCTGACAAGCCACAGGTGCAGCAGGCGGTTATGACCACAGGAGCTCTTTAACTCCTTGTTCATCGCTGTGAGTAGGGTCATCTGCCCCACCACACTTGGGTATTCCCATTTAGATAAGTGGGGTTTTGCCTAGGATAATACATTACTCCTTATGAGGAGCAAAATGTAGTCCTTAGATGTTTAGATTTGAAAATCATTGTTTTATTAAATATTTTTAAAGCAGTAAAGAGAATTAAAATAAAGGCTGCCACGTAGATTCTGGCATTTCTCCTGTCCTGATGTACCAACAGGTAACATTTCCAATTACATATTTGTGATGCTCTGTACCTCAGGGGAACACCAGCACCATGTTCAGCCTTATAATAGGATTGTGTGGTATGTAATGCAAAGTTTGTCATGTCGGGCGTCTTCGGAAGGCTCATGGTGTACTGAGCATTGTTCTTATGGTAATGTTATAGTAATCATTGTTATAGTAATGTTATAGGTTGTAATTTCATATATATAGTGATGAGGCTGAAAACGTGTTCTCATGGCTTAAAGCAAGCCCACGAGGCTTTGTCTGCATGTTGGACTACATGGCTGATTGGATACATCCATCGGACAAAATGTTTATGTCATCTACATGTCTGCCATAACTAAGATGCATTTACAAAAAAATGCTAGTGAATCTGAAACAAATTGGAAATTGATTACAAGCACATTACAGGGCCATTTGCACCTGAGGTACAATGCAACTGTCCCTGAATAGACCATTGAGAAAAGCAACTCTCCTACTCAGGAGATACTTATGCCAACCTGAACTACATGATAGCATTACATACACATCTTCCCTTTTAACATACAAAAAGAGAAAGTCTGGCAGATTTTCCAACTGCTTTTGATATTGCAACATGTACATATTACAGTAAACCAGAATGCAGTTTAGATCTCATCAACCAAATGGTCCTTTAAAAAGAATAAAAGGAGAGAAAAGCTTGAAGCTGCCAGTCCGTGCTTAGACTACATTGAGAAGAGAAACTTTCCAAAAATTGTATTCATAAGGGCTAGACTGAGCCCAAGGAGCAGTGGGGAATATGTCACTACACCACCCCAAAAGTATCTCAGGCTCATGGAGCCTAGTTCTCTCTCGGCTCCCCACTTCCTCCATGAAGGGAGTAATTTGCTGATGGTCTATACCAACACGTTATCAACTCCACCCCTGCTCAGTTCTACTAGCCCATGTCCTGAAGAGCAGAGCTAGTGGTCTACCTCTACCCACTGAGTCCTTGCTCAATAGCTTGGCCACAAGCCCTCCATATTGCCTCAGCAGACCCTTATGCCCACACTGAACCCCAGTGAAATAATTGGGCTCTCCCCAGGCACAGGGGTCTGCCACTGAAGATGCACTTGCATCATCAGGGCCTAAAATAGTAAAAAAATAGACAGGCAGACATGCAAATAACCGCTAGCAAAAATATCTTGCGCTGATAGCAAATAACGTAAGCTATACACACAAGTACAAATGCAGCCGATGAAAAAAAGGAATTTATATTCAGGATGCAAATAATCAGTTAGTACTTCATCCTCAGAGCCCATTAGAATTACCCATCATACCACTTTTTCTAAGCTATTCAGCAAGAAGTATTTTAGCTCATTATATTCAGAAGAGATCTTTTTATCTTGAATATTTAAACACATTTGGCAAGAGGAAGCAGTGATGCATTAGAATCCAATTAAGTATACTCGGAAAGAGACTTTGATGCTTAGATCTGTCTTGCTTGCCTTGTTAATTAAGTTAGTTCCTATTCTGTAATCTGCAAAAGTGTTTAAAAAAAAACAAAAAACAAAAAAAACTGACCTATAAAACATGGACCGAACCAAATTTAATGGGAGAATGGCTCCATTAAGAACTGATTCAATGATTCCAGGATATGACTATAATTGAGATTTTCACTATTGTTTATGAAAACTGATCTATTGAATCACAGTCAATAATTGCTACCCAAGGGACTGACCTTTCCCACAGCAGAACACCCCTAAGGTACTGGAAAGAGTAATTGGAGTACTAAACCTCTGACTGCTAGAAGCTGGGACTGGATGACAGAGGGTGGATCACTTGGTAAATTTCCCTGTTCTGTTCACTCCCTCTGAAGCTTCTGGCACCGGCCACAGTCAGAAGACAGGATATTGGGCTAGATGGACCAGAGGTCTGACCCAGTATGTCCATTCTTATGTAGCATATCACATTAGTCATTGCAAGTTAAGAATGGAGCCTTTTTTCATTTGCCTGTCATTCATGAACCAGTCCTATTTCTGTGGATATATTTTTTATTTGAGAATTCTTTGAGTGGTCACAGAAAACAATATGAGATAATACGAGACCTATTTATGTGAAATTTTTCTTCAGTGGCTAGTCATCTAAATCAGTGTTTTTCAAAGTTCGGGTCGTGACCCAGTACTGGGTCGCGGCATGTAAGGTACTGAATTGCCTTGCTCAGCACCCAGGGACCCTAGTGGCTCTGGTCAGCACTGCTGACCGGACGCTAAAAGTCCGATTGGCGGTGCTGACTAGCTAAGGCAGGCTAGTGCCCACCTGTTCCCACACCGTGCTGTGCCCCAGAAGCAGCCAGCAGTGGGTCTGGCTTCTAGGCAGGGGGGCCACAGGGCTCCACGCACTGCCCCGCCCCAAGAATTGGCTCCATATTCCTATTGGCTGGTTCCCAGCCAATGGGAGCTTGGGGGTGGGGGAGGCTGTGTTTGTGGGTGAGAACCGCTGGGAGCTGCTTGCGCACTCTGCCTAGGAGCTGGACCTGCTGCTGGCTGCTTTTGGGATGCAGCGTGGTCCGCAACGCCAGGACAGGCGGGAAGCCTGCCTCTGCATCCCGGCTGAGCTGCTGACCAGGAGCTGCTGGAGGTAAGTCTGCACCCCAACCCCACACCCCAAAACCCTGCCCCAACCCTGAGCCCCCCAACCCAAAACCCCTTCCTGCACCCCAAATCCTGCATCCCCAGCCCCACCCCAGAGCCTGCACCCTGAGCCCAGAGCCGTGAGCCCCTCCTGCACCTCAACCCCCTGCCCCAGCCCTGAGCCCTCCCTGAGCCCCTTCTGCACCCTAAAATCCTGATCCCCAGCTACATCCCAGAGCCTGCACCCCCAGGCCAGACCCCCTCCTGCATTCCAACCTCCTGCCCCAGCCCAGAGCCCCCTCCCACACCCGGAGCCCCTCTTACACTCCAAACCCCTCATCCCTGGCCTCAGCCCAGAGCCTGTACCCTCAGCCTAGAGCCCTGACCCCCTCTTGCACCCCAACCCTCTGCCCCAGCCCAGAGCCCCCTCTTACATCTTTAACCCCTCATCCCCAGGTCCGCTGAGTCACAGGCATCAATTTTCTTCAACTGGGTCCCCAGAAATTTTTTTTGAAAACTACTGATCTAAATCATATGGTGATATTTCTGCTTGGATGACTGGAAAGCTTTACATTACAAACAACAAATAGAAAATGAACTTCTACTAGGAATACTCATATGAATTAGTCCTTTGTGCTAGAATTCAGGAAGTTTTCTGGATTCATACACATTTTTTGTCCAAATATTTGACAATAATGAATAAGACGGCCCCATGAATAGTATGGGTGTGACACGGGGCTTCAATTCACAAATAAGTTAATGAATCGGGTTTGGCACTATTCAAAAAGCTACAAATGAAACCAACCGGATATCCGTTTTAGACACACTGTTCACCTCCCATCTGCCACAGAAATTAACATGGCCATTTATAGGAGATAGAACCCTAAAAAACACTTTTCAGGCTACTACATTCAATTAATTTTGTGGTAAATACTCTCAGCACCCGGTTCTTCTCACTTAAATCAAGGAAACTACAATGGGGTAAAACCAGCATGAGAAAAGACTCAAGCACTCAATCACTAGTTAATACCACCACTTACCGCAGTGCTAGCCTGAACGCTGTGGGATTTTGCTCATGCACTAACAAGCTAGAACACACAATAATAGCTCTATTAGGTCAATCATCTTCAAACTAAAAACTTGTTGGAGGCAGGCATCCAACACAAAAGGCATAATGGCATTTACTTTTCTACTCCATTGGGGTATGTTAAGGCAGACATTATCTGCACCAGGGACCACCCAATGAGAGCAACACTGGAACTGTTAAGCAAGGCTGCAGGTTTGACACTAGACAGAGAACAGAAGAGATGTGAACCGTCTTCTCTAACAATGTTTTTAATAGTTAGCCTATTCAGCACAGGGGAAAGTAAAAGTGAAAACATTCACATGACCTTTAATTTTTTTTTTTTGTCAACAGCAACAGTCATCCAGGATAGCCATGGCCTTACTAGGAAGGTGCAAATGTCCCCCTGGATTAGCCATTATTGACACATGAACACCATTCATCCAGGTATATTGGCAGGAATCATTCCTTCAAGGAGGACAGTACAAACACCTACCCACATGAAATTGGTCAGCCTCATGAATAAGAGTCACAGTCATTAAGCATCTGAAGGCAGCTGTGGATAGAGGGCACCACATGATAATTGTAATAGTCATATAAATGCTGACTGGCACATTGCTTTGTCTCCCTTAGAATTTGAGTGGCAATGGCTGGAGCTTAGCATTTATCGGAGAATTTGAGAGATGCCTTGGGACACTCCCAGGATACACAGAAAACCACTTCTGGTGCCCTCCTGCTGTCTTCATGGTAGTGTTCCTGGGGTTCTACTATAATCCACATGGAATAGTGATTTGAGAGGCGAGAATACACAACACTGCTGACGGATAGTAAAGCCTTTATGTTCTGAGTTTAGTTAATTAAGAGTCAGCATAAGGGCAGGTGACTTTACACATCACCTCTGAATTTGGCCTGATGTTCCCCCCACCCCAAGACTATGCGAATCAAAATACTTTCTGCTAGACATCTTCACCAACCACCATGTGGCGTCAGTCAACAAGGAATCTAGAACTCAGTGTACACTCTCTCCACCCAAGGGGGCAATGGAGAGCTGTGGGTGCTCTGTAATGCCTCAGGTGCACCACAGTGCCAGCAATCAGCACGGAAGCCTCTTTGCCTGCCAGACTGCACTAACATCTGGTGAGTTCCCAATAAGCACACGCACACACGGATCAAATAGAAGGATTCATCATGAGATTGGACAGAAATGAAAGGCTGCAAAATACCCTAGGGATGAAGGCTTACCCAGGCATAAGCCAAGCTAAATGCATCATGCCCAACTTGGCCCCCTGGAGCAGTCTGTTAGAAGGCTAGTCTGGCTTCCTGGGACAATTCAGGCCTAGCACCTGGGGTACCCCATTCTAGTTTATCTCTGCATTTGAGGGCAGTTAGGTACTGGCCTATAGATCTCACTGGCCAAGTTTCAGGCCCATCTCCTGGGGTGTTTTTTTTGGAAGCCCTTCTGCTTAATACTCCAGATTGCAAGTTGCTCACCCTGTGGGCTATAATTAAGCAGCAAGCCCCGCCCTGCAGCCCTATCCAATATCTATGCTGCCTATCTTCTCTTCTTGAGTGCAGCAACCCAATCCCTTCAGACCTAATACCAGATCAGATCACACTGCCCCCTTTCCCAAGGTAATCCCTTGTGTCTGGGATGCATAGGGGCAGCAGCCCTCTAGTGCCCTTAATACGAGATAAGATGCTGCACTCGAGGAACTCAAGAGCCCTCTATTCAGCTCCCTGTTGCACAGCCCCTGTCCCCGCCGCCCACTGCTTCTGTTCAGACCTGTATGCTGTATCTTCTGCTAGACCCCGCCTAGGAGAGCCTGGTTGTTGTTGATGCTGCTGTGACATACTGTCAAAGCTGAATTCCCCCCTCTGTCACTTTGAGTGCAGAAGGTGGGGGCCCGCAAGGATTTTAAAAATTTATACTGGCCACTCTAGGCTTGTCTTAAACTCCCAAGGTTACAGCTTTTCTCTGACCTTAGCTTGGTAAGCACTGCCACCATCCAAATGCAAAAAACCCCCTTGGACCTAGGAAGAAGCACTTGGGAATTCCTCCCTCTGGGGTACCCTCAAGCCCTTTCACCCCACCTCTGGGGAAGAGCTGAGAAAGAAAATAAAGGAAACTAGCTGTTGCTACCAGCTAATCAAAGAACATGCACAAACCTCTTAGGACACCAAAAATCCAATTCTGTTCTTTTTTTTTTAAAAAAAGGTTAAAAAAGTTAAAAGTTAAAAAAAAAGAGGAAGAAAATATATCTGGAACTTAGGCTTTTGCTATATTTTAAAAGAGCAATTCCAAAAATTAATCACCCAAAATAGCTTTCTTGGGGGTTAGTTTAAAGAAGGGGTTCTCAAACTGGGGGTTGGGACCCCTCAGGAGGTCATAAGGTTATTACACAGGGGGTCACGAGCTGTCAGCCTCCACCCCAAACCCTGCTTTACCTCCAGCATTTATAATGGCGTTAAATAGATTTTAAAGGGTTTTTAATTTAGAAGGTGGGGGGTCACACTCAAAGGCTTGCTATGTGAAAAGGGTCACCAGTACAAAAGTCTGAGAACCCCTGGCTTAAAAGTTACAAGCAAACAAAAGCATCTGGGGTTAGCACAGAGGAGTCCACAAGCTTTAAAAAAAAGCTCATTGTGTCTTCCTAAACATTCCTAATTTACTTACATATCTGGGATGTTAAAAGTAGTTCTAGATATGATCTGATGGTTTTCATAGCTGCTTCAAACTTTACACAGCATTCCTGCTGCCCCCTCTTCAGCCCAGAGAAAACAGCATCCGATGAAGTGAGCTGTAGCTCACGAAAGCTTATGCTCAAATAAATTTGTTAGTCTCTAAGGTGCCACAAGTACTCCTTTTCTTTTAACAAAAGGAAAGTTTCTTTCCCCATTTTAAAAAGTTCTAGCCTTCCCATCGGCTCTTTTGGTCAGGTGCCCACTCCCCCCCCCCCCCCGGGGACTTTTTAACCCTTTAGAGGTAAAGCAAGAAGAGAACAGATACTAAGATGGATTTTTTAGCTAACTGACTGGCTGGGTGTCCATCAAAGGGAGCTAGCACCCCCCACACACACTTCATTTATCACACATGTCATGCCAGAGAAATAAGCTCCATCATGGAACAGATCCTTTTAAAGGATGCCACACCTCCATGCACAACTGACTAGGAGAAGGAACCCAGTCTGCTGACCTACAGCCCACAAGAACTTGATGGGGCAAAAAAAACAAAACGTAAATCTGCTTCTCAGCAGATTGATCCTTCATACCATGTGATTCGAACCAGAAACCCACAAAAAGAATATTAAAGCCAGCAATGACATTTTCAAGGACACCCGCATAGCGGGAGACATTTCTGATGTTCAGTTCTGATGAAGTGATCACTTTTGTGGAAAGCTCTGTACAAACTGCTGCATTTCAACCAACGCTCTGCAAATTCTACCAGCGGTACATTTCCCAGAGAGAGTTTTGAACAGCTTTACTGAAGCTTTTTTGACATGGTGACAGCATTTTCAAACAAAAAGAAAAGGAGTACTTGTGGCACCTTAGAGACTAACGAATTTATTTGAGCATAAGCTTTCGTGAGCTACAGCTCACTTCATCGGCTCACGAAAGCTTATGCTCAAATAAATTCGTTAGTCTCTAAGGTGCCACAAGTACTCCTTTTCTTTTTGTGAATACAGACTAACACGGCGGCTACTCTGAAAAATCTACCCTGTCATTTTCAAACAGGCTCCCCTGCCAATTACAGCATTGCCAGCCCAAAGGCTCAAAAATAAATCAGACCCCTAAAGTCATGAGACTTATTTTTTAAAGCATTGTACTATGTTTTTTTGGCCTATCTTGATTTTTGAACTCCCCCTGCTCATTGTACGTGTCCCTGCACGTGCTTGTGAACACTCCCAAATTTACTGGGCAAGGTCATTTGGGCTCCCAATGTAGGAGCATTTACCATCACATCTGCCCCTCCCTCTGCCCAGCAACTAATCCTGTTCTCCCCTGCCTCCATCTAGCCTCATCCCTGCTCCTCCTGGGGCTCTCTACCTCTCTCTCCCAGCCCTGAGGGTGGAGAGCTGCAGCTGTATCTCCTCTCCCCATTCCATGGGGAGGGACTCCAGGTGTCCTTCACCCCTTTGCTCCCATCCCAGGTGTTGGAGGGAATGAGGGAGGACCAGAGGAGTCTTCCCATTGCTTGCAGGACAGGACATGCAGCAGAGCCGCCCCCAGCTGCTAGGCTCTTTCTGCCTCCTCCCTCCCTGTGAGAACAGCCTCAGCTTCTAAGAGGAACTCTGCTGGCTTCCTGAAGCACCTCTGATTAGCTGCTCCACCTCAGGAGCAGAGGAAGGCTAATCAGAAGGGGTATTTCCCCCAGCCAGGGTTGAAATTTGCTGGAGGGCTGGAGCATCTCAGACTATCATCAGTTCAGCTCCTGGCTCAGCGGGCATCCCATCACTCACAGAACACACATCACAAGAGTTGGCGACGCTGTAATTAGGCCCCTCGTGGAAAAAGCCAGCCTTGGAGAAGGGCTCAGCAGCTCTCATGTTCTCAGTGGGTGCTGAGCAATTCTGAAAGGCTGGCTACTCACGACTTTTAGACACCAAATGGCTGCTGAGCTCTTTTGGAAACCTGGCCTCTCATGCCTTGTCTGTTTTCTGATTGGCATCACAGCATGCCTGCCAGTTCTGCCTCCCACAGGCACCATCACACATAGTGAGGTCAAGCCAAGGGAAGCCAATACGAAGACAGAGCTAATCATCTGGTTCTTGAATGCAAGCTAAACAGGTTTTATTGATGAGATGCATGAAAAGGCAATAAATAAATAAATAAAATAGGTACAGTTCTAGGTGCTGTATACAAAATTAGCCAGGCAATAAATTCTTTTAAAAAAAATTGGTACAACCATCTTTGCCGTCCCAGGTCACCCAGCATCTAGCTAACCCCAGTAAATATGTGGGATCTAATTCACTATTGCCCTGCAAATTGGGCAGTAATTTACACCTGTAACATGCTACCAGAGCAGAACAATCATTTTAGATTAGGGCAGGAATGATCTACTTTTTCTATGTTTGTACAGCAATGAAAACAAATTCACTCATTGCTAGGCACTCCCTCATGGCCAGGTACAGCATGGCAGCTCTCTCCTTTCACCGGTACCTCAGGCCAACAGTTGCTTCAGAGCAGAGGGGGTTTCTCTGCCAGTAACTCAGCCTTCTGGCCAGGTCACCTTCTTAAATCCAACCCTTCCAGGTGGGCAAGTGTCCAAACTAAGTTCTCAAGTGACTTACAAGGAAAAAAAAATCCTTCTGCCATGAGACTCTTTTTCAGTCTGCTTTCAGTCCTTATTCTGCAGCCCCTTTGTCACCCTAGATAGCCCTTGAAGTTATCTTATGGCCCCCTTCCCTAGGGCCAGCAGGAAGAACCTAATCCCATCATCCACTCTGGTTTCCAGCCAGGGATTCTGTACTGGGCACCTAGACCTGCTCCTTCTCCTGTGCTGCCATTTTCTCTGGGCCACTTCATAGCTCAAAGCTTCTTGGGTTGCTCCTCTACCCTCTGTGCTCCTACTTCGAGGCTTCTTGCTCTCCCTCGGTCTCTCCCAGTCTCTTCCCTGCTTAGCCAGGGTCTCTCCCAGCCTGGTCTCTCTCCTCACTCTCTGTGCTTGACTCTCTCCTGCTCTGAGCTTCCTGCCTCTCCCTCCAGCTCTTTCCTCACCTGAATTGGCCATTCCCTCTTTACTGAAGCCACCTTCTGCTCTTTATGGGGAATGGCCTGATTCCTCTCAGTGGGGCTCATTATGTAATCAGGCTGGCTTAGCCACCGGCTCTCCAGCCCATGGGCCGAGCAACCCTCTTACAAGTATCTACTACAATGGGGTCCATAGGTGCTGGAGCTAGGGGTGCTGCTGCACCCCTGGCTTGAAGTGGTCTCCATTATATACAGGGTTTACAGTTTGCTTCAATGGCTCTCAAGACCCCCACTATACACATTGTTTCAGCACCCCTGATGGGGTCATGGTCCATGACTGGGGCTCCTAGGCACGAGCATAACACAAATATATAGATCTGTCAAGCGATTAAAAAAATTAATCATGATTAATTGCACAATTAATCGTGCTGTTAAACATAATAGAATACCGTTTATTTAAATATTTTTTGGATGTTTTCTATATTTTCAAATCTATTGATTTCAATTTCAACACAGAACACAAAATGTACAGTGCTCACTTTATATATATATTTTTTACAAATATTTGCACTGTAAAAAGCAAAAGAAATTGTATTTTTCAATTCACCTCATACAAGTACTGCAGTGCAATCTCTTTACCATGAAAGTTGAACTTACAAATGTAAAATTATGTACAAAAAACCCCTGCACTCAAAAATAAAACAATGTAAAACTTTAGAGCCTGCAAGTCCTACTTCTTGTTCAGCCAATCGCTCAGACAAACACGTTTGGTTACAATTTGCAGGAGATAATGCTGCCCGCTTCTAGTGTACAATGTCACCTGAAAGTGAGAACAGGCGTTCGCAGGGCACTGTTGTAGATGGCGTCGCAAGATATTTACGTGCCAGATGCGCTAAAGATTCATATGCCCCTTCATGCTTCAACCACCATTCCAGAGGACGTGCGTCCATGCTGATGATGGGTTCTACTTGATAATGATCCAAAGCAGAGCGGACACGACCAGCAGAAGGTTGATTTTCTTTTTTGGTTGTTTGGGCTCTGCAGTTTCCTCATCGAAGTATTGCTCTTTTAAGACTTCTGAAAGCATGCTCCACACCTCATTCCTCACAGATTTTGGACAGCACTTCAGATTCTTAAACCTTGGGTCGACTGCTGTAGCTATTTTTAGAAATTTCACATTGGTACCTTCTTCGCGTTTTGTCAAATCTGCAGTGAAAGTATTCTTAAAACAAACATGAGCTGGGTCATCATCTGAGACTGCTATAATAGAAAATATATAGCAGAATGCGGCTAAAACAGAACAGGAGACATGCAGTTCTCCCACAAGGAGTTCAGTCACAAATTTAACTAAAGCATTATTTTTTAACATGCATCACCAGCATGGCAACAAAAGTGCCATGTGAACACCTATTCTCACTTTCAGGTGACATTGTAAATAAGAAGCAGTCCTACTTCTTGTTCAGCCAATCGCTAAGACAAACAAGTTTGTTTAAATTTACGGGAGATACTGTTGCCTCCTTCTTATTTACAATGTCACCAGAAAGTAAGAACAGGCATTTGCAGCCAGCTTTTGTAGCCAGCATTGCAAGGTATTTACGTGCCAGATATGCAAACATTCGTATGCCCTTCATCCTTTGGCCACCATTCCAAAGGACATACTTCCATGCTGATTACGCTCATTAAAAAATAATGCATTAATTAAATTTGTGACTGAACTCCTTGGGGGAGAATTGTATGTTTCCTGTTCTATGTTTTACCTGCATTCTGCCATATATTTCATGTTATAGCAGTCTCAGATGATGACCCAGCACATGTTGTTCACTTTAAGAACACTTTCACTGCAGATTTGACAAAACGTAAAGAAGGTACCAATGTGAGATTTCTAAAGATAGCTACAGCACTCGACCCAAGATTTGAAAATCTGAAGTGCCTTCCAAAATTTGAGAGGGATGAGATATGGAACATGCTGTCAGAAAACTTAAAAGAGCAACATTGCTACACAGAAAATACAGAACTTGAACCATTAAAAGAAGAAAATCAACCTTCTGTTGGTGGCATCTGACTCAGATGATGAAAATGAACATGCATCAGTCCGCACTGCTCTGGAACAGTGTCGAGCAGAACCTGTCAGCCATTTGGAAGCATGTCCTCTGGACTGTAGGACTGCATTGGTTTGGTCAAGACCAAACTATATTATCATCACGTTATCAAATCATAGAAAAGTAGGTCTGGAAGGGACCTCAAGAGGTCATCTAGTCAAGTTCATCCCCCTCTGCTCTGGCAGGTCCAAGTATACCTCCATCATTCCTCACAGTTGCTTGTCTAACCTGTCCTTAAAAACAAAGAATATAGGGATTCCACAACTTCCCTAGGTAATCCATTCCAATACATAGCTATCCTTGTAGTTAGAAATGTTTCCCTAATACCCAGCCTAGATCTCCCTTGCTGCAAACTAAACTAATTGCTGCTTGTCCTACCCTCAGTGTACATGGAGAACAACTGATCAAATATGTAAAAGATTGTTCTAAAGAGCATGGTGAATACTGTTACCTGTCCCCCTCATCCTTCTCATCATGTTGCATCCCTACTGGGCATATTTATAGTAGGTTAATAGTGGACAGAAATCAGCTAAACTATTTACTGTGTGGAAAATTGAATACTTGATTAAGCTAATGGAGAGCAAATTCTTTGCTGAAATTAATCAACCACATACAATATTGCTTAGCATTTTAGAGGACAGAAGAAAACAATGGAAGAGATAAGGTCAGAAGAAAATTAATACAGTCTAATTAAAAATACATTTACCTTTTCTTATAGGAAACTGTATTTTCTAGCATCCTAAGGGAAGACAAAAATAAATCAGTATTTGAAATGTTATCAGAAGAAAGTGTAATTGGATTAGAAGTATGTATTTAAGATTTTAGAATATGAGAAAGCAACAAATATTAATTTTATACAGTGATGGAGATACAAGTATCTTCAAACGCACAGCATAGTTATCTAATAGGGTCCCAGATTCCATGTAATTTGAAAAAAAAAATTACATTGCTTGCCAGGGAGTGCAGAGCGAGGAATAACTGTGCCTTGTAAATCTGTAGCAGGAAGCTAAGCAGAACAGGACACAGGTTCGAGGCAGAAGCTCTACAATAAAGCAGAGCGAGAGAGAGTAGAATTAGAGAAAATGTTATCTTCTTTATTATAATAAAGTCCCTTGTTCAGAGTTAAAAGAAAGTGACTTTCTGTGTATCTTTATCATTTTCATGTATTTCTTTATCACCTGGATTTGGATCACATATTAGAACCTGCCTACCAGCTACTGAAAGCAATGAAATTAGAGGGTCATTTTTTTTTGCAAAGAGACACTAAAGGGGTGACTTCAAAACCTCTTCATTTTTTCCATAGTGTATCCATTTGTTCAAGCAATAAGGGACAATCAGGATATACAGGAATTATAGGGTTCAATTCTGCATTCCTTATGCGCCCCAAACTCCTACTGACTTCATGGACTTCAATGGAATTTTAGGCTCACAAAGCGTACAATTTTGAGTCTATGTGGGGAAACAAATTAACATTTTTCAGAGTAGCAGCCGTGTTAGTCTGTATTCGCAAAAAGAACAGGAGTCCTTGTGGCACCTTAGAGACTAACAAATTTATTTGAGCATAAGCTTTCGTCATTTGTCTGCTACTGTTGTTTAACTCCTTTGGCTACAGAGATCACATTAGATTTTCTTTTAGTCAATGTGAAAAAGCTGGCAAAGTTGTTGGTCTATTTAAACAGAGAATAAAAAGCAGCTGGATGCTTATTTCTCATGGGTTGAGTGGGCTTCTAAAATATTACTGTTTGGGAACTGGCAATATATCCGATGTGTAGGTATAGATCAGGGGTCTCAAACATGCAGCCCACCAGCTCCCCACAGCATCCCCACCCCCCCAGCATTTACCTAGAGCGGCTCCAGCCCAGCACGCACCGTTCCCAACCAATGGGAACTTCGGGGGAGGTACCTAGAAGAGCAGCCAGGACAACACACAGACCCCTGTGCCCCACTCCCATCCCCCAGGTCCCGGCTGCTTCCCGGAGCGACGCGGGGGCAGGGCAGGCAGGCAGGGAGCCTGCCCTGCCCCTGGTGCGTGCCAGGCCAGACCCACCCCCCGAACCCCTCCTGCAGCCAAACCCCCTGCCCTGAGCCCGCTGCTGCACCCCACACCCCTCCGGAACCCCAACCCCCTGCCCTAAGTCACCTGCTGCACACCTCCTGCACCCCAACTCCCTGCCTGAGCCACCTGCACCCCCCACACCCTGCCCTGAGCCCCCTGCTGCACCCTGCACCCCTCCTGCACCCCCTGAGGGCAGAGAGGGCGCAGAGTTGGGGTGGGGATTTCAGAGAAGGGGTTGGAATTGGGGCAGGGAAGGGGTGGGAAGAGGCGGGGCAGGGGTGGGGCCTCACAGAAGAGGTGGAATGGGGCTGGGGCCAGGTCAGCAGAGGCAGGTGGTCAGTGGTGTGGCCCTCGGGCCAATGTACTCGTCATCATGTGGCCCTCGTGGTCATTTGAGTTTGAGACCCCTGGTATAGCTCAACTAATGTCCTGTCACTATCGGGCAACTGTAAGTAGGAGGCTGTAGAAATCTCTTTGCATTAGTTAGCATAGAGAATTAATGTAACAAGAATAAATTGGTGCCCACAGTCAACTGCCTTAGGGTTTTAAATTTGTGGATCTATTGGTTCATTGCAAAGACGGATTTACAGTGAAACACAGGGTGCCCTGGCACAGGGCCCTCCAAAGACAGGGGGCCTCAGGGCCAGGCAGCTGCGGGGGGTAGATGCTTGGTCCTACTGGCTCCTGGGGCTCCTGCTGAAGGCTCCGCCCCCATCGGCAGCCAAGTTCCCCCTTCTCCCCCGAGCGTGCTGTGTTCCCGCCCCTTCCAGTGCTTCCCCCCTCGCTGAACAGCTGTTTGCCAGGGCTCCGAGTGCTCTAGGAGGGAGGGGTGGGGCCGCAGTGCACTTGGGGGAGGAGGCAGAGAAGAGGCAGGACGGGGCCTTGGGGAAGGGGATGGAATCAGGGCAGGGCAGAGCAAAGGCAGGGCCCCCGCACTCCCCCTACACATATCCCCCCCCCGAAACCCCCTGCCAGGAGCCGCTCCTGCACCCCTTGCACCAAATGGGAGCTGCCCCAGATAAGTGCTCCACACCCCAACCCTCTGTCCCAGCCCTCAGCCCCCTCCCACACCCTAATTCCTGGACAGACCCTGCACCCCAAACTCCAGCCTGCTCCTGCATCCTAACCTCCTCCCAGACCCTGCACTCCCAGCCCTGAGCCCCCTTCCGCACCATAAGTCCTGGCCAGACCCCACACCCCAATGCTTTTTTGCATTTTTTTTAATAAAGCGCTCTTACCCAAAGCACTTTACAATAGTTAGCTAACGGTACAAACAATATTTGGAGAGATCAGTAAGTGATCTGCTGAGACCCTCAGTGATTTTCAAGTGGTCTGTGGAAAAATAAGTTAGACTACAAACACAATCAAGTACCTCACTTTATTTTCATTTACTTTCTATTACCTATAGGATGAGGATGAAGAAAAAAAGAATGAAAAACAGGGGCAGGAGGGAGATAAGAGAGAATGTTCTTTTTCTTGGCTGGGTGCCAAGGAGGGGCCCCAAAAATGAAGCTGAGCCCATGGCCATGAGGTCCCACTAACTCTAAATCCACCACTGGTTCATTGACTCATGATTGCCATCTGAGGTATGTATGTTTCACTGTTATCCCCATTTTACAGAGGGAGGCAACGAAGAGGTGAGGTTAAGTGACTTTCTCAGATTCATAGATTCCAAGGTCAGAAAGGATCTCAGTGACCATCTACTCTGACCTCATAGAATCATAGACTATCAGGGTTGGAAGAGACCTCAGGAGGTCATCTAGTCCAACCCCCTGCTCAAAGCATGACCAAGCCCCAATTTTTGCTCCAGATCCCTAAATGGCCCCCTCAGGAATGGAACTCACAACCCTGGGTTTAGCAGGCCAATGCTCAAACCACTGAGCTATCCCTCCCCCTCATCACAGAGGCCACAGAATTTCCCCCAAATAATTCCTAATGCAGATCTTTCAGAAAACCATCCAATCTTGGTTTAAAATTTGTGAGTGACCCTGGTAAGTTGTTCCAGTGGTTAATTACTTGCCCTGTTAAAGTTCACATGGTTAGTATCACCTCCAGCCCTGGAACTCAGGAATTCCTGGTGCTCAGGCTTCTGTTTATTTCCACTAGATCATGTTCGGTTCCCCCCCCCCGCCCCAAGGATCCTGCAATAAAGCACTGCCAAACAGCTGTTTGGCGACGGGAAGCACTGGGAGGTAGGCGGAGGAGCAGGGATGTAGTGCACTTGTGGAGGGGAGGGGAGCTTGGCTGTCTGTGGGTGCAGAGCACCCACTAATTTTTCCCCTTGGGTGCTCCAGCCCTGGAGCACCCACAGAGTCAGCGCCTATGGCTTGAAGCAATACTTGTATAACTCAAATAGCGTTTGGCCTGGTCTCTTGGCCAGGTACCCCGTAACACAGAATGACGGCTTAATTGAGTTTTGGGGGGAAGGGCATTAATAAAAAAACAAGTTAAGAGTTCTAACTGTACATGCCTTGATTAGCAGTAGGCAGATACCCTGAAGCCCGGGGGACTGTGGAGGCTGGAAAAGCCAGGCAGGATTGTGCAGCAATGCACTTCTCCAGGAGCATCCCAGAGAAGAAGGCACAATTCCCTTTCTGCTTTGCTCTTGATCTGGGAGGCAGTCATTTTATCCATGCCCCATATCAGCAGCAAATTACTAGTGCTCCTCCACGCTGACATGATGCTGGCCAGTGTGTTGGGAGGTTGTGTATGGAGGATAGGCTCCACCCCTTTCCTACCCTCCTGTTTCAGAGAGGGTGGAGTAGTGAGTGTACCGTATCCACATAACCCCATGTATCCGGACACAAGGTCTGGGTTGCCCATGCAGGGATAAAAGTCAGGTTCTTACACTTCCTTAAATTCCCTACCTAGCCCATAGCTGCACACAACGCCACAGAGTAAAGCTCTAAATGGGTAGCTGTTCCTTAAGCAGTCAAAGCTCTAGCTAGGGAGCCTTGCTGTGTCTAGGGTGACCAGATGTCCCAATTTTATAGGGACAGTCACAATATTTGGGGCTTTGTCTTATATATTACTCTCCACCCCCATCCCGATTTTTCACACCCATTTGGTGCTATCGGGTCACCCTAGCTGTGTCACATTTGTTCTTTAGACACAGGAACAGTCGCTTGCTAATTTGTCTAAACCTAAGGAATGTAATTACTGCTTATTTCAGGTAATGCTACCAATCCATTACGAATCCTAATTAATTCTAGCAAGCTGTTCTGGAAGGAACACAGCTGCAATATATAATTCTATTAGAAACATATCAATAATTGCAGTCTGTTCATGGTTCAGTGGAACGTAACTGTGTCTGTTTCAACTTTGTCCACTACACCACACAGCTGGTGCCACAACTGGGCTCTTCTCCATTGTTATTTTCATGTATTTCATTATAGACTTTCATGTATTTCATTAGAAAACACAGAAACACAGTCACTAATTTATTGTGTCACCTGGGGATCAATTCAAGCTAGAGTGAAGCAGATTGTTTAATGAGCACAGCAAGTGTCCCTCAGGATTCCAGATATAAATTTACAATGGGAACAGACTACTTCACAATAAAGAGCGATTTATTATATTTTCCTTTGGTATTCATATCAGTAATACTTTGAATTGTAAAAAGAAAAGGAGTACTTGTGGCACCTTAGAGACTAACAAATTTATTAGAGCATAAGCTTTCGTGAGCTACAGCTCACTCGAAAGCTTATGCTCTAATAAATTTGTTAGTCTCTAAGGTGCCACAAGTACTCCTTTTCTTTTTGTGAATACAGACTAACACGGCTGCTACTCTGAAACCTTGAATTGTGACATACAGATCCCGGAGTCTTATGAAAAACAGGCTGATTGCAAAAGGAGCAGGATTGCTCCCACGAACTGGAAGTATTTTTGCTGCTACATGTTTTGGATTTCTCTTTTCCCTTTTTCTTGGGACAGATTCTGTTCTCAAGTACACCAGTACCTCCGCTGGAGTCAATAGAGTTACTCCAGATTTACAATGGCATAACTGAGAGATGACTTTAGCCCATTGATACAAAAGGCATTAACAAAAGAACAAGGCTGCTTGTTTTCCACTAATACATTATCCATTCCCACTGCTTATTCTTCAGCTGACCTCAAGTTGGAGCTTTCTCTGCCATCATAATTCCAACTAAGTAGCACACTGTGCAACATGTAGTCCCACTGATTCCAGGGGAACTACTTGTGGGAAAAGGTTCTACTTATCTCCAGTGCTCTGATGACCAACACCCCCCGTAGTGCACCTGTCAAGATCCAAGGGTTCTACGCATGCCGATCACATGTTGTGTAACTCAACCAGTGCACTAAATGGCCCAATAACAACTATGTGGATGAAACAAAGCAGTCACTATGCTCTTGAGTGAACTCAGACAGAAAAATGATAAAAGACGAAACCACCCTGTCAAAACTGTGGGTGAACACTTTTCACAAAAGAATCACTCTCTATCAGACCTCTCCGTCCTCATTCTCAAAGGAAATCTGCAGACCACCTTCAAAAGATGAACCTGGAGCTTAAATTCGTAACTTTGCTGGACACTAAAAATCATGGTCTTAATAAAGACACTGGATTTATGGCTTATTACAACGATCTATAACGCACTAACCTCCCATTTTTGTCCTGTGACTGCCGAATTGTTAACTGGCCAATTCACCTTCAATAATCTCTTACCATATTCTGTATGCAGTGTTGTTGTAGCCACGTTGGTCCCAGAATATTAAACAAGGTGGGTGAAGTGATATCTTTTATTGGACCAACTTCAGTTGGTGAGACAAGCTGTTGAGCTTACACAGAGCTCTTCTTCTGAACCTTGTTTCTCTCACCAATAGAAGATGGTCCAATAAAAGATATTACCTCACCCACGTTGTCTCTGTAATATCCTGGTACCAACACAGCTACAATGATGCTGCAAGTCATAAAAGAGTCAGTTTACACATGAACTTTCTTAACGGTGACAGTGAAAGTGATGAAGTGAGCTGTAGCTCATGAAAGCTTATGCTCAAATAAATATGTTAGTCTCTAAGGTGCCACAAGTCCTCCTTTTCTTTTTGCGAATACAGACTAACACGGCTGCTACTCTGAAACCAGTGAAAATACAGTGGCTTCTTTCAGATGCCTCTTCGTTAACTCTTTTTATATCATAACAAATGAGATCTTTTGGATGGGACATTTTGATGTGCCACTAATTGAGACAGAGTCATATTACTCTATGAATCCATTGTTGAGGGATGCCCTCTACAGATTTATTTGTAAAATGATTCAAAATAAATCAATCCCTCTCATCATTCAGAGAACTACTTTGGAATTCCTAAAGTAACCATTAATTCTTTTCATTCTCTTTCCATCTCCCATGCACCTTGGCCATGTAGGGAATTATGCCATTGAATTATTGCAAGTAAGGCTGCAACATTACTGAGGTATAGTTCTCGTAGAAATTCAGATTCCATAAATTCATAATAGAACATAAAAATGAGAATTTTTATCATTGAGATGGAATCATGTTACTTTCTGAATCTGTTTGTAAAGAGATGCCCTCTACAGAATCATTTATGGAATGGTTCCAGATAAATTATCTCTGCTCATTATTTAGAGAAATACTCTGAACAGGACTGTTTAACTTCCTGCCCTCCAGAAGTTTGCCAAATTGCCTTGAGACTTCACCACCATCCACTGAGAAGCAGATAAAGACAAATGGGGTGAGTGCTCAGCATTGGTCCAACTCTTCCTCCATGTAAGTCTCAATGGGAATTTTACCAGTGATTGCAATGGGAGCGGAGTTAGGCCAACACCGCATGTTTTTGAAAAATCTCATTCTTGATCATTTGCCTACCACCAAGACCTTGATCGCTTTTTAGTTCAGCTGTAAAATGTTTAACAGTTACTGCAAAATTAATGGCATGCAACTCGAACATCCAGCTGCTCCGTGAAATTAATTACATTTTAAATCCTTGCTCCCTCTTTCCTGCTGCAGATTGCAGCTGCTCCTCTGAGCTACACACAGTCGAGTTTAGTCTTTGTGCCAGAGTGCGATCTTTGGCAGGCTTTTTAGACGTTTTAATAAACCCTATCACTTCAGCTCATGGTGGAAAACTATTGCCCATGGAGTTGAAAATTGACCAGTATTCACCCTGCAGCTAAGGTCGTTGTAATCCACCATATGGAACTCTCAGTTTAAGTGTACCTTTCCACCATACGGCCAAACTCCACTCAATGTATAATGAAATAATATATCATAGAAGATGCATGTATTAAATTGAAGCATTGCCTTTAGACAGGAAACACCCCTCCCTGTGTGATTCTAATTGTAATCCTACACCCCTTTATTGTCTTGGCATGCATTTACCCATCTATGCATTCCAAAGCAGTTCACCTGCACAATGGGTGCCCATGCATTTTGTGGGCACAAGTTTTTGCATCCATCTTGGGAAATTTGTCCTATAATAGGTTACTGTTGTACTGTGCCTTACATCATGGAGCCCCCCACCTCCATCAGGGATGGATCCTCAAGGTGCTTCTGTAACAAAAAAGAATAATGTATTATGAGAGAGACAAGATGCGTGAGATCATATCTTTTATTGGCCCAACTTCTGCTGGTTAAAGAGACAAGCTTTCCAGCTAACACAAGAGCGCTTCTTCAGGTCTGGGAAAAGTACTTAGGGTAACACAGCTAAATACAAAGAGGAACAGATAAAGAGTTACACGTTGCAAGAGACCATTCTAGGGGAAGTAGGTAGTTAGCACCTCTATGGCTGTAGGACAAAGTGGGGCATAGTGGGTTACAGATTGTTGTAATGAGCCATAAATCCAGTGTCGTTATTAAGTCCATGATTTTTAGTGGCTAGCAAAGTTATGAATGTAACCTCCCAGGCTCGTCTTTTGAAGGTGTTGTGCAGGTTTCCTTTGAGGACAAGGACTGAGAGATCAGCTATGCAGTGATTGCTTTGTGAAAAATATTTGCCCATGGCTGATGGATGATTTTGTCTTTTATCATTTTTCAGTGTGAGTTTATTCAAGAGTGTAGTGATCGTCTCATTTCACTTAGTCGTTATTGAGGCATTTAGTGCTCTGGCTGAGGTACACCACATGTTGTGATCGGCATGTGTAGACCCATGGATCTTGAAAGGTGTGCTGTGGGCAGGGCCTGTGTAACCACTCGGTGAACTAGGTGGCCGCCTAGGGCGCCAAGATTTGGGGGCTCCAAAACCGGTGCCCCCCCCATTTTGTTTTACACTATTGCTTAGGGGCAGGTACCTGTTAATCTCCAGTGCTTGGGCCGTGCCAGGGCCAGCAACCTCTTCACCTCGGAGTCTCCCCCGCTTGCTTGGGGGCCACTCCTCCTCTCAGGCTCCCCGGCCGCTGCCGCCGCCCGGGAAGACACAGGCATGGGGCGCCACCGCGGAGGAGACACAAGGGGCTGGGCTTGGCTGGGGCCCCGCACCTACTGGCCGAGAGCAGCAGGAACCAGGCGCCGCTTGGGGGGAGCCGGGTGGCCCAAGCCCAGGGCAGCAGCAGCCTCTGCACCAGCTGGGGCAGGCAGGGAGCGTAGGTGCCCTGGGCTCAGGCCGCCCGGCTCCCCCCGAGTGGCGCCCGGTTCCTGCTGCTCTCGGCCGGCAGGTGCGGGGCCCCAGCCAAGCCCGGCCCCTTGCGTCTCCTCCGTGGCGGCGCCCCCCACCCACGTCCTCCCTGGTGGCAGCAGTGGCCGGGGAGCCTGAGAGGAGGGGTGGTCCCCGGGCAAGCGGGGGAGACTCCGAGGTAAAGAGGCTGCTGGCCCCGGTGCAGCCAGAGCGCTGGAGACTGACAGGTACCTGCCCCTGCCCCATCCCGGCACCGCCTGCCCCCCAGCCCAGTGAGTGTTATCTGCCCCACCAGCCTCAGTGCCCTGCCCCATACTGTCAGCCACCCCAAGCTCACTGTGACACCAGCACCCCTTGGCGAAGGGCCCCCTGATCTTCACAAACAGCTGTCACCGCAGGCCTGATAAACTCACTGCACCTCACATGTGTATTACAGGGCACTTCCCCACAAAGAGGAATGTGGAAGGGATCCACACAGGGCTGGTAACTTGTCAAAAGTGAGAATCTTTGTGAGATGCATGCATGGGTAATATTGGAGGAATAATGTATTTATCTTAAAAGTCTGCTTTACAGACTTGGAGTAGAAATTAGTCACCAGGGGATAATGGCCCCCTGGGGCAAGGGGGATTTGTCAGCCTGCCTAACCTGGCTGGTGATGCAATGCAAGGCTCAATTGTTTAGCTTTGCACAATAGTAAGACTTTGAATGGGACACCATCAGAGGCAATGGCAAACAACTGAAACGCCTTAAAGGTAAAAAAAAAAAAAAAACACATTACAACCGCCCTTACCCATTCTGACTGGCTGTTTATAATGCTAAATTTACTAGATTTCGGAGGTTGTGGGAGGAGAGGAGAGGGGCTGCGCAAGGTGGAAGTTTCACCTAGGGCACAAAATGTCCTTGCACCAGCCCTGGTTGTGGGGGGTATTGATCATTATAGCACCGGAGATATGTCTGCAGGTTTCCAGTCTGTTGTTATGGCTTTGGCTGGTGCTGCTTTGAATTGGTGTGTCCTGGTCTGGGGGAAGCTTGCTTCTGCTGATGAGCTTGGTGAGGCTGGGCACTTGTCTGACAGCCAGAAGAGGGGGTTTGCGAAAGTGCTTTCAGGATGTGGTTTATTTACTAATTATTATTGTCAGTACAGCGATCGCCTTCAAATTCAATCTACTTGCCAGCGTGTCTTGGGGAAAGAAGACCGAGGAGGGACCTGGTAACAGCCTTCCAATACGCGATAAAGAGGAGAGCGATCAATCGTTCCCCCCTCCACTGACGGTAGGACACAAGTGGGCTGCATGGGAGATTAAGGTGACATAACAGGAAAAAAAAACTTTCCAACTCTCAGCGTAGTTAAGCTCTGGAACAGGCTTCCAAGGGAGGTGGCGGAATCCCCATCACTGGAGATTAAGAACAGGCTGGACAAAGCCCTGTCAGGGATAGTTTTAGTTTACCTGGTCCTGCCTGAGAGCAGGGGGGCTGGACTTGAGGACTTCTCCTGGTCTCTTCCAGCCCTACCTTATCTGTGATCCCACGGCTAAGGCTGGAGCTGGAGCCGTTAATGCAAAGTGGATTCAGAAGCAGAGCAGACAGAAGTGGAAGACACGTGTTAGGCCACCCTGCAGCCCTTGCTGGAGCCTTGCTAGGAGGTCGGGGTAGCTGCTGCCTAACGGCCAGCTCCTTCCCACTCGCTCTCCCCTAGTCCCCGCCGCAGGCGCGGCTAGGAATCCCCAGAGCAGCGAAGCGGGGCTCCGGCCACCCGGGCGCGGGGGCGAGCTGCGGGAGGACGCCAAGGGGCTGGAGCTGGGGCAGCGGTGGCGGCTAGCCCGGGCCCGGGGCTGGCGCTCGGGGCGTTGAGCGTCTCTCTGCGGCGTTTCTCCGGCTGGCTACAGGCGGCTCGTCTCCGACTCCCCCCCCCCCAGTAGGGGGCCGGGCTGCCCGCCCCCTTCCGGCGCTGCACAAATGCCGGCCCCGGGGCCCCCTCGGCTAGCGGGCAGGGCGCCCGGCTCGCCGCCGGGCCATGGAGGGGGACGCCCCGCTCCGGCTGGGCTTCTTGCGCTGACCAGGTAGGGTGGGCCCCGGGAGCCGCGCGGCGGGAGGAGCGGGGGGCCCCGGGAAGCCAGCGGATCCGCCTCCCCCGCGCATACCCGGCCCACGCCGAGCCGGGCTGCCGGCGCCTGACTCGGTTCCGCCCTATTGCAGCCTCCTGCCTGCACCCGCCCGCCGAGCGTGGAGCCGCGGCCTCGCGCCTGCCCCGCCGGGCAGCCAGGGCTGTGCAGCGCCGCGTGCCGCTCGCCTGCCGCCTCCCGCTCTCCGCCTGGCCGAAGGGCTCCGCGCCGGCGCGCGACAGGGCTCAGAGCAGCTGCCCTCTTAGCCCGTGCCCGCAAAAAGAACGGGAGGACTTGCGGCACCTTGCAGACTAAGGCATTTGTCTGAGCATAAGCCTTCGTGGGCCACAGCTCCCTTCAGCGGAGGCATTTGGTGGAAAATACAGAGGGGAGATTGACACACACACGCTGAGAACATGAAGCAGTGGGGTTTATCATACACACTGTAAGGAGAAAAGCAGTACTTGTGGCACCTTGCAGCTACAGCTCACGAAAGCTTATGCTCTAATAAATTTGTCAGTCTCTAAGGTGCCACAAGTACTGCTTTTCTTTTTGCGAATACAGACTAACACGGCTGCTACTCTGAATACTGTAAGGAGAGTGCAGCCGATGAAGGGAGCTGTGGCCCAGGAAGGCTTATGCTCAGATAAATGCCTTAGTCTGCAAGGTGCCGCAAGTCCTCCTGTTCTCTTTACATCAGTGAAGGGATGCTGCCATTTTACACCTCAACAGAGTGAAGCTGGACAACTCTTCTTCTTCGGCTTGATCCACACCCGGCTTTTGTACCAGTCTAAGGAACTTGGTTTATAAACTTGTATATTCGCATGGAGGTAACTCCCCGAGTGTGGACACGGTTACACTGTTAAAATAGGTGCTTATCTAGGCACACTGATAATTGACAGGAATGAGCTATGTGGTACAAGCACTTGGACGCCAGCACAGCTGCTTCCACACTGGGTGGGTTGCACCCATGTAACTACATTCGATTCTAGCCAATAGAGTTGATTTAACTGGTATAAAAACTGTGGGAAGACTCGTCCTTGTGATAGCGTGAAAATGGTTTAAAAGCACAATAGCTACTCAAATATGCAGAAATCGCACCGTGTGGCCTTAGAGCTACAATCCAAAGGAGCTGTCCATTTCTTTTCATGTATTACATAATGTATGGAGCTCTGGGTTATCATCACCTGGACTGGCAAAACTGATGTATTTGCCTCTAGATGAAAGATAATGTTTATTTGTGCCTGTCAGGCAATGTGGCTGTGTTTTTCCTATGCTAAACTGTGAATGGCTAAAGGTGTATAAGGTGGAAATCCTCTTAGATTCATAGATACTAAGGTCAGAAGGGACCATTCTGATTGAAATGATTTTTTTTTATAGGGCTCAGCTGCTTCGAATTGGCAGAGAGGTACCGGCTTACAGCCGCAGAGGATCCGGCCCATAGATGTGCATTTACTCAGGGGCATCTGTACTATTTACTGTGGATTCAGTAGAACAGCAGCCAAGTTCTGCAGTACAATGTCCTGCAGCACTGGTTTTAATTAGTGTAACTCCACTGATTAAAATGGACCTATCCCAAATGTATACTGGTGCAAGTGAGAGGAGAATCAGACCCTAAGACTACAAGTTAGCACTGAAAACCAACCTGAAAGACATCCATTAAAACAAGTTGGTGCTATTGTTCTTCATCATAAAATGTAATACTTTGCACCTAGCCTGACATATTGTTCATTCACCTCACAATATGCCGTTAGTGGAGGGGGAGGGGGGGGGGCAAACTTTTTGGCCTGAGGGCTGCATCTGGTTTCTGAAATTGTATGGAGGGCCAGTTAGGGGAGGCTGTGCCTCCCCAAACAGCCTGGCATGGCATGGCATAGCCCAGCCCAGCCCAGCCCCCTATCCGAGTCCCACTGCTTCTCACTCCCTAATGGCCCCACAGTGACCCCTGCCCTCCCTGCTCTCTGTCCCCTGACCGCCTCCCGGGATCCCTGTCCCATCCAACTGCCCCTTCTCCCTAACTGCCCCCTGCCGCCCCATCCAACCCCCCTCTCCTTCCTGACTACCCCCCCCGAGACCCCTGCCCCACCGCTCTGTCCCCTGACCGCCTCCAGGACCCCTGCCCCATCCAACCACCCCTTCTCCCAGACACCCCACCCCTAACTGCCCCCCGCTGCCCCATCCAACCTCTCCTCTCCTTCCGGACTGCCTCCCCAGGACTCCTGCTCCCATTCAACCCCCCTATTCCCTGCCCTCTGACTGCCCCAGTCCCATCCACATCCTCAGCTCCTGACCACCCCCCTAACTCCCCTGACCTCTATCCAACCCCCCCTGCTTCCTGCCCCCTTACCGCGGTGCCTGGTGCACCAGGACAGGCCGCCGCGTGGCACAGAGCACCGGGTCAGGCAGGAGCTCACAGCGCAGAGCATGGCACTGGTGGCACGCTGAGGGTGCGGGGAAAGGGGGACAGCGGGTGAGGGGCCGGGGGCTAGCCTCCCAGGCCAGGAGCTCAGGGGGCGGGTAGGATGGTCCCGCGGGCCAGATGTGGCCCGAGGGCCGTAGTTTGCCCACCTCTGCTTTAGGGAGTGATTTGAGCATTCAGGTTACCTTCTAAATGGAGAAGAAAATGTTTTGCACGTCCTCTCTTTCCTTTTATTTGCATATCCATGGTTGCAAGCAGCAGGCGAAACAAACACCATGGACTAAATAATCCTGTTGACAAAAAACTCACTTTGCTTACAGTCTTCTAAATATTACATCTCGGGAGCTACAGTGTGTAATGTCACCAAAGAAAACAATGACAGATTCTGGGCTGGAGTCCCACTGGTGTTAAATGGAGGTACACTAGTGTACTTCTCTGGATTTAAGAGCACAGGTACAAATGAGAGCAGAATCTTCCAGCAGTTCATGGACTGAGTGTGAACTCTTCGACTTCCCCCCAATATTTTAACCCCAAGACTTCTCTGTGACTCCTTTATAGAGGACACAGTGGAGATCACAGCAAGATGTACTGGAAACTGCCCACGGGGATTTTTCTGAATAGTCCCTGTTACAAACTAGTTTATAAATTCTCTGGGCCTGACCCTGCTCCCATACTTAAATTGTGAACTCTTTGGGTCAATTGCCTTTAGTGTGTGTGTGTGTGTGTATACAATGCCTAGTACAGTGGGTTCCCTCATCCTACACTGGGGCCTCTGGCTGCTACTGCAATACGTACAGTAATAATATTAATTGAAGTCCATGGCAAAATTCCCCTAATCAGTTTTCTCTTTAGTTTCTAATGTGACATGTGGCTTGGTGATTTGATCCAGGACGAGGTTACAAGAGTGATTTACTAGTGTATCATGCATATGTCAGGCAATATACTGTGTCAATAAGCACCTGAGTAAATGGTAAAATGTGATGATGCTTTTTGGCTGAATTACTTCTAGGGACACTGGCTGATACCTTGACACTGTACATTGTTTACCAGTTTTAAAATACATTTGTATTCATGTTCAGAATTCACATTTTTATCTGATGAGGTTCTCACTCCTCAAGACAGACCAGATTCTATCATTATTTCTCAAGTTTAGTGGTGCCTTCTGTGTTTTGCATTTTGAGAGGGATTCAATTCATTTTAATGGTTCAGAATTAGATCCTTTACCCAGCTCTGTTTTTACATAAGGGAGCCATTGGCTTTTTTTATGGCCAGAATCTGATATCTTTTCTCTCAGTTAGAAGTGCCTTAGTCCACAAATAGTCCTAGTCACTAGTGACTTATAGCAGGACTACCCCTGAAATCAGATCCTCTTCAAGATGAGGAAAGCTATCAAAATCTGGCCCTCCAATTTTTGGGGCCAGACTCTTCATTCCTCCATTACTATACTCTGACACCTTGAAGCCAACTTTGCACAGTCTATATTCCAGGCTCTTCTGGGGGCATGCCCAGCACCCAGGATAAATTACAGCAGCCTCTCCAAGGGCCATTCTGTAGCACACAATAGCCGGGATACAGTCTGTTCTGTCCCCTCCTCCGTTACATGCCCTCAGTAAATTCCTTATGCTGGGGGCTGCAGGAGACTGTAGATCTGTTGTGGCAGCTATACGGTGCCTGGGGACCCCCCTTATGCCAGAATTATTACCCAGGCATGGTTCCAGCCCCCTTATGCCACCAGGGCCACAAGGAGCTGCAAAATCTGAGCTCTTATGGCATCACAACTTTTGGTTCTTAGAAACAGCATCGTGTTTCTAACAGTAAAGATTTCCACTACTACATTTATTCACACTGCATGGGGCTTGTTGGTTTTGAGCAAACACAAGTTACCTTGTAATAGCTAAATTACGTCCAAATCCTTAACTTTTCACATTGTGGTCTCTCTCTTCCGTTCATCAATCCAAACTTATTAGATCCTTTCTATAGGAATAGTGATATACACTGATATGGGACCTGATCCTGCAGCCCTTACTCCAATGAGTCATCTTTGTTCAGTCATACTGTCTCAGTGCAGAAGGAAATGGGGGGGGGGTGGTCTTGCAGAAATAAAGCTTGAAAATTGCTGAGCACCTTCAACTTCCACTGACTTCAGAAGTAGTTTTAGGTGGCTTAGCACCTCACAGTGCTTTGAACTTTATCAGATCAAGACCCTATTTATTCTAGGACAGGTTCCAGTCACTTAAGTGCAGCAAATGAGCCAAGTATTTAATGGTATTGATACAAGAGATTTTTTCCAGCTGCTCAATTCTATGTTGGAAATACGGTATTATGGACATTGCCCTCTCACCTGAAGCAAGGGAAAGATTGAAATTAAATTAGAATTAGATCAATTAGAGCAGGTAATGCAGCAGAAAAGGTTATGGTTAGGAAAGACATGTTTCTAGACAATTAAAAATGCTATTGATCCAAACCATGCAATTACATTTTTCTCATTGCTGTCCTCAAATTACGTTCCTCATAGAAATCGAAGCAGAGGGTACTTTGTGGTGATTGGGGTGGAGGGTGAGAGGAGACAGGGGAAGGCCTAAGTTTATTGCTAAGTATCTTCTCCTTTGTATTTTTCCCCATGACAACAAAAGTAATGAAAAGGTCATCTAAGCTAATGGTGCAGGAAATTGAACTCTCCCACTACATAGCCTTGGTTTTATCTTTTATTAGGTAGATGACTGAATAATGACCTCCTCAGGCAAGCTCAAGTTTATAGGCTCATAAGGGATACTGACTGTGAACAACATAGGAATGGCAGAACCTGGGCTTGAAGGCTCCAATCCAGCAAGGTATTTAAAGAGATGCTCAACTTTGAGCAGGTGAATTGTCCCATTGATAGGACAATTCACCTGCCAAAAATTAGGGCACATACTCTAAGGGTATCATTGTGCAACCCTTACTTATACTGCTGGGTGTTTATTTAAACAAGATCTCCTTAAAGCCTGTGGGACCGCTTGCACGAGTCTTCACCAGTGTAAGGATTGACCAATCAGGCTATCAATAATTTGGTGCTAGAAGGAGAGTGTATCTTCAAGAAGTAGCAGGAGAGTCTGTGGGAACCCCTGGTCACCAGTCCTATATTCTGTATGTGTGTGATGGGGCACACCACTCACCGCCTCCTCCTGGTCCCTCTGGGGATTAGTTCTTGAGGGTGACCCCCCTTCCTGTGATGCCATCACACTATCTTTCCAGTCTGCAACTCCCCTCTCATTCCAGGAACCACAGCGTCCTCTTTGTGACTCAGCCCTCTGGCTAGGTCACTCAGCCTTTTCCCTGCTTCTGGGAGGAAAGGGTATACTCCTCCAAATTCTCTGTCACTCCCACAGTGACCCAAGCAGTCTTCCAGTTCACTGCCCCGCCGTGCCACTTCCCCAGTGGCCTGGACCTGCCTTCTACTCTGGGTTCCAGTCAAGGGACCCTCAACTCAGCAGTTCAGGGCTTTCCTCTCCTAGCTCTCACTGCTCCTTCCCTGGACTGCTTCCTTCCACTCCTGGCTCCCCTCCTTGCTCTGGGTGTATCAGCTCCAAAGACTGCCCTTTCCCAGCAGCAGCCGTCTGCTTGTGATCAGTCCCTGCTCCCTGGCTCTTCCTTGAGGCCAGAGCCTGTGCAGTTAATAGGCCTATGGGGCCACCTTAACCGCTTCCAGTCCTGTGTGGGATGGACACCCCATCACAGTGGGCCACACACTTTATAGTGAGTCTATTTCTGTTTTAGGGAGTTTTAGAAAATGTACATTACAAATATTGCATATTTTTTAAAGCTAAGCCTCTTAATTTTTCATTTTATAAAAATTTAGTCAGGTTGTTCTGTGTCCTTATGTTAAAGAACTCTCGTCTACCCTGATAATTGTGACATCCTTTACAATTGAAACTGCAAATCTACTGCATGAGAATCTCATTAGAATACAACTTTTTCCACTAGTAATTAGGAATACCCAAAGGCAGTAAGTGGTCTCTTGTTTTGATAAATGATTTTAGGCAAGCAGCAGAAACCACTCCTTTGGTCAACTTAATGTATCCTCTCACATTCACATCATACATAATCTGAAAGCTTTTTATGTCTGCTTTAAGATGAGGTATGATGTACAGCTGTCAGTTGGGGCTTTTACCAAAGAAAAAGGGATAAACACTAACACATTAAAATGAACACTTTGAAATATTTGCATTCATTTTTGTTAGTTTAATGATTCTGTGTATTATTTCAAGATATAAACATGGATTTATTTGTGATATCAAAGCATCACAAAACAACCTAAAGGGCAAAACAAAAACTAACCATACATTTGTACAAGTATTGAAATGTAATAGCACTGGTGACATTTCTAGTCAACATCATCGTTATCTTGTTCATCATCATGATCTCTGTCAAGAGTGCATGGATCACCATAGCTTCATTGCCTTGGCATGTACACAGTTCTGTGCAGAGAAGATTGTTTTGACTATAGACACGGTTGATTGTACAGTGACCCCTACTGGTATAGGCACAAATAAGGTCTCATAGAAGCTCAGAAGTCATTTGGCCCTTGAAAAAAAGAAGAATTAGCTTATCAGCCACATTTTCCCATCTATGTTGCAATGGTGATCCAATGTTTGGTTTACCTATGTGCGAAGACATCCAAATCTTTGTTTGCCAAGATGCTTTTTTGACATGCTCTTCAAAATTGTCCTCACATAGTGTGAATTTAGCCAGTGACCTGTCCTTTTCGATGGCTAGATTGAGGCGCAAGCAATTCTGGTCTCTGTGGATCTCCTTTTTTTCTTGCTGTGGTCATACAGCACTGCTACCAGCTTCCTTGCTGGAGAACATTAAATACAGATTTTTCCCCCATACCAAATAGGGATGACACAGAGTCACATCCTGTCACTGTGTGTATAACAGGAAGCATGGTGCGGAAGTCAGGTGTGATTGCAGCACAAATTGCATGCACAAGTATGAAGCGATGCTAGTCAGTTGTGCTGTTAATACTGCACGTTTCAATGCACATTTTATCTATGTGGTCCGTTTTTGGCAAGTAATGATCAGCAAGGACCAAAACATCTGTATCAGGTGACCTAATTATTATGGTTCCTTTGACATCAAACAACCCAAAAGGCATATTGGCACATACAGCATGCAGAAGCAACCTTGTGTCCACTTCCTCTTGTGTACTGTACAGGTCCTGGGCTTCTTCAGCATCTCTACTGGTGATGGACTTTGCTATTTCACCATTGGAAAAGCTTCCAGCAAGAAGGAGAGTTTGTGATGGGTAAGCTTCTATGCTGTCAGGTGCACTTTGAACCATGCATTCACAGAGGAATTTTATAAGTGATTGCTTGTTGAATGCCACG
Source organism: Dermochelys coriacea (assembly GCF_009764565.3). Classification (NCBI taxonomy): domain Eukaryota; kingdom Metazoa; phylum Chordata; order Testudines; family Dermochelyidae; genus Dermochelys; species Dermochelys coriacea. Next base: position 13,103,825 of record NC_050071.1, on the reverse strand, counting down.
TTTAGAAACTTTTTCCATGGAGGCATAGGGCATCCACCAATCACCTGCTATTACTTGCATCCAACATTAGATCCTGTCCCGTGCTGTCTTTCTGCAGTTTTCACAGGGTTACTGTTCTCATATTTGTCAAACACTTCACATAGAGAGTTAGCTTTGTCAAATCCTTTAGGACCTACCTCAACTAATCAGCAGACAATTCATGAATGTGTTGAATTTGTCTCCAGCTACATTTGTATGACAGCCATCGTATCTCTGATGTACACTATGGACTCTTTGTTGCATGCTGTTAGCTCATGGATTCTTTTTAGCTTGAGCTTCCACCTGATGCCCTAATTCAGGGTTGTCTGTTCTTATTGTTCCATCAGCATGGAAAAGGGACTTAGGCACAGGTCCTAATGGGTGACTAAGAACAGTTACCCTTGAAACATCATCTCTTGCTAAGGACTGGGCTGTGCAGAAAATAATTTCTTGACTGTTGGCTGCTCTGATTGTCTCTCCCTTGCTGGACTTAAATTTGTTCTTCTTTGCCATGTCAGCAAATGTTTTGATATCAAATTTAATGACTGGGCTGAAGAAGCTACATGTCCTATTAGAATCAAGTGCATCTCTCACAATCTCTCCATTTGTTTTCAGTAGAGGCTCTTGTGCATCTGATATTACATGCAGTCCAGTAGAGGTGTCAGTAAGCACCTCTGGATGTGATTCAGAGTTAAAGGGTTTGGCATATTATTACCGAAGAGGTCGGTAAAAGATGCAACATGCTCTTCTTCACTCCTCTTCAGTGCAGAGGCAAGGACTTGTTTGTGAACCTTGTCTTTGCTGCTACTTGTTAGGCCACATCTTTTTCTCATAGTTTTTGCATATTCGTAATATGAAGCTATATAATGTCATCTCCAACAGTCATAGTGACCCGTGCGTAAGTGTCAGTGAATTAAAAAGCTAGCTTCTTGAATATTTCAAAGGCTACTACTGCACACCTAAGAATTTACAGATTAAAACCTTCTACTAGGCAGACTAGATCCTACACTGTATGTACAAAAGCTTTCAAAGGAGAAGCATTACATTAGATGTTCACGTACATTTATATCTATCCCTGATGCAGTACAAACTACAAGCACACAGTCTACCACTGCTGGTGCACAGCCTTCACTGTAAAACTCATCTGGTCACCAAATTTCAATGTAAAATATAGTAAACTATTAACACTTGTGAGATACTTTAACAAATTTATTTGAGCATAAGCTTTCGTGAGCTACAGCTCACTTCATTAATAAAGTTTCACTTGTTCAACTTAAACATCATTCAGTTTCACTTTTTCGCATTGCATATTCTTAATTGTCAGTCTCTAAGGTGCCACAAGTCCTCCTTTTCTTTTTGCGAATACAGACTAACATGGCTGCTACTCTGAAACCTATTAAAACGTGTGCATTGCTCTCTGTGTGGCTGGGTAACTCCCCATGTTCCCTCTTCCACAAGTGACCCATCACTAACAGAGGCTCCCGGGAACATTGGCTCTCTGACTCCAGTTCCGTTGTTCCTGATACAGTGGTTGGCTTATACTCTAAAGTTGACACAGTAAGTACTAGTCTCTGTCAGAGACAGTTTACCAGCACCTATAAACTAATTATCTAGAAATGAGAGCTATATCTCTTTTAAAGTTTTATGAATTTTAAGCCATTTCACTGATTTGGGGCAATGCATCCCTGCAGTTACAGTTTTCTATTGCAAGCCACAAGGTGACTAAGCAAAATAGGAGCTTATAATGGCATGCATTCACCTCATGCAAGCGTCCCCTGGTTGAGTGTGTGAGTGCGTGCAGTTTTTCCTCAATTTCCTCCCCTCACAGTGCCTCGTCAGCTGCTGCGTTTGTCAGACAGGTCTTCGATGACTTAGCCCTCTTCCAAGTCAAACACAGTCCTTGTGCGAAAACCAACCCCAACACAGTCTAACCAGGCCTATCTCAAAGCCCTTAGTAATGTCCTGTAGCCCTCCCTGGGCTTAGTCATTTAACAGTCCAGCCATCACAGTATCCTCAGTTGGTGTGTCCCTGCAGCCCTTCCTGGGCTGAGTCCTTCCACAGCCCCATAGGGCCCATCACGGTACCATCAGTTGGGGTCTAGCTAATTTGCAAAGGTTCCTGGTCTGGAAGAGAGCAGCACCCACAGGGTTTCCTCCCTGGAGACTCTTTTTACCTTTACTTTGAATCATCAGTGACCCCAGCACTCTAGCTGAGTCAGTCTCAGTTTGGCCCCCTTTTGGAGGAGAGGGGGTAACAGTTCCACATACAGTCCCTTCTCTGGGCCTGTTTAAATTCCCTTCTCTCAGGGCATAGTCACTTCCCCAGTGTCGGGTGGGGAGACTTGGGCCTGCCCACTACTCCAGGCTCCAACCCAGGGACCCTTTAAGTATAGCAGCCTTGTGCCATGTCCTTTTAACTAACTGCATTTCCCTTGTCTTTGTTGAGTCCCAGCAGCCAGCCAGGAGCACCTTCCTTGCTCCCCTGGTCCCTGCCAGCAACTACCTGCCTTGGCTCTTGCAGCTTCTAGAACCAGCCAGGAGCCCCTTCCTTGCTCCCCCTGCATTAAAGTACAATTTTAAAAATTTTGATTTTTAAACAATTTCTTGAATATACATGTACATAATTGTTCTAGGTTTGTCATGTTTAGTATCATGGTGTTCGTGTGAGAAAGGACTTTTGAATGATATCCAACTCAATCTATTTCTGATGCCATTGTGTTATCAACATTTCCACCAATGGGAGGAGCTGGAGGCTGGGAGGAGGGGCAGCAAGCACTGAGACAGAGGCAGAATAGGAGGAGTTTGTGGGGATATCAAAAGGATACATTTTATATTTCAGTTTCATAGCAGTTTGCCCAGGAAATTCATTTCCAGTTAATCTAACCAGAAAATTACTTGCAAAATTGTACATCTTAAAGACTGACTAATAAAGAATGTTACTGAAAGTAGGTTTTTTTTTTTTTAAAGCGACTTGGGAAGTGGTGGGATGATGATGGCTGGAAATAAAAGTAATTTCCTCATTTCCAGTAGCTATGTTATATTAGCTTGTGTCTGGCATATAAGATTAGTATTTTGTTATACAACATTAAAAGTTTGGAGGGATACTACAAAACAAACTTTTTATTGAGAGAAATTCAACGGCACAAGGAAACTGAAGACTTAAATCTGTGGGCCTGACTCTCTACTGCTTTCACTTACACTTATGCAAAGTGAATGTGAAATGGTACCATTCGCATTTGATAACATTTCTTCCCCCACTTCGCCTAAGCGTCAAGGGCTATGCAAGGCAGTGGAGAATCAGACTCCATGCTGTATTTCTGACAGGGAGGAGAAGGTTCCTTGAAATGCCATCACCAGCCTGGAGACACAGCTGACATACCTGGCAATGCCCCTATTTTATTATGATTCACCAGAGGCCCCTGTCAACTGGAACATTTGCAGTAGGGTGTTTGAGTACCCTAGCCAAGGGAGCAGCAAAGGAAGAAGCCATGACTACTTGTCCCTGCATGGATCCAGGGTACGTCTACACAGTAGCTGGGAGGTGTAGTTCCCAGTGCTGGCAGACATACATGTGCTAGCTCTTGTCCAGCAAGCACCTAAAATTAGCAGTGTGGCTGCAGCAGCACAAGTAGCAGCTTGGGCTAATCACCTGAGCATGTACCCAGGGGATTGGGTGGGCTTGTTCTCACATAGCTAATCCGGGTTACCACCCACACAACCACAGCCACGTGGCTATTTTTAGGCTCTCGCAGAGCTAACAAGCATACGTCTACCTGGGCTGGGAATTGCACCTCCCAGCCACTGAGAGAACATACCCTTCATCAAGGCTAGAAGGAACGTAGTAGTCTAGGCCTGAGTTACTACATATTAAATGCAACTTGGTTGTGAAAGGAAGTTATAGTAACTACATTACAAGTATCTCAAGACCCATTAAAATAGCTCTAGCAAACCGAATATATTAATCAAACTAAGAGTGTCCTACGATGCTAGGCTTAAAGCGGAACAGGACCTGGAGATTTATCCAGATCACCCGTACACAGAGCACAGACTATTGCCTTGTTTATTTTTCTGATATGTGTATATCCTCTCTGGCTCCTGTGCTGCCGTGGCTGGAGAAGATCTGTTTGCATACTTGGCCAAAATGACTGCACTAATGGAATAATACAATAAAATTAATGTTGAAAATCTATTTGACCATTCAGTTGTTTCTGCCAACATTTAAATAACTGATTGTTTTGCTTAAATTCTCTTTCTCCAGCTTTTTCCCATGTCATCATAACTCTCCTTGAACACTAGAAACATGAGCCGATCACTGTACATAGTAGCAACCAAATGCTAGTCTGTTCCTTGGCCCAAGCAGATCTCAGGGGATTGGCCAGAAATCAAGGCCATTCACAGTGTGGCCCCTGGCTTCTGCATTGCTGGCCGGCTGTCTGCCTTCCTGCAGTGCCAAACAGCATGGGAGGATTCCACAGCACAGAGGGCAGTGCTTAACTTGTAATGAAAGAGGTGCCGGGGCTCAAGCAATTTTTTTACTTTCTTAACCGATGCTGCAAGCCCCGAGGTGCCGGGGCTATGAACTGCCAAGCCTAGAGGTGCTGGGGCTCAGCCCTGGCACAAATTAAGCCGTGATTGAGGGGAAATCTGTGCTAGTTATTGCAGACTCAGTCTGCAGCAACTTGCTTCCATTTGCCCTATGGGCTTTGGGTGACAAAGTGTGACCAGCTCTACCGCTGTTCTCCCCTTCCCTACTTGCACAGAACAGGAATCCCACAGACCAACCACCAAGTAACTCTGGTGGGAATGTGGTTCCATGCTAGCAGCACCCCCTCTTTCCATTCACCCCCTGCTTGCCACAGCTGGGATCCTCAGCTTTCAGCCCCCTCTTGCATTCTTTCCTCCTCTGCAATTTTGTTTATTCACCTGTGCTCAGACTAAACAAGTAACACTTATAGCCAGGTGTCTGACACACAACCTCCATTCTGGCTCTCCTCGCCGTTTACATTGATACAATTTGTCTGGCCTATTTTATGGTTCTTCCAGTCCTTATCATTCCCAAATATTTGCCCCTGTTTTCTACAATTCATGTGTTGAATTAAATATACAACAGTAGTATTTTTTTTCAGATGAGTTCTTATAGGGAGTTCTAGTACAAAGCACAAATTAGGGTTTAATTGGCACATAAATGGCATGGTATTTTTTTCACACAACACACAGTCAACCTGTAGAACTCCTTGCCAGAGGATGTTTAGAAGGCCAAGACTATAACAGGGTTCAAGATAGAACTAGATACGTTCATGGAGGATAGGTCCATCAATGGCTATTAGCCAGGATGGGCAGGGATGGTGTCCCTAACCTCTGTTTGCCAGAAGCTGGGAATGGACAACAGGGGATGAATCACTTGATGATTACCTGTTCTGTTCATTCTCTCTGGGGCACCTGGCATTGGCCACTGTCGGAAGGCAGGACAGTGGGCTAAATGGACCTTTCGTCTGACCCAGTATGGCCGCTCTTATGGTCTTAATACTTGCACACAGCACTGGGGTGAATTTCACCCACAATGAAAGGATGGAGCGGATGAAAATCTGTAATGATACAAGATGGCAAATTAGGAGTCTAACTCCCCATTCCCTGACACAAGGTAATGGGTATTTCGCACACACAAGGACTTCAGCATCAGGCACTGGGAAAGATGCAGGAAACAACTAATGATTGACAGTACAGTAATAATTGACAGTACAGCTGATAAGGTACAAAAGCCAGATTCCTTGTTGCCAAGAGCACCTGCCAGGTGTGGGAGCAGAGCTTGAAGCAGCTCATGTTATTCCAAGGGAGATCTCTAGTCAGTAGAATGTGATGTGCACAAAGTCATTCTTTATGGAATGGCCTGGAGACAACACAGGACATTCTAAACAAGCCACTTTAACTTCATGCCCAGCCTGTAGTTCTCTACAGCTGAGGCCATTTTCCCTCATGGAATTAAAAAAAATTTGAGGGCAAAGGGTAGCCATAAACTGAGCTGTTCTCAAGTTGTAACCGAAATTACAAGCAAGGTTCCAAAGGGATCAATATTTAATGAACCTCTGTCTATATTTTATTAGAGAAATGGGCCCAGGTTTGCAGTATCCTCCTTCGGCTGGTAGATTTGAGGAAGCAAGGTTGCACAAGTTCCATTCTTCCCCGGGCCTGTTTCCAAAACACTCCCCTGTGCTAGTGCACAAGGAGCTGTGCTCTGCAGCTTCTTGTGGTGTGAACTGCCTGTTCTGATTCACACCTGCAGTGGAAATGTTCCAATCCCACAGTGTTCAGGGTCTTCTGCAGCCCTTCCTGTGACTGCAGGATTTGGCCTCTCCCGAAGACCAAGGACCTGATCCAAAGCCTTTTCCTGTCCTTTGGACTCTTACCATTGAGTCAACGGGCTTTGCCCATGGCCCTAGGGTCTCATCCCACATACATGGACAAACTACAAAACATGCCCAGTACTTTTTAATGCTGGTTTTAGCACCGTGCTGGTTATCAACGTTTTTAGAACTTTCTGCTAATGAGTCCTAGTCTCTCTCTTTTGGAAAATGCACAACAGCAGCTCTGAAGGAGTCATTCTGGTCAAGTAAATATTATGCATTTGAAAAGGGTCTAAATACAATGCAAGTTGCACAGTCACTTAAATGTACACATTTGGGAGTCCTTGTGTACCATACATAATATTACATTAAAAGAACATTACAGTTGCAAAATCAAGCATTCAAAAGCTAGGAAATGCGAGAATTAAGGTTGATCAGGCAACCTTAGTTCAGTCCTCATGTGCATATGCATTATGATACAATATTTAATTACATGGTCTCATACCCTTTTTCCCCCCACAGGACCTCTGAATGGGAAGTTTTTCAGTATTTCTGTTTATCCTCAGTCAGTTTGTGGTCCCATGTATTATTTAAAGCACACTATCCAAACCCTGCCCTGAATACATTATTAATTTCCTCACAAGCATTTCTATGATCATCTCATTATAGTGTCTGAGTGCTCCACAAGCTTTAATAAACTTATCTTCATAAGACCCTGTGAGATTAGGTGATGTTATTCACCAAGAGAAGGAGAATAAAACAGAAGAGGGCATTTTTGTCATATATTTTTGGCAGTTGAAACATGAGTGATGCAGCCCAGAAAAGTGTCTTCTTCAGTGATCAGTTCTGTGAACAACTCTCACATTACTTCTCCTTTTGCTTTATTGCACTTGCGTTTGCTAGGTACCTTCAACGTCTGCTGAAGTTAATTGTGGTTTTAGGTGTACCAGGGATGAGCCATGGGGAGGCATAAGTAGCAGACTCATGTTCTCCTAGCTAATCTTAGAGTGGTTTGGGGGGAGGCAGTATGATACAGTAATAGCTCTGCTAGTCAAAGCTTTGTGTCTAGCTTTCAGAACAGTATTTTTCATTGGCAAGGTCCATTCATAGAGAGTAAAATCTCAGTTTTGCACATACACAGTAATGACTTTTTCTGTTGTTGAGCAGTGCAGTACTACCTGCATAATTAAAGTAATATCATAGATAACATCAACGCAGAAATTTTTCAGTTTAGTAAGCTCTGTATTTTAATGCAGAAACAGATTCTGTAATGAAATCTTTATGCTCCTGTGTAGCTTATGAGCTCCACAAGAGGGAGGCTTTCACCTGTGGTGTCAAGTATCAGAGGGATAGCCATGTTAGTCTTCAGAGTAGCAGCTGTGTTAGTCTGTATTCGCAAAAAAGAAAAGGAGTACTTGTGGCACCTTAGAGACTAACAAATTTATTTGAGCATAAGCTTTCGTGAGCTACCGCTCACTTCATCGGATGCATTTGGTGGCAAATACAGTGGGGAGATTTATACACATACACAGAGAACATGAAACAATGGGTTTTATCATACACACTGTAAGGAGAGTGATCACTTAAGATGAGCTATTACCAGCAAGAAGGAGGGGGGGAAGAAGGAAAACCTTTTGTGGTGATAATCAAGGTGGGCCATTTCCAGCAGTTAACAAGAACGTCTGAGGAACAGTAGGGGTGGGGTGGGGGGAGAAATAACATGGGGAAATAGTTTTACTTTATGTAATGACCCATCCACTCCCAGTCTCTATTCAAGCCTAAGTTAATTGTATCCAGTTTGCAAATTAATTCCAATTCAGCAGTCTCTCATTGGAGTCTGTTTTTGAAGTTTTGAAGACACACGATTACAGACCTGAGAGTGGCTATCCTTCAACAAAAAAACTTCAAAAACAGACTCCAACAAGAGACTGCTGAATTGGAAGTGATCACTCTCCTTACAGTGTGTATGACAAAATCCATTGTTTCATGTTCTCTGTGTGTGTATATACATCTCCCCTCTGTATTTTCCACCAAATGCATCCGATGAAGTGAGCTGTAGCTCACGAAAGCTTATGCTCAAATAAATTTGTTAGTTTCTAAGGTGCCACAAGTACTCCTTTTCTTTTTTTCCATGTTAGTTTGTATCCACAAAACAACAAGGAGTCCAGTGGCACTTTAAAGACTAACAAATTTATTTGGGCATAAGCTTTTGTGGGTAAAAACCCACTTCTTCAGATGCATGGAGTGAAAATTATAGATGCAGGCATAAATATACTGACACATGAAGAGAAGGGAGTTACCTTACAAGTGGAGAACTAGTGCTGACAGGGCCAATTCAATCAGGGTAGATGTGGTCCACTCCCAATAATTGATGAGGAGGTGTCAACACCAAGAGACGGAAAGTTGCTTTTGTAGTGAGCCAGCCACTCTCAGCCCCTATTTAAGCCCAAATTAATGGTGTTAATTAATTAATGGTTGTCTGTAAGTGAGACCAGTCCTCGCTTACAGACGGCCCCACACTCTGAAGCAAATACTCACCAGTAACTACACACACCACACCACAGAATCACTAACCCAGGAACCAATCTCTGTAACAAACCCCGTTGCCTACTCTGTCCCCATATCTACTCTAGTGACACCATCAGAGGACCCAACCACATCAGCCACACCATCAGGGACTCATTCACCTGCACATCTACTAATGTGATATATGTCATCATGTGCCAGCAATGCCCCCTGCCATGTACATTGGCCAAAACCGGACAGTCTCTACGTAAAAGAATAAATGGATACAAATCAGACATCAGGAATGGTAACATATAAAAGCCAGTAGGAGAACACTTCAATCTCCCTGGACGTTCAACAATAGATTTAAAAGTAGCCATCCTTCAACAAAAAAATTTCAAAAACAGACTTCAAAGAGAAACTGCAGAGCTACAATTCATTTGCAAATTTAACACCATTAATTTGGGCTTGAATAGGGACTGGGAGTGGCTGGCTCACTACAAAAGCAACTTTCCCTCTCTTGGTGTTGACACCCTCTCATCAATTACTGGGAGTGGCCCACATCCACCCTGATTGAATTGGCCTTGTCAAGACTGGTTCTCCACTTGTGAGGTAACTCCCTTCTCTTCATGTGTCAGTATATTTATGCCTGCATCTGTAATTTTCACTCCATGCATCTGAAGAAGTGGGTTTTTTACCCACAAAAGCTTGTGCCCAAATAAATTTGTTAGTCTTTAAGGTGCTACCAGACTCCTTGTTGTTTTTCACCTGTGGTGGTTGTAATCATTGCAAGAGCAAACTTTGGGGCTACAATTTCTGGTGCTGATTGCAAGCTCCATAGACAGAAATTTTCTAACTCCAAGAGCATTGCCAGTTCTGCATGTAAGTTCGAGTCTGCTAGCTCTGCAAGCCCAACCTTTGGCTGCAGATGAAGAGAGCTCAGCATGGCTCAGAAGTAGGATGCAAAGGTGAGTCTTGCTTGTCAAGAATCACAGAAAAGTCTCCTCCAGATCAGGATTGTCTAAATGATCCAGGCTAGGAATCCTTGCTGACTGCAGAGCTTTCTTTCATGCTGCTGTAACATAAGGATTTTTGAAATGCTTGGCAGGAGCTTCACAGCAGAGTTTGCTGTGTCTTTATGTTGGGTTGGAGCCCAGTGCTTTGGCTGATGGATGCTGGCAGGATACATTTCCCTTAAATAAGTAAACCCATAGTCCAAGCATACAATGGACAGCTTTGCTTTCATATCAAAAAGTGTTGGAATTATCAGTTATGAATGTTAAAAATATAGGGCAAACATTAACTTAACCATACATTCTTTTATGAAATCCAAAGCCCAAATGCTATTCATACTATTGCTCTAAACATGTATAAAAGCCTAACAATTAAGCATTTACAACACCCAGACAGTAACAAAACAGTTACAAATTTATGATCATTTATACTCACAGATGGACCAGACCAGAGAAGAGTCCTTTAATCCCAGTTCGCCCCAGTGTGATTGGACTGGATCCGATGAACAACCTCAAATTTATGGCTCTTCAGCAAACATAATTGCTAGTGTCAGTAAAACCCAGTTAGGGACAGTTCACCCCTGCTACTTTCCTTTTTCTAAGGCCTTCCCTTCTTACCTCCTCCTCCCACCTTTCTTATCAACCATTTTTCTTCTGTTGCCTTTTCTTCACATGGGCCTCAGTTTCAAGATAACATTGGCGCCTGGGAAGTTCGTGCTTATTTTTTACAAGATAGTTTTTCTTTGTCTTGTAGCTACAGCCCCCTCTCGTTGAGAGAAAACTTTCCTGTATTTTATTAGTTACTTTTTAAACCATACATCCTTCCCATTACATTCTGGTCTTCTAACTCATTGTTCTCACGGTCTTCCTGAACTTGCTGATTAGGAACTTTCTCTACTTACCACCACAAACTAGAAAGCAAACATATAGTTTTCTTAACCAAAATTAAGCTACCTTTAATTCTTTCATTCCATAACTATCCCCCAGAGAGCTTAGGGGTGTGAGTGGTTTCTAGGGTCTGCTCCTCTGGATGATCCTCCAAGAAATTCATAGTGAATTTTGAGTCCTCTGCCTCCTCTGGATTGTGAGGGGCAGAGCTGTGAGAGACTGGGGGAGCTTACTCCATGGGCAGGACAGCTTGGGGAGGGAGAATTGGGAAGTTCACTCTCTTGAAGTGGAACAAGGGTGTGCAGGTACAAAGGTTTCTTCTGAGTATCCTGGACAGATGCTTGATGGACCAGAGATGCTCTCAGCTTCCAATGCGTCACTGTCATTGGGCATAAGAGTCCAGAACAAATATCAAGCAGATGGAGTGGCAGGGGATAAATGCCATTGATCACATCTACTGGAGGGAGCATGCTTCCACATGGACTGTCTGAGGCCTTGTCTACACTACGAAATTAGGTTGGTTTTGAAGAAAGCGTTTTTATACAGTCGATTGTGTGTGTCCCCACACAAATGCTCTAAGTGCATGTAGTCGGCGGAGTGTGTCCACAGTACCGGGGCAACCATCGACTTCCAGAGCACTGCACTGTGGGTAGCTATCCCACAGTTCCCGCAGTCTCCGCCGCCCATTTGAATTCTGGGTAGAAATCCCAGTGCCTGATGGGGCTAAAACATTGTCACGGGTGGTTCTGGGTACATATCGTCAGGCCCCCCTTCCCTCCCTCCATGAAAGCAAGGGCAGACAATCATTTTGTGCCTTTTTTCTTGAGTTGCCTGTGCAGATGCCATACCACGGCAAGCATGGAGCCCGCTCAGCTAACTGAGCTATGCTTCTTGGGTGCTGGCAGACGCGGGACTGCATTGCTACACAGCAGCAGTTTATCACCTTTTGGCAGCAGACAGTGCAGTATGACTGGTAGCTGCCATCGACGTAGTCCAGGGTGCTCTTTTAACCGACCGCGATGAGGTCAGGGGCGCCTGGGCAAACATGGGAGTGACTCAGCCAGGTCATTTCCCTTTTAAGTTTCATTTCATGGCAATTCAGTCCTACTGGCCGTGCACTGTCTTTTAATCTGCAGCCGGCAGAAAACAATGGCCAGCAGTCATATTGTACCGTCTTCTGCCGAGCACCCAGGAGATGATGATGGCTAGTGGTCATACTGCACAGTCTGCTGCCAGCAAGATGTATAAAGATGGATGAAACGGATCAAAACAAGAAATTGATCAGATTTGTTTTGTATTCATTTTCTCCTCCTTCCCTCTGTGAAATCAACAGCCTACTAAACCCAGTTTTGAGTTCTATCCTTGAGGTTTTGAGTTCTATTCTTGAGAGGGCCATTCTGTTTCTTGCAAAGCCACCCCCTTTGTTGATTTTAATTCCTTGTAAGCCAACCCTGTAAGCCATGTTGTCAGTCCCCCCTCCCTCCATCAGGGCAACAGCAGACAATCGTTCCTCGCCTTTTTTCTGTGCAGACGCCATACCACGGCAAGCATGGAGCCAGCTCAGATCACTTTGGCAATTAGGAGCACATTAACCACCACACGCATTATCCAGCAGTATATGCAGCATCAGAACCTGGCAAAGCGAAACTAGGCGAGTAGGCGATGTCAGCGTGGTGACGAGAGTGATGAGGACATGGACACAGACTTCTCTCAAAGCACGGGCCCTGGCAATGTGGGCATCATGGTGCTAATGGGGCAGGTTCATGCAGTGTAACACTGATTTTGGGCTCAGGGAAACAAGCACAGACTGGTGGGACTACATAGTGATGCAGGTCTGGGACGATTCCCAATGGCTGCGAAACTTTTGCATGCGTAAGGGCACTTTCATGGAACTTTGTGACTTGCTTTCCCCTGCCCTGAGGCGCAAGAATACCAAGATGAGGGCAGCCCTCACAGTTGAGAAGCGAGTGGCAATAGCCCTGTGGAAGCTTGCAATGCCAGACAGCTACCGGTCAGTTGGGAATCAATTTGGAGTGGGCAAATCTACTGTGGGGGCTGCTGTGATGCAAGTAGCCAACTCAATCAAAGATCTGCTGATATCAAGGGTAGTGACCCCGGGAAATGTGCAGGTCATAGTGGATGGTTTTGCTGCAATGGGATTCCCTAACTGTGGTGGGGCCATAGATGGAACCCATATCCCTATCTTAGCACCAGAGCACCAAGCCGGTGAGTACATAAACCACAAGGGGTACTTTTCAATAGTGCTGCAAGCACTGGTGGATCACAAGGGACATTTCACCAACATCAATGTGGGATGGCTGGGAAAGGTACATGATGCTCGCATCTTCAGGAACTCTGGTCTGTTTCAAAAGCTGCAGGAAGGGAATTTATTCCCAGACCAGAAAATAACCGTTGGGGATGTTGAAAGTCCTATATAGTTATCCCTGGGGACCCAGCCTATCCCTTAATGCCATGGCTCATGAAGCCATACACAGGCAGCCTGGACAGTAGTCAGGAGCTGTTCAACTACAGGCTGAGCAAGTGCAGAATGGTGGTAGAATGTGCATTTGGATGTTTAAAAGCACACTGGTGCAGTTTACTGACTCGGTTAGACCTCAGCAAAACCAATAATCCCACTGTTATTACTGCTTGCTGTGCACTCCACAATATCTGTGAGAGCAGGGGGGAGATGTTTATGGCACGGTGGGAGGTTGAGGCAAATCGCCCGGCCACTGCTTACACGCAGCCAGACACCAGGGCAGTTAGAAGAGCACAGGAGGACGCGGTGCACATCAGAGAAGCTTTGAAAACCAGTTTCATGACTGGCCAGGCTACGGTGTGAAAGTTCTGTTTGTTTCTCCTTGATGAAACCCCCCCGCCCCTTGGTTCACTCTACTTCCCTGTAAGCTAACCACCCTCCCCTCCTCCCTTCGATCACCGCTTGCAGAGGCAATAAAGTCATTGTTGCTTCACATTCATGCATTCTTTATTAATTCATCACACAAATAGGGGGATAACTACCAAGATAGCCCAGGAGGGGTGGTAGAGGAGAGAAGCGCCAAGACGGGTGGTGGAAGAGGGAAGGACAAGGCCACATAGTATTTTAAAAATTTAAAACTTAAAAACTTATTGAATGCCAGCCTTCTGTTGCTTGGGCAATCCTCTGGGGTGGAGTGGCTGGGTGGCCGGAGGCCCCCCCACCGCGTTCTTGGGCGTCTGGGTGAGGAGGCTATGGAACTTGGGGAGGAGGGCGGTTGGTTACACAGGGGCTGTAGCGGCAGTCTGTGCTCCTGCTGTCTTTCCTGCAGCTCAACCATACGCTGGAGCATATTAGTTTGATCCTCCAGCAGCCTCAGCATTGAATCCTGCCTCCTCTCATCACGCTGCCGCCACCTTTCAGCTTCAGCCCTCTCTTCAGCCCGCCACTTACTCTCTTCAGCCCGCCACCTCTCCTCCCGGTCATTTTGTGCTTTCCTGCATTCTGACATTGTCTGCCTCCACGCATTCGTCTGTGCTCTGTCAGTGTGGGAGGACAGCATGAGCTCAGAGAACATTTCATCGCGAGTGCGTTTTTTTTCCGCTTTCTAATCTTCGCTAGCCTCTGGGAAGGAGAAGATCCTGTGATCCTTAAAACACATGCAGCTGGTGGAGAAAAAAAAAGGGACAGTGGTATTTTAAAAGACACATTTTATAGAACAATGGGTACGCTCTTTCACGGTAAACCTTGCTGTTAACATTACATACATAGCACATGTGCTTTCATTTCAAGATCGCATTTTGCCTCCCCCCAGCGTGTGGCTTAGCCCCTCATCCCTCCCCCGTCCCCGTGGCTAATGGGGGGGACATTTCAGTTCAGCTACAGGCAAACAGCCCAGCAGGAACGGGCACCTCTAAATGTCCCCTTAAGAAAAGCTCCCTATTTCAACCAGTGATGAATGATATCACTCTCCTGAAGATAACACAGAGAGATAAAGAACGGACGTTGTTTGAACACCAGCAAACATACGCTGCAATCTACAATGATTCCCGAGTACGTGCTACTGGCCCGGAATGGTAAAGTGTCCTACCATGGTGGACGGAATAAGGCTGCCCTCCCCAGAAACCTTTTGCAAAGGCCTTGGGAGTACATCCAGGAGAGCCGCAAATGCCAGGGCAAATTAAACATGCTTGCTTTTAAACCATGTATAGTATTTTAAAAGGTACACTCACCAGAGGTCCCTTCTCCACCTGGTGGGTCCGGGAGGCAGTCTTGGGTGGATTCGGGGGGTTCTGGCTCCAGGTCCAGGGTGAGAAACAGTTCCTGGCTGTCGGGAAAACCGGTTTCTCCGCTTTCTTGCTGTGAGCTATCTTCCTCGTCCCCAAAACCTGCTTCCGTGTTGCCTCCATCTCCATTGAAGGAGTCAAACAACATGGCTGGGGTAGTGGTGGCTGAACCCCCGAAAATGGCATGCAGCTCATCGTAGAAGTGGCATGTAGATTCATAGATTCATAGATACTAAGGTCAGAAGGGACCATTCTGATCATCTAGTCTGACCTCCTGCACATGCAGGCCACAGAATCTCACCCACCCACTCCTATGAAAAACCTCACCCATGTCTGAGCTATTGAAGTCCTTAAATCATGGTTTAAAGACTTCAAGGAGCAGAGAAGCCTCCCTCAAGTCAACCATGCCCCATGCTACAGAGGAAGGCGAAAAACCTCCAGGGCCTCTCCAATCTGCCCTGGAGGAAAATTCCTTCCCGACCCCAAATATGGAGATCAGCTAAACCCTGAGCATATGGGCAAGATTCACCAGCCACATACTACAGAAAATTCTTTCCTGGGTAACTCAGATCCCATCCATCTAATATCCCAGCTCAGGGGATTAGTCCTATTTACCCTGAATATTTAAAGATCAATTACTTACCAAAATCCCATTATCCCATCATACCATCTCCTCCATAAACTTATCAAGTAGAATCTTAAAACCAGATAGATCTTTTGCCCCCACTGCTTCCCTTGGAAGGCTATTCCAAAACTTCACTCCTCTGATGGTTAGAAACCTTCGTCTGATTTCAAGTCTAAACTTCCTGGTGGCCAGTTTATACCCATTTGTTCTTGTGTCCACATTGGTGCTGAGCTGAAATAATTCCTCTCTCTCTCCTGTATTTATTCCTCTGATATATTTATAGAGAGCAATCATATCTCCCCTCAACCTTCTTTTAGTTAGGCTAAACAAGCCAAGCTCCTTAAGTCTCCTTTCATAAGACAAGTTTTCTATTCCTCGGATCATCCTAGTAGCCCTTCTCTGCACCTGCTCCAGTTTGAATTCATCCTTTTTAAACATGGGAGACCAGAACTGCACACAGTATTCTAAGTGAGGTCTCACCAGTGCCTTGTATAACGGTACTAAAACCTCCTTATCCCCACTGGAAATGCCTCTCCTGATGCATCCCAAAACCGCATTAGCTTTTTTCACAGCCATATCACATTGGCAGCTCATAGTCATCCTATGATCAACCAATACTCCAAGGTCCTTCTCCTCTTCCGTTACTTCTAATTGATGCGTCCCCAATTTATAACTAAAATTCTTGTTATTAATCCCTAAATGCATAACCTTACACTTCTCACTATTAAATTTCATCCTATTACTATTACTCCAGTTTACAAGGTCATCCAGATCCTCCTGTATAATATCCCGATCCTTCTCCGAATTGGCAATACCTCCCAGCTTTGTATCGTCTGCAAACTTTATTAGCACACTCCCACTTTTTGTGCCAAGGTCTGTAATAAAAAGATTAAATAAGATTGGTCCCAAAACCGATCCCTGAGGAACTCCACTGGTAACCTCCCTCCAACCTGACGGTTTGCCTTTCAGTAGGACCCGTTGCAGTCTCCCCTTTAACCAATTCCTTATCCACCTTTTGATGTTCATATTGATCCCCATCTTCTCCAATTTAACTAATAATTCCCCATGTGGCACGGTATCAAATGCCTTCCTGAAATCTAGGTAAATTAGATCCACTGCATTTCCTTTATCTAAAAAATCTGTTACTTTTTCAAAAAAGGAGATTAGGTTGGTTTGGAACGATCTACCTTTTGTAAAACCATGTTGTATTTTGTCCCATTTACCATTGACTTCAATGTCCTTAACTAATTTCTCCTTCAAAATTTTTTCCAGGACCTTGCATACTACAGATGTCAAACTAACTGGCCTGTAGTTACCCGGATCACTTTTTTTTCCTTTCTTAAAAATAGGAACTATATTAGCAATTCTCCTATCATTCGGTACTACTCCTGAGTTTACAGATTCATTAAAAATTCTTGCTAATGGGCTTGCAATTTCAGGTGCCAATTCCTTTAATTTTCTTGGATGAAGATTATCTGGGCCCCCCGATTTAGTCCCATTAAGCTGTTTCAGTTTCGCTTCTACCTCAGATATGGTAATATCTACCTCTATATCCTCATTCCCATTTGTCATGCTACCATTATCCCTAAGATCCTCTTTAGCCTTATTAAAGACTGAGGCAAAGTATTTGTTTAGATATTGGGCCATGCCTAGATTATCTTTAACCTCCACTCCATCCTCAGTGTTTAGCGGCCCCACTTCTTCCTTCTTATTTATATGGCTATAGAACCTTTTACTATTGGTTTTAATTCCCTTTGCAAGCTCCAACTCTACTCGACTTTTAGCCCGTCTCACTTTATCCCTACATGTTCTGACCTCAATTAGGTAGCTTTCCTTGCTGATCCCTCCCATCTTCCACTCCCTGTATGCTTTCTGCTTCTTCTTAATCACCTCTCTAAGATGCTTGCTCATCCAGCTTGGTCTACAACTCCTTCCTATGAATTTTTCCCCCTTTCTTGGGATACAGGATTCCGATAGCTTCTGCAGCTTTGATTTAAAGTAATCCCAGGCCTCCTCTACCTCTAGATCCATAAATTCTTCAGTCCAATTCACTTCCCTAACTAATTTCCTTAATTTTTGAAAGTCAGCCCTTTTGAAATCAAAAACCTTAGTTGCAGATTTATTTTTGTTAATCCTTCCATTTAGTTTGAACTGAATTAGCTCATGATCACTTGAGCCAAGATTGTCCCCTACAACCATTTCTTCTATGAGGTCCTCGCTACTCACCAAAATTAAATCTAAAATGGCATCCCCTCTAGTCGGTTCAGCAACTACTTGATGAAGGAATCCATCAGCTATCGCATCTAGGAAAATCTGAGCCCTATTATTATTACTAGCACTGGTCCTCCAGTCTATATCTGGGAAGTTAAAGTCTCCCATGATCACACAGTTTCCATTAGTATTTACTTTATTAAAGACATTAAAAAGGGCTCTATCCATATCGAAATTAGATCCCGGAGGTCTATAGCACATCTATATGTTTTGGGCTCTGACCCAGAGTGGCTATTTGCCTCTCTGATTTTCTGGTAGGCTTGCCTCAGCTCCTTAAGTTTCACACGGCACTGCTTCGGGTCCCCGTTATGGCCTCTGTCCTTCGTGCCCTGGGAGATTTTCACAAATGTTTTGGCATTTTGAAAACTTGAATGTAGTTCTGATAGCACGGATTCCTCTCCCCATACAGCGATCAGATCCCGTACCTCCCGTTCGGTCCATGCTGGAGCTCTTTTGCAATTCTGGGACTCCATCATGGTCACCTCTGCTGATGAGCTCTGCATGGTCACCTCTGTTGATGAGTTCTGCACTCACCTGCAGCTTGCCACGCTGACCAAACAGGAAACTGAAATTCAAAAGTTCGTGGGCCTTTTCCTGTCTACCTGGCCAGTGCATCTGAGTTGAGAGTGCTATCCAAAGCGGTCACATTGGAGCGCTCTGGGATAGCTCCCAGAGGCCAATACTGTCTAATTGTGTCCACAGTACCCCAAATTTGACCCGGCAAGGCCGATTTCAGCACTAATTCCCTTGTTGGGGGTGGAGTAAGGAAATCGATTTTAAGAACCCTTTAAGTAAAAAAAAAGGGCTTAGTCATGTGGACGGGTGCAGGGTTAAACGATTTAACGCTGCTAAATTCGACCTCAACTCCTAATGTAGACCAAGGCTGAGAGATGGCAACGGAATACAATCAGAGAAGGGAGAAGTATATCAGCCATGTTTATAATTCAGCCATTACTTTTAGGGTGAAGAATTAGCTCCCCATTTCCAATGGAGTTTTATTTTTCTAGTTGTGAAAAAACCACATCCAAACTGAGTGGTTTGTTTGTAAATTTGATTACTGGTAGTGGCACTCAGTTTACCTCACTGGGGTTTCTCCAGTAAATGAGAACATACAAACTAAACCTTAAAGCTCTCACTCATTTTCCCCCAGGCAGGATTCTAACTGGTAGTACTTTAACTCTTAAGATCATTATGCTGTGATACAGTTTAAGAAAAACATACTGGCTATTTGGTAAGATCTTTCTTTCTCAATTCTTGAAAAGTTTTATAAATTTCCATCAAACTTTTCTCCCCTTATGTAATATATACATCATTATCCAGAAGATCTCATTTCACGTCTGCTGATACATAAAGAAGGACATGTCTTAAACCTTGACCAAAAAGGTTACTCTGACTTTTTCTATCTGAGCCTTTTTAATATGATTTTATTCATTCATTAAAAATGTAAGTGGATATTTATTGTTCATGAAAGATATGCCATGGGGATGGGTGCTTTGTAAGGACCATACTAGAACAGATCACATTAGCAGCCCTTGAGACTGAAGTTCTCTGTTAATCCAACAAAGAGTTGGCTGTGAAAACATCCCCACATCATATCCATCCCCTGAAACTAGGAAATGCCACTCATGTTCCAGTCTATATGGCAGTTCAGTTTCCATAGCTCACAAATCCTGGCTTGTCCCCTCAGGGTACCGAGGAAGGTGTTAATTAGTGAGAAAAAGCGTGATGCTGATTTGTATGTGGCTACCTGTGTTCACATTATTCTATTCATAATTTTCAATCTCTGCTTCAGAAAGTAGTCTGGAAGGTGATCTCAATCAATTTTGCACAATTACCTTTCATTAAAGAGTAAAACTAAATGGTCTGAATAAGAACAGATAAAATCCATTTTTTTCCACCTAGCACTGAAAATACTAGCAGCTTAATTTAGTGATGAATTATTTCTTTCACTTGTTTGAATTTTGTGCTTGTGAAAGTGAGGGCCTAACAGCACTGGCTTGAGCCAGGGATCTGGGTCAAGTCCTCATTTAATGTGTTCCTAGCTCTCGTTAACATAAACGGGAGTTACACACATATCATGTTAGATCCCTTGACAGCACAAGCTGGTGCCAGGCAAATTTCTCAACAGCTCTACCAGTGTCCCTCAACTGGACCTGCAATACTCCTGCTGTTCTTGTCTTGAGCTTCTTTTCAACAGACATGCTAAGCTGAGCTAAAGCGTACAGTAGTTTTGTGATGTTTATAAAGAAGAATTGAAAGCGGACCATCAAACTCCTTTTCCCAAGGGGTCCATGTCAGGCTGGAACCCAAGCTTCAAAAGGCAAATAGGGTGGTCCATTAGCTTACAGAGCCAGTTCATCCCCTGATTTACCTTTGTGTCATGGATTCATCTGTCTTCCTAAAATTTACTGGAATTTTCAACTACAGTAGAACCTCAACGTTATAAACACCAGATTTATGAACTGATTGGTCAACCACACTCCTCATTTGGATCTGGAAGTACGCAATCAGGCAGCAGCAGAAGGGGTAAAAAGCAAATACAGTATAGTACTGTGTTAATGGTAAACTACTAAAAAAAATGAAGGGAAAGTTTTTTTAAAAAAAGATTTGACAAGGTAAGGAAACTGTTTCTGTGCTTGTTTTATTTAAAAGCAGCATTTTTCTTCTGCATAGTAAAGTTTCAAAGCTGTATTAAGTCAGTGTTCAGTTGTAAACTTTTGAAAGAACAACCATAACATTTTGTTCAGAGTTGCAAACATTTCAAAGTTACAAATAACCTTCATTCCTGAGGTGTTGGTAACTCTGAGGTTCTACTGTAAGTGGAAAAATCTCCTGGTAATTTCAGTTTTCCTATTTTAAAAAAGGAAAGTTATTTTATTGTTTTAATATGTTTTCAGTGTAATACTTTTACCTTAAGAATAAATGTGCTTGCTTAGAAAGAGTTGTGGGGTAGTTTAATCTGTGGCAATAACACTGTGTGCCATCTCTGAGGGGAAAAGTAAAGCAGTTTGCCTTGCTGGGGAATAACACAGTGAGGGTAGGGAACTGGTCAGCCTGGAAATCCCTAGTCAGATCAGAGAGAGATAGGCGATGGCTGGGGAGCTGGAAGCCTAGAGTGGGTGCCCTTGCTGGACCATAGAGGGTGAATACAAGTGCAGAACCATGACATGAGGGTGCTGGGAGGTGTCTGGGTAAGGTGGGTAGGTTCTGGGGTGTTTGCTGGGTATTGGGTGGTGGAGTGGGTCTGAAGTAGCTGGGAGTTTCTGGGTGCTGCTTGAGGGTAGTGGGGTTCTTTCGGGGTGGGTGCATGTATGGCTCAGGTATGTGGGTGGGTCCTGGGTGCTGTTGGGGATGGGTGGATCCTGGGATATGACAGAGCCAGGCTTGGTGAATGGGTGCTGTCTAGGAGGAAAGCAGAGGTCTGTCTGGTGGGCTGAGGTCTCTTTGGAGAGCAGGGGCCTAGGGTGTAGCTGGGGGTAGTGGAATCTGGTCTGGCTGGGATGTAGGAATCTTTGTCTTGGTCTGGAGCTTGACTGGGAGCAGAGTGTCACCACCTGGGGGCTGGTGTGCCTGGGGCCAGTACTGAACCCCTTTCACCTTCTGCAGTGGCGATGGCAGACAGGAGACTGGGCCTCCTGAAGCCAAGTTCCACAGGAGCCTCTAGCAGCCAACCGTGGGCTCTGCAGCTTCTGCCTGCATCTCAGCCAGACGCCCGATATTCAGGCTGAGATTTGGACAGGAAGTTGGGCTACCACATGCGTGACTGCCACCAGAGATGCACTTGGCAGCTCTGACCTCCATTCTCTATGTGCAGAGGGGCTTGGACAGCATGTGAGAGAGGATTCTTCCCCCACTCCCCCTCCACCCCTCACATCTTGGGACAGGTCCAGGGCTCAGGATTTGAGCCTAGAGTGCTATACAACTCTTAAAAGGGAGTGAGTTATCCTTCCCAAAGCATTATTTAATGCTGTGCATTTGATGCATGGGCTCTTCCTAGGGCTTTAAAAGTTTTTTTTATTCATAAACTTCCTTCTTGTCTCATTCAGAATTTTATTTGTTTGCTGTTTGACTGTGTTCAATGGGTTGTTTGATTTTAAAAAACAATTGCATGTGAAAATTTGGTGCAAATAAATGCTGTCTCTGCCAATTTTTTTTTAATTTTCAGTACCTCTCTAAACAAAACCTCTTACCCAACTATAGTTCACTGCAGCGCATGCACACCCATACAAAGTAATTGACTGCAAGTATCTTATCTGTCAAAACCCATTTCTTATCCTTCCAAAGCATGGCTTTGTTAAAGTCCCGGGCTAGATCTTCATTTAACATAAATTGGCCTCTTTGCATTTAATTCAGTGGAACAATGCTGAGGATTTGGCTCTCATCTTTCACAGATTTTCATTTTGCATGTTAAAAAAAAAATCTGCCAATTCTTCCTCACTTCTCTGTCTCACGACATTTAAAGGCAGGTAATTATGCAGCCATCTGTGCCCTTGTCAAGAGGTTTTTTAAAAAATTTGCAGTGTTGTTGTAGCTGTGTTGGTCCCAAATATTAACAAGATAAGATGGGTGAGGTAAAATCTTTTATTGGACCAACTTCTGTTGGTGAAAGAGACGAGCTTTCTAGTCACACAGAGCTCCTCTGCAGGTCTTCTTTAGCTTTGTGTAAGCTTGAAAGCTCGTCTCTTTCACCAACAGAAGTTGGTCCAATAAAATATATTAACTCACCCCCCCTTGTCTCTCTGTTTTTAAAATAGATCATTTTTATTTATTACCTCATAGAGTTTATGCATCACATTATGATATTTTCCTGTTCCTCAAATGACTTATGTGTCTGTCCTCTCAGCCTCTGCAGCTTACTTATCCTTGTCTATTTTAACCAGCAAGGCCCATATCCATGCATAAAAGATTCCTTCTTGTTTTCCTCCTTCATGCCAATGCTCTCTGCCATCACTTTCAACCCAGCAAAGGGCTCCCTACCACACAGTATTCTCCAAGCTGTGGAATTGGTATTCCTGATTCATATTCATTCCTGGTAACCTTAAGAACAACAACACTATTCACGATGCCACATTCATCTCAGACCAGCTACAGAATATGCAAGAATGTCATCACCTTCAAATGTGCTTTGACTTCAAGAAGTTTCTCTTATTATTGTAATTCATCTTTATGGGACATGAAAGATATATGCGATGCTCTACAGGCAAGTACAATGTCAAAGGGCCCTGTTCTTGGATCCAGTCAAGCAAAGCTTAGCTCAGTCTAGGAGCTGAGGGACAAATGTGCTGTATGCCCCCTGTTCACTGTGGTTGAACTGGTCTCAAGAGCTGTTCTTCACTGAAAACTTATATTGGCCTAGTTACATCATTCAGGGGTGCAGACAGTGCTAGATCAATGGAAGAATTCTTCTATTAATCCACCTCCCTGAGAAACAGGAGCTAGGTTAACTACAGTGATGGAACAACCTCTTCCATCACTGTATTGAGTGTCTATACTGAAGCGCTGTAACTGCACCGCTGTAGTGTTTTAAGTGTAGACCTAGCATAAGTTAGAGTAGCCCTGAGGTTGATCTAGCAGATGCCCAGCTGCAGTGCCTCCCCCAAAAGGTTATTGCATCACCTGAGGATGACTGGAGCAGAACAAGACTCTGGCCATGTCTTCCCCAACATACCTTCTGTGTTGCAGACTCAAAGAGGCATTGGGCTGGTTACACTGGGTCTGTGCTACTTGGGGATAGTGGTGCTGAGACTAGGGATGCTGGGGGTGCTGCTGCATGCCCTGTCTTGAAATAGTAATAACAAACACCATATAAATGGTTTCCATCATCAGCACCCTCACTATAAACATTGTTGCAGCACCCCTGCTTGGGGACTCCCCATGTGCTACAGAAATCCTTAGTCGGCCATTTAGGTCAGAGCAGCACAAAGCAAACTTCACATAGACCAGGATCTGGCTCAAGCTCCTTGGCCTAGGGACATTCTATCTAAAAGCAAAACAAAATCTCAACAGCAGGACAACAGTGAGACTGAGAAGGCCACTGCTATAGCAGAGCGGGAGGCTGCCCTTTGGAAATGCAGATTCCCCCCCGGCTTGAAGTTGTTTGTATCACATAATTCTTCTTTGTAAGTAGATAAAAGGGTTTTTATGTATACCTAGGAGAGAAGAATGATGGTGGGTTTGAATGAGAGGAGTACAGCTAGACAAATGCTGCAAAACAATTTCCTGTGTATTAGCTGCTATTGTGTTTGTGCCCCTTTCTGGGTTCACTTCCCTTGAATATTCCACTGAATGAGTTTACAGCCAGCCATGTTTGCTAAAGCTATGAATTTGAAACAAATACTACAAAATGTTTGAGAAGAGTGAATTTACAATTTATAATATTCACCCCAGAAAGCTGATTCTAAGGCTTTGAACTCATCTAATCAGGGAATAAGAAACATACCACGGTGGCTACTCCAGAAATCTGACTCACCCCTGGGTTACTGCAATATCACACTGGTGTAGCTCCCCTGGTTCCAGCAGAGTTACACTGGCATAAAACTGGAATAGCAGAGAGGTGAAACAGGCTCTAGGTATTCAATAAAAACAGCCCAGATTTTAACTGTAGAATATTTGCAGCAAATTGCTCCAGAAGAGTTAGAGTACAGAGCAAAACTTACCCCAATTTATTCTGGGTATTTATTTGGGGAATCATTTTGGATTAGCACACACACTTGAGAAAATCAGATTCTTTATGGATAATTCATTAAAAGACAGGAAGGTGTAATCCTGCAGATGTATGTGAAGGGACAGAGACGTGCATTTGCAGGAAACAGTGCGCTATACAGGCTTGCCTATCATTATAGCTTTAGTTGTATGCATTAATTCAATTTCCCCATTGATTAAGGAGTCATACTAATGACAGCAGACACTCAATGAATTTGTACTCACAGGGTATGTCTACTCTGCTATTAGACGGCCATGGCTGGCCCCTGCCAGCTGACTTGGGCTCACAGGGTTCGGGCTAAGGGCCTGTTTCATTGTGATATAGATGTTCAGGCTTGGGCTGGAGCTCAGGCTCTAGGAACCTGCGAGGTGACAGACTGAGCCCAAATGTCTACACTGCAATTAAACAGCCCTTAGTCCAAGCCCCACAAGCCTGTGTCAGCTGGGATGGGTGTCTAATTGCAGTATAGACATACCCCGTGAGTACAAACTCATTGCGTCTCTGCTGTCATTAGTATGACTCCTTAATCAATTAGTATGATTCCATACCCATGGAGCCAAATTCTCAGTTGCTCCACTCCTTGTGCAGTTGTTTGTAAAACCCTACTAAATCAGAATAGTAGCATTTTGCACTGATATAAATGACAACATAGGGTGCAGAGCAATGGCACATCTGGTTGATGGACTTTCCTCTTAATTCTTTCTCTGAAATGGTAGGCAGTTCAGCCCCTAAAATCTATAGATCTCTGGAAGAGCCATAGATCTGCTGAAGGCAAGAGGCATCTGCACACAACTCTCTTGTCTCTGCAATGACATCTCCTCTCCTACCCCTCTGCTGCCCTTTGATGGCAAAAATTCTCTGGGAGCCATGCAAATCAGGGAATACAATATAGCATGAAATTCACGCCATTGCAAAAGAGCAGTGCAAGGTCTTTGCACCATTGTAGTGTTACCAGCTTTCCTGATATTTGGTGTTCTCCTTGAAGCCCTACCACCTGGGATCAAGTGATTCTATAAGAATCTCAGCTTTCTTTTCAAATAAAAAGTAAATTTCTAGTCCTCATGGTTGAAAACTTGAAACAAACGGCCCTCAGAGGCTCAAAACCAGAAGGCAAATAAAAAGAAGCAAAAATGTATTGTTATTTTTTAAAATCTCATATTTTTTGGAGGGATTGGCTTCTGGTTTTTAAAAACATGTGGGGTTAACTGTACTGCCAGTGTCCCACTTAAGCCTTTCAAATAGGCTGTGAAACTTAACTGATGCAGCGGCTTCAACTTAACTGATGCAGCTGGCCCTCTGCATGGGTGTGAATTTCTTACATTTTGATTGCACAATCCCATTAGCTTTATAAAGATATGTTACAGTGCTTTGTTTACCCTGCAAGACATATTGGGGATGCAACATTGCTTGCACAGGCTGCTTCATTCCTTGGTGTTTCATTTACTTTTCATTAAGTATCTCAGTGAATTTCGGCAGCAATCTGTAATGGTGGTTGCAGGGCACCCCCACAGGTTTGTCTTGCTTAGTAACAAAATGAAGCCAAATACGACTTTTAAAATAAATCAGGACTGCCCACCAATTTCTGGTGTTTTTACTGGAACAGAAAGTGTCAGTATCTTAGTCAGCCCAGCAGTGGAATAAGGTCCCATCCCAAGTCACATCTGATCTATCCAGAGCCTGGCTCTGGAGCTACGTCTATACTGCACAGATCTTATGGTGGCATATAGAGGACATGCACTGCATGCCCCTAGCTGGAGTATAAATAGCAGTGTAGACGGTGAGGCATTGCTTAGACAAGTAAACCCCGTGGATATGTACCATACACAGCTGTCTCTCGACTTGCCCAAGCAGTGCCTGTCCCGTCTACACTGCTGGTTTTGGCACTGTAGTTTCCGGCTGCCTCCCTGCTGGAAGAGCCTTTCCCCACTGCAGGGAACTTCTGGAGCATTTCCCTTGCCATAGATCAGAGCTAGCGAGGGAATTTACCCCATTCCAGCTCTAGTATACACATCCCTTCTTCAGAGCCCTGCCTCAAGGCCCAGTCCCGGGCGTCATTTTTGCCAGTGTCTATATTCACACTCTATTAACATACTTTTAACACTCTTGGACCCACCACAATTCTCTGTTAAAAAGAAGATCCTGCCAGCATTTCCCTTCTCTCCCCATGACTAATCATGCTGGTGGATGCTCATAAGTTCAATTTACGACCCAGTCAAGAGAAACAAATATGGGATGTGTCTTGAGAGCTTCCTTTCTTATTTATTATTTGTGTCTTTTGTCACCTATTTTAATATGAGGTTAGTTGGTCTTATTATTAATTAAAATCAACACTGCTCCTTTGACTTAGTTAGATATGCCTAACCAGTATATAAATAAATAAGCCTGTTTTAATTAAATTACTTCCAAATTGTAAGTTGTACACTGGACAGAAATCTGACCTTATTCAGTACCTAATTTAGTTGAGTTTCAAAATCTCCATCTGGAAGATAAAACTAAGAATTGGTTTAAACCACTTGGGTGCTGAAAAGAAGTTAGGGTGTCTGGAGTCGCTGCAGATGTCAAGACACCAATGTAGGGGTAATCAGGTGTCTCATATCAGTTTTACATGGGTTGTGTCACACAGGTTAAAAGTCTGATATGGGTTAAGATGATCATTAAGAATGAGCAGGATCTCACAATTCTACTGGAGCTAGAGGGCAAAAATAGAGTGTGTGACATATAAAGAAAGGTTGAATCTAAAATTTCTGCACAGTATAACTCCTCAAAAGTTGGTGAAAGTGTGGTGGAAATATTTTGTCAGCTGTATTATTAATATTTGTTGTGTCTTTCAGGTTCAAGGTAAAGAACAAAAATCTTTCCTGCACAAAGATTTCTGCTTTTCCCCTCCTTTTAATTTTATTTATAGTTTTATATAAAAGCATAGGGCCAGCAACAGAGCTACACCAATTTACATCAGCTGAGGATCTGGCCCATAAAGTGTTATGTATTACTGTGATATATTTTAGGCAGTGATCTAGAAAGTTACTTTCTGTACAAGACATATAATGCAAAAGGGTTTCATAACAAAATTTCCCTCTTTTTCTCCATTGGAAGGCTTTTCTGAACAAGACTGATTTGCTGTGGGACTTGAGGTCTGCTTTTCAGAGGCGGTAAGTAAGTACCCACAGTGTCCACTGAAGTCAGCCATTTTGGTTGGTTTGGTGTCCACTCATTTCTTGAGATGTACGGACATGCAAACCTGGGGAACATCTGGGTGACTTATTGTAACTGCACCCACCAAGCAATCCTCTTGTTCTGTAGCTATCCTTGTACTCGCATTGGTTTATACTAGCTCCCACACAGCACCTGCTGGGGACGGTCCTTGCAGAGCCCTCATTTTTGATCAAACAATCCCCTTTTCCTCTGAAGTTAGTAACCCCTTTCTCTCTGAGATCAATGACCAGGTTCCCTGACCTATGAATATCTGACAAAAGCATAGCCCTAAATGTGCAGTCTCTGCCTCCAATTACACACATGCAAAGTGAAACGAAAAGTTTGAAAAGAGAGACAAAAATCTCTAACTAAAAATTAAACACAATAAAAGCATAGCTGGGCTGGCACTGAGAAAACAGGTTCAGCTCTTGGTTACAAATGAGTAGTAAAGCAAAGGAAAAGCGAACACTTTTATAATTTCCTTGTCTCTCTTTACAGCTTCACAACTCCTGTGAGTGGCATCCTATTTTGGTGTGTCGGGGGTGGACCAGCTTGTGAACCCCTTCCTCACAAAGCAGTTCCATTGATGACAACGTCACTCATACGAGGAATGGCGTTACAATCTGTCCCTAAACCCCTACATTCTATGCCCCAATATTTAGGTGGGAGCGGAAAAAAAGCACTTCAAACATTGATGGAAACAAATAAGGGGAAAGACATGTTTTAAATTCCCATGCGTTTTCTTCTAGTTTGTTTGCAAAATATTATGGTTCATGCAGCAACCTTGTCATAGTAAAACTGAAAAATACGTTAGACCAAGTCTTTGTAGTGTGAAATTCTGCAAGATGTTCTGAAGTTCCAAGGCAGGTGAATGGTTCAGGTGGAAATGTTAACCAGCTGCATTCAAACAAGCACAGCCACACCTATCTATTGAGCTCCCATCAATACAGTATTATTACTGAGATTCAATAGCTGAGCTAGCGTATGATCCCTGACTCCTTGGCACAGCTGAGCAAGCTGGGTCACAGTCTGGCTTACAGTGTTATTTTCAATAGGTTACTGTGTGTAGTTTGACAGGTGGGTTCTTTGGGGTGGGGTGGGGAAGAGAAAAATGTAGCGATCACATTGCCTCTAAGGGCAACTCTAGAATAGTCAACAACGCTACTGAAATATCTGTGGGCAATGACCGACACAAGTTTGACACGGTCAGACTCAGATGCCCGTGTCATCAAAACACTCCCACCTCATTTCTAATACTAACAAGCATTGCCACGCTAGCATTCTTGGTGAGTCAAATCTACTGCATTCCAGGATGATGCAGAACTAGGTTAGGTTTCTAATATACCCAAGGAAGGCACAAAGATGGGAAACATTTCACAAGCCAGCAAATTAAATAAAGTGCAAAGAAACATAGTTCAGTATTTATTATTATTATTATTATTATTTATAAATCGCATTACAGTAGTACCTAGATGCTTCAACCAAGATCAGAGCGCCATGGTGCAAGGTGCAAGAAACAAACACAGAGTGAGAGATGACCTCTGCTTTAAGGATCTTACAATGCGAATTCATGAGATGGACACAGAGTGGGAAAAGCAGTATTATCTACTTTTTATAGATGGGGAGCTCACAGAGAGATGAAGTACGACTTACCCACAGTCACACTGGAGTCAGCAGCAGAGCCAGGAAATGAATCCAGATATCTTGAGTTCCAGGCCAGCACCTTAACAGCTAGATGATCCTAAATATACATTTCCTGGTTTAAATGTATTATTTTCTTGTAAAGGGAAAGAACAAACAACAAACAAAGCCTCCGTGAGCGAGAGAGAACAGTGATTCACTAATACTCTACACCTGAAGTGAAACACAGTCTCACAGCTGCCATTGCAAGCAGGTAGCAACTTCTCTTCATTGGAAGGTGCAGCTCACAGAAAACAGAACGACCACATCCCCTTTTAGATGCATAGCGATACGCACTACAGTAGAAATATCCTGACGTTAAAGTCTCGTAATATCTTATGATCTACAGTTGCTAGAAACAAAAGCCTGATCCCATTGGAAAGGGAGGATTCCTAGATTCCTAATGACTGAAATCTCCTTATTCTAGCTCTGAGGGGTGTGAAGTACCAGATGGAAAGGCCCACATTTTTTAAAGTGGCCATTAATTTTGGGTGCCCAATTTTAAACACAGCGCCCACAGAAGCCATGTCTAAGCAGGAGGCCCAAACTGTCTCAAATTGGACACCCAGAAACCACAGCACCCAAATTCGTGAAGGAAAAACTTCTATGGTACATTGTATATTTTGGAAAAAAAAAAAAAAGCAGCAGCTGTTTGTGGCTGCTCAGACGATGGGCTGCTATAATCAATCCTGGCAAATATGAATGGGCAGAGTGCAGGTGCCAGATATGGTATATATAATTGTTAGTACAGGTATTACAAGATTATAATACAACAGCAGTGCCCATTTTAATGAGAAATGAGCAATCAGATCCCTTTAGGCAGCTTTCAGGCATATTATAACGTGCTCTTATTTTTAATTTTACAAGGCACAACTCAATATGAATGAGAAAGTGGATTCCAATTCTTCACTCAGTTGGCCTCAAATGCTGAGTTTCAATGGGACATACAAGCATCCATACCCAGACCACAGCATTTCCTATGTGGACTTCTACCTTCATCAGCCAGCAGTGGCAGCCGTCTTCATCATCTCCTACCTCCTCATCTTCCTCCTGTGTATGCTTGGCAATGCAGTGATTTGCTTCATTGTTCTGAGAAGCAAGCACATGCGCACAGTCACAAACCTCTTCATCTTGAATCTGGCTGTCAGTGACTTACTGGTGGGGATATTCTGCATGCCCACCACTCTCTTGGATAACATCACAGCAGGTAGGTAGAACCTGATGATATAAATGTTGGAGCGATCATGGAAATCTCCTACAGAGTTTGGTTCTCACTCGGGATGTGCAAAAGAAGAACCAACAAAAATCTTTGCCCAAGCCTGCCCTGGACTAGAGCCCTAAATATATATCAAGTTCAAGAACATGCAGAGCCAGATCTTTGGCCCCTGCTTTGGCTTCTGGGCACCATGAGAGCGGTTCAAAGGCGCCAGGAAGCTGCCATCACAGCATAGGTGGTCGCACTACCCTTAACGAGGGTGAAACCCACCCCCACAATGGTAAAAAGTCAGCATAGCTAGCTCTTCACCATCACTTCCAACTCTCCCTGGTATCAGGGGGTTATGGGGGAAGGCGATGTGTGTTGGAGGCATGAGTTAGCATGCCCCGAGGCTACTCGGACATACAAAAGGGAGCCAGTCCAGTCCCTGGCTGCCCCCCAGGATCAAGAGATCACCAACTTGGCCACCTTTCCCATCACTTCTGTGGTCCTGCAGTGAGTGAAGCTTGGCTGGACCTAAGGACCTGGCCTCCAGTTCACATTTTTTCTTCATTGTTTTTCACGTCCTTGCACTTCCAAGTCTTAGCCAGAGCTGGGAATGGGAATTAGACCATGAGCCAATCTCCCCTCTTTCTGTTTCCAGATGGATTAAAATCAGACCGCTTAAAAAAAAAAAATCTCACAACAGATTTTTTTTTGTAAAATCTCAAACCCAGTTCTGCAGCCTCCAGAGGCTCAGAGATATGTCTTCTGAGATCTGCCTGTCACCAATCCTCAATGAACCATGGCAGAGGTCACCAAAATGGCATACAGGGCTGTCATCAAAAGTGAGTGTTTGCCAGCCATTCGCACACACACACAACTAAGACACATCTGTTTTTTCAGGGTACCTCAGGCATTCCTAGAAGGCCAGTACACCATTCCAGTGCACCAGGTGTACAAAAGCGAAGCTCTGTTGACTTCGGTTGACAAAAGACTGGTGTAACCGAGAGCAGAACCAGGAACAGACTAGAAAATAGCATGGCAACTGTGTGTGATCAGTTGGCAAATTTTGACTTTTTATATTGACTATATGCTAGATTTTTCATGTGGTTAATTTTATAAATAAATTTCATTTAAATAGGTATGGTCAGCCCTTGTTTTGATGTCAGCAATTGGACACAATTACACAATGTGATGAGTATTAGTGGTAATAACTTTATACATTTCTTCTGCACATATTTTTTTGGCAGGTGTCCACACCCAGTGCTGTGATATAAGCCAGTTAGAAGCCTGTGTTAAACTACACGCCTTTCTTCCCCTCTTCCCCCTTTTTGTCACATAAGTTGGCTGTATGGATTTCAAAGTCCCGACTACCCTTTCTGAGGTCAACCAGTATCATTTTTGGACAGGTGTGCATTTACGGTGCCATTCAGCTTGAGAAAACCCTATTTTTTAAAAAGCTATTCTTATGAGACTGACTAAAACCAAGCAAATATATATTTCATGCCCTTTCCTTACCTTTTAGGAAAATGTGCTTTTATGCAGTTAGCATAGATCTAAATATATTCAATTAAATCATTGTACAAAACTACTAGGACAATTCTAAAGCAATTAAATAAATGCAGAAAGGCCTGATGACAGAGGAATAAATGGGAAATATATATTTAATGCATTTTACCTCTTTTCAGATGAAATTATTCTGGTATGCTGTTAGTACAATTCGGTATAAATCAAATTAAATAAACACTCAGATGCTGCAGAGGAGTTTGCGGAAAAACCACTCATTTGCCGAGCCAATCAAAAGGTATTTTTACTAATCTTTAATGGAATTATACATCAGAGCACATTAAAATGTACCACATTTTTCTGAGTCAGCTGGAGGTTTTCTTTAACCCTATGGCTTTTTATGGAATTATACATAGTAGCATATTAAAATACAAATTAAAACTTAAATACCAAAATCAGAAGAAGCACACATCTAGATTTATTTATCAAACTTAAAAAAAAAACCTATTTACCATCTACTAGTGAGCCAGTTTTTTAATTTTCAACCAGGAATAAAGTTTCCTCTTTCTAATAAATCCCTCTAAAAGCTGTCTTTAAAATCTGGTAGTAGCTGTCTTTCAAAATTGGAAGAGAGCCCCTAGAGTATCATAGGTTTAATCTCTATTTTTATTCCATTTGCTCAAAGTAATACCTTTCTTCTTACCTTTTTATATTTATTAGAAATTAATACCTATTGGCTTAAACTGTATAAGAGGCCTTTTAATTTTAGTATATTTTACCTAATTAATTGCATAGGATATAAAATACCCTATAGAAGCAGTTTATAAGTATGTATTTACCCTGTCATGGAAATTTATCATTTGTGAATTGCAAAGAATGTATTAGTTTCAAGGACACAGCAAAAGAACCCTTGCTTCCAGAGTTGTGTTAGAGTAAAACAAGCATGCAAACAAACAAAAAAACCCCAAACACATATTTTTGACCAGTAGCTATTGACAAAAGAGCCTGTCTAGCACTTGTGTACCTATCAGAGGAATGTTTATCTAGATTTCTGTATCAAATTTTAAAAATCTATTTAATTTCAAATTATTTTAACAATTATAATGGTATGCATAGTACATGAGCAGTGCAACATAATGGCTCTCAAACCACATGGGATACATAGACACAGCTTTGAATTTGTCAGGTTAAGACCATAGCCCATTGTATGGGTTGTATTACTTCAAAGACATTGAATAATAGGTGGGTTTTTTTTAAAGATAAGACAAGACTTTGTGTTCCAAGTATCCTTTATTTTATGTATTATCTAAGCACCCACATCCATCTTGGATCTCAGAGCCTGCCGTCAATATTTGAAGAATGACTGCATAGACTTTCATAGATACCAAGGTCAGAAGGGACCATTATGATCATCTAGTCCGACCTCCTGCACAACGCAGGCCACAGAATCTCACCCACCCACTCCTGCAAAAAACCTCTTACCTATGTCTGAGCTACTGAAGTCCTCAAATCGTGGTTTAAAGACTTAAAGGAGCAGAGAATCCTCTAGCAAGTGACCCATGCCCCATGCTACAGAGGAAGGTGAAAAACCTCCAGGGCCTCTTCCAATCTGCCCTGGAGGAAAATTCCTTCCTGACCCCAAATATGGCGATCAGCTGAACCCTGAGCATATGGACAAGATTCAACAGCCAGATACCCAGGAAAGAATTCTCTGTAGTAACTCAGATCCCACCCCATCTAACATCCCATCACAGGTCATTGGGCCTATTTACCATGAATATTTAAAGATCAATTAATTGCCAAAATCATGTTATCCCATCATATCATCTCCTCCATAAACTTATAGAGTTTAATCTTTGGTTTTGTTGCTACTGTTTTTTGTTTTTGGAATATATAAAATAGGCATCTTTATCTTTTTTTGGCCTAATCTTAGCCCGTACAATAGTGTACAATATTAAAATAGTAGAGGAATTTTTACCCTGATCATTGAGCTAACACCAACTTTTCTGCTATCGTTAAATGGAGATTTAAATTAGAATACCCATCAAAAGGAGCACACATCTACAGTTATCTAACATATCTAAATAAATTTTTCCACACATTCCCTCTTACATATTTAAAACTAATAAAGAGCTCCTAATGGTATTACAAGCCCTGAGCTCGTCACCCCCAAATATTCCTATATTTCTCCTGCCAACTC
Source organism: Dermochelys coriacea (assembly GCF_009764565.3). Classification (NCBI taxonomy): domain Eukaryota; kingdom Metazoa; phylum Chordata; order Testudines; family Dermochelyidae; genus Dermochelys; species Dermochelys coriacea. The sequence goes on along the minus strand of NC_050071.1, from coordinate 13,069,422 downwards.
ATAAATGTTATGTATTTCTTCACGTAACTTTGAATTATTGGAAATTAGCCCCTTTGGCTCAAACTATGCAAGAAGTCTGTTAATTTTGGTAGTTTTGCCTAGTGGAAAAATAGCATTCAAAAAACAAGAGAAAAAACAAACATACAAAACATCTTGCAGACAGTTTACAATGCTGTATTTCAGAGTAGCAGCCGTGTTAGTCTGTATTCGCAAAAAGAAAAGGAGTACTTGTGGCACCTTAGAGACTAACAAATTTATTAGAGCATAAGCTTTCGTGAGCTACAGCTCACTTCATCGGATGCATCCGATGAAGTGAGCTGTAGCTCACGAAAGCTTATGCTCTAATAAATTTGTTAGTCTCTAAGGTGCCACAAGTACTCCTTTTCTTTTTGCGAATGCTGTATTTCTTTCTTATACTGGATGTAAATTAAGCAAGTTTAATTTCCAGGAGAATACAAACCCCTCATTCACAGAGCAACAATCCATAATTTTGTAACAGTTTGAAGCACCGAGATAAAAATGTTATTTGTTTGTTGTTCATTAGACCTCTAATGAAACATCAAAATGTTTATCAGAAGGAAATGGAGAGGCTGGTACACAATGAACATCTTTTTTACCATCCTATTACTATCAGATATCAGGAAGAGAAGGGTAGAGAAGTGAAGGGTGGGAGTTTGTGTGGATGACAGATGTTGCAATTTTTATCTCTGTACTCCAAACAAATAGAAAAGCATAGACCATGAAAATTTGTTCGTGTTCTTTTTTCTTTTTTTTTTTCACTATAATACATCTCTGTAAACGAGGGGGTTGTTTGCTGAATCCTAGAAACAAAACTTCCTTCTCAATTCACAAATGATGAATGTTTAATCCAGGTGTGACAGTCATGGAGCGGCTATATATTAAGCTATGAATCATATTTAATAACGATATGAATATTGTAAGTGACCTGGTCAGTGAGGTAAACTAGCTGTATAATTACAAAAATTTGGAAAACCCATGCAATATACATCACTACTTCCCATTTATTCTTCTGAATAAAATTTATGTATTTATTTAGATTTGAGCTAGTTGCATAAAAGCATATTTTCCTAAAAAAATATTTTGTATTTTTATTATTTATTTAAAGATTCACATAAGAATGCATTAAATAGAAAACAAACAATCTTTGTTTTCCAAAATGGTGGCATGGCAGTGAAAATGCACACAGGTCCAGAAACGATACCGAGGCACTTTTGAAATTTAGGAAAGGGCGGGCAGGATCTTCAGAGCCATTCAGCCAGATAAAAAGAGTGTGGGAAATGGGAGGGACATGCTGTCTAAAATGAAGTTTTGATTGGTGCATTATTGTCCGGTGTCACACAACAGAGGTGGGACATGGACACCTGCCAAACTAATACATTGTGATGAAAAGTACAGAGTTATTACTGATTTCAGAGTAGCAGCCGTGTTAGTCTGTATCCGCAGAAAGAACAGGAGGACTTGTGGCATGTTAGAGACTAACTAAGAGTTATTACTATGGCTATTTGCAATCAGTGTTGGGAATTAAACACATTCAGAGGTGGTGAAGGAGATAGTCTATATTAGATGTACAGTCACACTCCATTAGCCCTACTCACACTCAGACATTTGTAAGGGGGTCTGAAGTAGTCTTTGCTGGTGGAATTTACATGCTGAGAAACCAGGAAGTGTAATTTAAAATAAGACGTGGTCATCTTCAACACACACCTTCCTATATCTTCTCCTAATTGCTTTTCTTGCTACATTCCTCCTTTCTACCCCTTGGCACGTGCGTTTTCCCAGATTAGATGCCATTGCTCTCTGTTAGATTCAGTAGTCTCTGTTGGTCAGATTCAGAGATGACATGTAAAGAAGGGTGGCATGTAAATTGTTGGTAACCAGGAATGAGTTTAAGTGATTAACCAAGTCTAAGTAATTCTAATGGAGTCTAAGATGATACATACTGTGGTGGGCTAGGAGAAGGTGAAAGTTATACCTCTGTAAGATAAGGTCCCTGTTTTATATGGAAGCATGTGAAACCATTGCAGCTATAGTGTCTATTTCCCTTTCCTCTCACATGATGCTGCTTTAACCGGTGCTCATGCTAATGCTTCAGATACATGTGTGCTGCGATCAGAGTCATCAGAAGAACTTTTCTGGCCAAACTTTGACATTAATCTCTGCCCCCCTTTTATTACCTTGTGGTGGGTCACTGTGCACCATTATTCACCTGCACTTGGACAGCATTATGCCTGGGGGGAGCACTTCAGCTCTGGGAGTGTTCTGGGAAGGATGCTCCTTTACTGAGCCTTCAGTGTTGAAGTGAAATGGAGGCAATTTACCTTTCTATGGCTATTTCAATTTGTACCTTCCAGGATGGCCCTTTGGGAGCATGGTCTGTAAAATGAGTGGGATGGTCCAGGGAATCTCTGTCTCAGCCTCTGTTTTCACTTTGGTTGCAATTGCAGTTGACAGGTAAGATGATGTAAAGCTCTGAAACCAATATTAATTAAAAAACAAAAACAAAAACAAATATATTGCTCATCATCCCGGGATCCCCAGCATTTTTACAATTACCAATTCATCCTCATTACACCCTGATGAGATGGGGTGTATTGTGCCCATTTTATGGATGAGCAGAATGAGGCACGGCTAGGTTGAAGTGTGGCCGCCATCATTTTTTCCCCACTTGATTTCAATAAAGATGGTAGAGGAGCAGGCACTGCAGGGGAACCCCCTTAGTGTGGATCCATCTCTCCCACCTGCTGCTTGCAGAGCTGAGAACAACGGGTCTATAGTCTGAGCCAGGGCCCTCTGATCTGCTGCTGAGGGAAGGGGAGAGAAGTCTGAGAGTCCCCATCCCCCAGCAGAGCAAGAAATTCGCCCATCCTTGTCTGGGGAGAGTGCCCCAGAGGGGACTGGCAGTTCCTGTGTCTGCTTCTCTCCCTTCAGGTGGCAGATCAAAGAGCTGCTGGGACCAGAAGGATCCCTCCCAGGTCTGTGGCAGCAGCAGAAGGGGTGGCAATTCTGTGCTCAGGGCCAAGATCACAGGACTTGGCCTGCTGGGCTACTCTAAAGAGCTCCTCCTCCCTCCCAGCCTGCCCATCTTTTATGAATCCCATCCCCGAGCCAGGCTGCTCTGGGTCCCTCCTGGAGGTAGGGGAGGATGTTATAAATGCTCTTTCCCAGCCTCTACTTCTGCCTCTTCAAGGCTGTGGTGAGGGTGTTTATCCCTTGTTCCCCTCCCAGAATACCACTGGGATAGTGAGATAGCCAGTTGCTCCGCCTCAGTCCCCTGCTACTGCTCTCATCTCATTTTGGGAGCAGGGGTAGGTCTCTCCCTTCCTGCCCCAGATTCCTAGCCACTTCCTTCTCCCTTCGACTCCACCCTTCCCCTTCTTTGAAGCAGCTGCAGTCTCTTCAGGCAGCGTCCACTGGCCCCACCCCTGTGGTGATGTAGGAGTCTGCCTAAGCACGAGGAGGGATTCGGTTGAGGATGTTCAAAAGTAGCATAAAATAAAATTTTTTTAAACGAAAGATTGGCCATTTGCTGAGTCTGACCCTTTTTTAATGGCAAGTGATGTCAGTGAGTAGGACCACATTTGAAGTGACTGTCCAGTGTCACACAACAGAGAAGAGGCAGACCTGTGTATACAGCTCTGCATCTGGGGGCCTGGCCCAATGCTCTGTCCAATAGACCAAGGCTGTGCACCTCCTTCCTAAGACATGCAGCATGGTAGAAAATTCCTTGTTCGTCAAGTACTGTAGGCCCAGTGAGAGGCTGATTTGCCGTGGAAGTAAATGTTTATGAATCAGCTGTTTCAGAACTGTGGTCCATGTGCTACCAATGCATATTTCGCTCATGGCTGGCAGAACTGATTGGTCACATAGTGCTGACTCCTCCTCATGTCCAGCTGCTAAATGACATTGAGACACCTAAAACTACATGAAATACTTTCCTAATGCCACCTTTCCATGTAAGCAGCTATTGCCATTGCCACAGGAATGTTATTCAATTGTCATTGGGCAGAGAGGTGGCCCAGCCATTCGTGAATAGGAAGGGAACTGTCTATGAGGCAATTTCTCTACTGACATATGGACCACATTGTCAAGTTTGAGGACCCCCTGTTACAAATCATGGGTCAGATCTTCAGCTGGTATAAAATGCAAAACTCCACTGACATCAGTACATTGATTCATACCAGCCGAGGCCCTGACTGCACATACATATTTCTTAGGTTTAAAATAAATGATTGAACTGGGTTTTATTGACATTGGTTATATGGCTTTTAGATCTATTCTCTGGCATTTCATCTCTTCACTACAGGTTCCGATGCATTGTTTACCCATTTAAGCAGAAGCTCACCATATCAACTGCGGTTGTCATTCTAGCAGTCATCTGGGTTCTGGCTATTGCCATCATGTGTCCATCTGCAGTCATGTTGCAGGTACAAGAGGAAAAGTATTTCAGGGTGATCCTTGGCTATGGCAATCAAACCAGCCCTATATACTGGTGCCGGGAGGACTGGCCCAACCAGGAAATGAGAAAGATCTATACAACGGTGCTGTTTACCAACATCTATCTGGCCCCCCTTTCACTCATCGTCATTATGTATGCCAGGATAGGGATCACTCTCTTCAACAAAGCGACACCTGTACGGGGAAAACAGAGCCAGGAGCAGCGCCACTCCGTGTCCAAGAAGAAGCAGAAGGTGATCAAAATGCTCATCATTGTGGCTTTGCTCTTCATCCTGTCCTGGCTCCCCTTGTGGACTTTGATGATGCTCTCAGACTATGCCAATCTGACAGCGGTCCAACTACAGATCATCAACATTTACATCTACCCCTTTGCTCACTGGCTGGCCTTTTTCAACAGCAGCATCAACCCGATCATCTATGGCTTCTTCAACGAGAATTTTCGCCGAGGCTTCCAGGCGGCCTTTAAGCTTCAGCTCTGCTCCAGGGAAATGATGCGTAGGGAGTTCTACTCCCAGCGGGGCCAAAGCAATGCCATATTACCGGCAACCACCCACCAGCTGCTGGAGGACCAACCTTCTCAAAATGCCAAGGATGAGGGGAAACCGATTCAGAGAGGGAACTGGATGAACCACCAGCAGTACTTGATGATGGAAGACCTAGAAAAGGCAACCAACGACAATGGAGTAAAATGAAATTTGCTGTGAACTGGTTTATTCCATCTTCCCTTGGCAGAGTCTGATGTGGTGTAAGGTTCACACGATTTAAGCCCTCGCTGGCAAAAACAAAACAAAACGCATGTTAAGAAGTTACTATTGTAAAGTATGTACAACTTGTATAATATCTGGTTGCTTGGACTAGATATTGCCCCCCCTTTATATCAATGTAAGTCAGGAACAACTCCAATATACGTATAAGTGAGAGCGGATTGAAAACCACTGATTTAAATGGAGATGCTCCTGATTTACATTTGGTATATTGGGGAGTAGAATCAGGCCTGTATTGTTTTAGTTTTACACTGTTCTCAGAATAGGTGAAAAAGGGTTGCATAAAGTTTTGTTAGAGAAATGTTACAGCATGTAATGCTATTATTAATCCATACAACAGTTTTGTCAGAGTAGAATCGGAAGAGGTTCTTGATTTATTTAATATCCACTTAGACTTTGGGGTTTGGACTGGGTGCAAATCGTGGAATGATTCTGCTGGAACATTTTCATTATTTTTTCATTAGCCAATTTTGGACATGATCAAAATTTTATTTTGCAGATTAGGATGGTGGTTTATGAGACTAATGAAAAATCCTCAACTTTTAATTGAACAGTGCCCATTTTACAAAGTCAGAATAATCCAAAAAGAAAAGGAGTACTTGTGGCACCTTAGAGACTAACAAATTTATTAAAGCATAAGCTTTCGTGAGCTACAGCTCACTTCATCGGATGCATTTGGTGGAAAAAACAGAGGAGAGATTTATATACACACACAGAGAACATGAAACAATGGGTTTATCATACACACTGTAAGGAGCGTGATCACTTAAGATAAGCCATCACCAGCAGCGGGGAGGGGGAAAGGAGGAAAACCTTTCATGGTGACAAGCAAGGTAGGCTAATTCCAGCAGTTAACAAGAATATCAGAGGAACAGTGGGGGGTGGGGTGGGATGATTTCAACTATTTCCATCCCACCATCAACCTCAGCCTGGACCAGTCCACACAAGAGATCCACTTCCTGGACACTACGGTGCTAATAAGCGACGGTCACATAAACACCACCCTATATCGGAAACCTACTGACGGCTATTCCTACCTACATGCCTCTAGCTTTCATCCAGATCATACCACTCGATCCATTGTCTACAGCCAAGCTCTACGATATAACCACATTTGCTCCAACCCCCAGACAGAGACAAACACCTACAAGATCTCTATCATGCATTCCTACAACTACAATACCCACCTGCTGAAGTGAAGAAACAGATTGACAGAGCCAGAAGAGTACCCAGAAGTCACCTACTACAGGACAGGCCCAACAAAGAAAATAACAGAACGCCACTAGCCATCACCTTCAGCCCCCAACTAAAACCTCTCCAATGCATCATCAAGGATCTACAACCTATCCTGAAGGATGACCCATCACTCTCACAGATCTTGGGAGACAGGCCAGTCCTTGCTTACAGACAGCCCCCCAATCTGAAGCAAATACTCACCAGCAACCACACACCACACAACAGAACCACTAACCCAGAAACCTATCCTTGCAACAAAGCCTGTTGCCAACTCTGTCCACATATCTATTCCGGGGATACCATCATAGGGCCTAATCACATCAGCCACACTATCAGAGGCTCATTCACCTGCGCATCTACCAATGTGATATATGCCATCATGTGCCAGCAATGCCCGTCTGCCATGTACATCGGCCAAACTGGACAGTCTCTACGTAAAAGAATGAATGGACACAAATCAGACGTCAAGAATTATAACATTCAAAAACCAGTTGGAGAACACTTCAATCTCTCTGGTCACTCGATTACAGACCTAAGAGTGGCTATCCTTCAACAAAAAAGCTTCAAGAACAGACTCCAACGAGAGACTGCTGAATTAGAATTAATTTGCAAACTGGATACAATTAACTTAGGCTTGAATAGAGACTGGGAATAGATGAGTCATTACACAAAGTAAAACTATTTCCCCATGGTATTTCTACCCCCCACCCCACCCCCCACTGTTCCTCTGATATTCTTGTTAACTGCTGGAATTAGCCTACCTTGCTTGTCACCATGAAAGGTTTTCCTCCTTTCCCCCCCCTGCTGCTGGTGATGGCTTATCTTAAGTGATCACTCTCCTTACCGTGTGTATGATAAACCCATTGTTTCATGTTCTCTGTGTGTGTATATAAATCTCTCCTCTGTTTTTTCCACCAAATGCATCCGATGAAGTGAGCTGTAGCTCACGAAAGCTTATGCTCTAATAAATTTGTTAGTCTCTAAGGTGCCACAAGTACTCCTTTTCTTTTTGCGAATACAGACTAACACGGCTGCTACTCTGAAACCTGTCAGAATAATCCAAAACACCCTCATTTTTATAAATTAGCTGTTACATTAATTTCATTTATTAATAGCCCCTCCCAGTATTATTGTTTTATATTTATGGCTCAGACATAATAGCCTGTTCCTGAAATCATTCATTCTGCTATGTTACCATTACCATTAACTCAAATATTAGAGATTTGCTTAATAGATCAGCATTAATGTTTTAATATCTCTGAATGTAGAATATTGTGCCACCCAGCTTCCAGACAAATGTGTAATTTGTATTCACAGTGCTTCTGGCCTGGAGATGTTGTACGCTGTCTGTTTTTTTAATATATCTGCCTGTTTGAACTGGTGTGAGGTGTGCAGCTTCTATGGCTTCTTATTTGTTCCCCTTTCTGACTGATTCTTTAGCTAATTTTGTGATTGAACTGTCATTTCAGTTTCTCTCTGTCTGAGAAATAAAAAGGATTAAGGATGTGAGAAATAAAGGAAAAGCTGCTTTTATGCTGCAGTTTTGGTGGGTTCTCAGCATCTTGTTCTTATATTTTTTTCAAATCTTCGATAAAGAAATATCTTGCCAAAATATAGTGTTCAGTGTCTAAGTTGCACAATTTGATGGTAGCGGTACTAGAGACCATGACATAATTGCTCCACCAAAAGACAGTAACAGGAGTATTTTATGGTTCCGATCCTCCAATCAGATCCACAGGGGCAGAGACTTACATCCACACAGAGCTTCACTGAAGTTAAAGCACACACGCTTCTGAAATCACTGGGGTTACACATGGATGCAAGGCTCCATCCACACAGAGCTGGGGCTTCACAAGGCAGACATGATGAAGCCTATGGAATAATATAGAGTATCCACCTGTCAATGCAGAATTGTTCCTGACAGTTAGTCCAGGCTGGAATATTCATCACAATACAATTATTTTTGGATGAAACTTGACTGTTTTTAGTTCATGAAACCTCCACACAACTTATAGGAATCAAAACATTTCAACTAAATTTCACATGAAACAATTTTCCACATTTTTAGTTAAAATGAAACAGCACTTGGGGATTTTGAAGAAAAAGCAACAACAGCTCTAATTTTGCAGGTAAGATTTCATGAGGCATTATTACTAAGGCTAGGATTTTCAAAGGAGCCAATAGGATTTGGATGCCTGACACCCTTAGGCTCCTTTGAAAACCTCAGCATAAAGGCTTGACTGAAATCCGGCTATTAAGGCTCAGATCCTCACATTTACTTAGCCATTTATTGATTTCAGTGGAACTTAGGTGCATAAATATCTCTAAGGATCTGGTCTTATGAGCCTACTGCATTCCTTCGGCCCACTACTCTTTCCTTCCCTCACTGTACTTTTTTAAAAAAAAATGGGCTTTGGGTTGCCTGGCATGGTTTGTTTTTTTTACAGATTCCTGAGACTTATTCCTTTATACATCTTCAATAGATACCAAATATATTAAGCATAAAAATCTGGATTTAAATGTTATCAAAGGATGAATGGGTACATGCACATCTTAACTCCAATAAGCATCTGTTTTGAGATGGGTCTGAATTTTGATTATTATTTTAAGACCCTTTCTAGGGGCCAATCTTCCTTTCACTGAAGTCAATAGAAGTTTTAGGACTGACTTCAGTAAAAGCGTGATCAGGTCCTAGATGTCTATCCTTGTAATATATTAAGGTAAAGATTCTCAGAAGTTGGTGCTTAAAATTAGGTGGCTTAATCCATATTAAGTATCTAAATAGGTGGCCTGTTTTTCCAAAGAGCTGAGCACCTTGCAGCTCCAAATGCTCCCACCCCAAAGTTCTGACTGTTCAGATATATGGATTTGGTTTAGGCTTATCTCTGGTATTTAATAGCTGATAATTCAATGTCAAGTGGATTGCCATGTTCATCATTCATACATACCATATACTCCTTTTTGTTATCGAACATGTATTGGGAGTTACTTCGACATAATTCCTTGCTTTAACTGTTCTCTGAGGTTTAGATTAAGAGTTTGTCATTAACATTAATGAGTTACAAGTTCACAAATAAGAGGACTTCTCACCTCAAAGTGTAAAAATCTAGCTGTCATTTAATCACTGAGAATTATAGTAAATGATAAATGTTTAATTACAGTATTAAATGTCTTGCATTTGCAAAGGAGTTAAACAGAATTAGAATCACTATATTTCAAGATTCATTGGTTCGGTACCTCTGCAAATCATATTCTCTCAAATATTTATAATAGCTGAGCAGCACATATTCACTGTCAATATTCACATAAACCATGATAATTTATCTTCTAGCATCTGACTGTAGCTAGAGAACATCCCTCCGTTGCACCCAATTATTGTTAAAAGTGATATCTCAAATGTTCACGTTAGGGAGCTGCGGGGAGTGTTTGGCATTGCTGAAAAATTAGGACTTTTAGGCCCCAGTGCTGTGAACGCCTCACTGTGAGTGGAATCTTCCACCCCCAAAGAGCCTCCTTACAGGCTTTGTCCTCCCGCATGGAGAAGTCTCAGGATCAGAGCTTTGTTTAACACCTAACTACAGATTTCAGTGACTTACTTCAGGCACTTGAATTAGAAAATTTGGCCCAGTATATTTCTATTTGCCTTGTGTAACTTTTTTTTTTAAAAACTCGCCTGTAGCCATTTTAAGGGTAGGCACTGAACTCTAACTACCCAAGCTATTCAAAGGAATGACATGGTTATTGATTTTTATTAGGATTATTACTTCATTATTTTTATGTTGTACGTAGTGCTGTCAATTTGACATAGCAGAGTGGAAAGGCTGAGCTATTGGGTTACTGCCAAAATTGGTACTACTATAAAGGTTCCAGAAAGTCCTATTACCCTCCTATGCACATTTAAAAAGAAAGTCGATTTAGGACGGAAGATAAAATACAGGCGTTCAAAAGCCTCCCCCAATAGATAAACGTTCCTATTTTTTTTTTTTTGGCAGAGTATAGCCACAAATTAAACACAGAACTTTACAAAACACAGAGTAAGGCATGTACCCTGCAGCAAAAAGCTTATTGACTGACCGAGACAAGCCAAAGGCGAGACAACACTACAATATAAGTGAAGGAGAGTGTGAAGAAATTATTGGTGAGGATAATGAGTGATGAAGGATTTCTGGAAGACATGGGTTATAAAGAGATGGTGCTTAGCAGACAATAAAACAGAAACTGTTCCAAGTGCAGGAAACTCCGTTACTGGAGGCACAAAGCAGACCACAATCTGCCTATTTTTGTGTGTGTGTGTGTGTGTGTGTGTGTGTGTGTGTGTGTGTGATGTTATCTAGTGTCTGGCCCACAGGGATGATAAGAGATTTACTACCAACTCCAGTTATCATAGGGTCTGGTCTCAGCTCTCCGGGTGGGAGAGTGTGACTAGCTCTATAGCTGTGTGCATGGGAGTATTAGAAAACAGGGAGCAAGAAGACAACATATGAAAGAGCAATCTAGATTACAGTGTCAAGAGAGGACAAGGGAGGGAGGATTTCTGGAAGAAATCTAGGGCACTGAAGCTGAGAACAAGGAACCTGAATCTAATGAGGGGGAAGCCAGAAAGCCACAGGAGGAGTGATGCAGTCAAAACGGCAGGCACAGATGTATTTACCAGTGGTGTTTTAAACTGTCCAAATTGGTGGAGAAGTTGAAAGCTAGAAGAGGAGTCATTTAAGGAAATCAAAGGGATTCTGAATAACCAGCACCTTCCCTTCACATCAGAAAATGAAATCACAGACACAGGTGTGTGTGGGAGGACATGCATTAACCTCAGGAACTCTGCAGCCTGAACCAATGCATCTGTAACTTGTAATGTTTTGGGCGGGGGAAGGGGAGGGAGAGATAGAAAATTAAATCCATCAGACCTTTTCAATATTTAGAAGAAGAATTGCTGTAGGGAAGACATTTAACACTAATTTTGATTAAAACTCCCTTGACGAGACTGAACACCAAACCATTTCAGTTGTTAGAAGAAATCTGCACAGAACAGGGGCTTGGAGGTTTGTTAAGCCTCTGGAGAAATGTTATTTTCTATTCAGAATTTCATGACCCTTCACCCAGACTAGACAGGACATTATCACCACAAAATAAACAGCATTTAGAGAACAAAATTCCATCAAAGTAGGGCCCTGCAGAGACCTTTTGTGGTGCACTCCACTAGTTGGTGCCGCAGCCAGAGTAAATCTCAACTACGATGATGAAAGGGAGACAAGGAAGGAGATCAATTCTGCAACATGCTGGTCCTTATATGGGCATGGAATGAGAATTCTCCTTTTAACGGGAAGTCCCTGAGCCTGCAAACTCTTAAGCATGTGTGTAACTTTACTCGCTTGTGTAGTCCCATAGCTTCCAATGGCTAAGTGACTAAAACTAAATATGTGCCTGAGTGTTTGCTGATTTGGGGCCTTAATCTCTTTCCCACAGACTTTAGGGGTTTTTTTGTTTTTGGCATGACACAGACAAGTCAAAGGCAAAACAAGACCTAAGATAAAATACAAGTAAACCCGGGCGTGAAAAGATTTTTGGCGAGAATAACGAAGGACTTCTGGAAGAAATGAGCTTTGCAGGGGGATTTGAAAGACAGGGTGCTTAGCAGACCATAAAAGGGAACCTGTCCCAAGTGCAGGAAGCTCCATTTTAGGAAGCATAAAGCTGAGCCCAATCTGTCTTTGTGTGTGTGATGTTGCCACCTAGTGCTGGCTAGTCATGCCAGCTACCACAGGGGTGATTTTTAGCTCAAGTGATATAGGCCTTGGTTTTTGGAACAGTTTTCTCCATCAAAAACCACCTCCTATCTTGGAAATAACCTCAAAGGCCAATATCATGGAGACGGATTGATTTCTAATGCCCAATTTTAGACATCTTAAAGGGGCCTGATTTTTCAGAGGGTGGGTACTTAGGCTTTTCTGAGAATCATGCCTTTTTATGGGGTCCCAGATTCAGCAGCCAAGTTCACGACTCACTTTTGAAAACTTTGTCCTTAATTCACAATATGCTGTTCACCTCTCCTGCTTTCCAAACTTGAAGGCCCAATCCTGTTTCCACTGAGATCATTCGAACTGTGCTTCTTACTTCATTTGGAGCAGGATCTGGTCCTGGCTCTGTAGACAGGTGAGTCTGTATGAGAGCACAACTCTAAATAATAATAAAGGCCAGATCTGGGAATCCCATCTTTTCCTCTCGTCCTGAATACCTCTATCAGTCACTTCACTGATGGTTTTTATCTGCCTGTCCATCCAAGCCTGAAGGTCACACAACCTCTCCTCTATCGTAAAGTCCACAGGTCAAATCACAGTCTGAAGGTGCAAAACTTCTTTCAATATTTATTTTTCAGTCTATGCAGTCAGCACGTTATGCTAAGCAGTGAATTCATCAATGGCAGAGTCTTTAACTGGTAATAGTGAGGAGAAGGAATCCGATGACCCCTACTTAAGCAACTGTGTCCATTCTAACCTTGCTTTGATCAGCTGCTCTATTCATTCCAAGGAGAAATGGCTATTCGATGCCAGAGAATCTATGTCTACATTTGGAAGAAGTATCATTGTCCTACCCTCCCCTTGGTTGACATCTGTTGTGTTTTTAAATCTGATTTCTCCACCATTGCCAAAGGCATTTAGTATATTGCTGCATCCTTTGAGCAGTTTGGCTCTGACTTTACCTACTCTTCCTTTACCACCTAGCCCAGTATCCTGTTTCCAACAGTGGCCAGTACCAGCTGATTCAGAGGAGTTAGGTGCCATGCTACTTAGGCATTTTGAAAATAATCACGAGGTGCTTATCTGCATCTTTAGGTGTGTGTCTACACAGCAATATAAGCCTAGAGTTAGCAGGACTCGAGTCAACTGACCTGTGTCAGGGAGACCTGGGCTTGAGCATCTACACTGCATTTGAACCCTAGGTAAAAGATTTTCTGACCTGTGCTGAAACCTAGGGCTCTGGCATCTACCCTGCAATGCACAGACCTGAGTCAAAGTAACCCTATGCCAGAGTGCCTAGCCCCCTCCACCTCCAGTGCTGACATTCTAGCCCTACACATGTGGTGAACTGTGGGAAAACTCTACTGCCTGCCCACCCTGTTCTTACCTGTGGGGGTGCTATTGATGGGATGCAGGTGCTCATAAGGAGCACAAATACACAAGCTGCATACGTAGCTCCTTTTGTGGCTGGCTCAGGAGAATGACTGCCATCTGAGAAGGCTTTACACTGGACTACCATCTAACCTGAGAAGTGGGCTCCCCTTCTCTAGGCTGGGTGACATTGGCAGGAAAATGCCCCTGTTCTGAGGATAATTAGCACATCAGTCTCCAAGGCTTTCAGACTAGTCCAGTGAAAATTTACAAGGTTTAATTTTTAAAATGGGGCATTCAGTGAAGGTGTTTGGTTGGCTTTTTATTTATCTGGCTGTTTTGCAGTTTGACATAACATGTAGGTTTCAGAGGAAAAACACACACATCCATCCCGGCCGGACTGCTGCCGGCTGCGGAGCAGTGAAGTGCATCCCCAGGGCTTGGGGTGCAGTGTGCTCCAGCACCCACTGGGGACCCCTTATCCTTGCCCCCACTGCACCCAGGGAGGCAAGGCTAAGGGATATCATGGAGGCTGTGGGAAGTTTTGGGGCTGACTCCCACCCACTGCACTCACAGGGTACGCCACCCGGGTACCTCTGCACACGCAGTCTCAGGGAGGTCAAGGGAGAGCTGGGAGCAAGGGCTAGAGAATGTAGTGGGACCAAGCAGCTGACCTGCAGGGAGTGGAGCGGCAGGGCTCCTGGCTCAACAGGCTGGGAAAAGATGACCCTCAACGTCCCAGTGGCTGTCAGCTACCTCCAGCCTGTCAGCTTTGCTCCCTGCTCCAGGCAACCTCTGCCCAGCAGTGAGAAGAAGCCGGAGCAGGAAGGGTGAGCATGCTCCACCAGGCAGCATTGGCACTTCCGGCAGCTCTGCTGGCTGCCTGCAGCACGGCTCCTCTGCTGCCGGGAACTCTGGGATACAACTGGAGGTCTTCCAGAACCCGAGTCGAGCTGGGGCCGCATGCACAAAGGAGAGCAATAGGGCTCAAACTCTCGGTCCCAACTTAACACAGGCTTGGACCCTCCAGCCCTGCAGAGTCCTGGGACCAAGCCCTAGATTAGCACAATTGGTGCATGGGCGCAAGGGGGTTTAGGCTTGAGCCCAGGCTCATTGCTGTGTACACATACCCTTAAAGAATCTGGCCTTAGGAGCTCGGACCATTGATTTTTATTAAGACTTAGGTTCCTAAGTGCCTAAATCACATTTGAAAATGGAACCTAGACTTCTAAATCATTTGGGCACTTTTAAAAATTTTACTTCATCTCCAGTGATATGTGTGTATGTATAGCCTAACACAATGGGGCCTTGAGCCCAGGTGGGACTTCAGGAACTACTGGAATCCAACTAATAATAAATAAATAGCAACAACAAAATTACTCTCTATTCTTCTCCTTGACAGGGGAGAAAGAGAGGGAACAAAATGTCATTTTTTTAAATACTGGGAAATGCCCAGATATAATGGTGATGAGAGCCATATAAGTAGCTGTGTAGATAAATAAATAATAGTGATACTTGCAGTATATTATTCAGAGATGCCTCTGTGTGCTATAAAGCATTTTAGACAAGATATGGTCCCTGGAAAAGATGGGAGACCTAGGTAGAACTCAAGCTTTGTGGAAGCCTGTCTGTTTCTCTGTAGCTAGCAGCTGTGTCCTTTGATGCATGCCTCCTGTTTAAGAGAGACTGACATCTTTTCATCCAACTCCTAGCTAGATTCAAAATAAAATGAAAACCAGTATTTTCAAAGATCCAGTGCAGAATACTATTTCAACAAGTTATCAGTTTAAAAAATAATGGGGTTAAAACATCTCAAAACGTCTAGAACAAAATTCAAACAAAGTAAAATGTATACTTCAGGTTGTGTTTACAGTTCTTCAGCTCTCCACTGCAAATTGCTTGCAATGCACTCATTACCTGGAAAAATCGATAACTATGCCTTTGTCATCAGACAGCAGCAAAGTGGCCACCAGTGATTCATGATGCCTTGGACTTTTCTGTCAGCACCCAGGACATACGAAATTGCAAAGAAAAGCATCAATGTCAGAAAAATCAAATACGCAAGCCTAATTTCCATGTATAAATGTAACATGTTCAGTGTTCAAGCAGAGAGTTGGTTCTGTTACAGCACCCCCCAGGGAAACCCCTGCCTTGCTAGATGATAATATGGACATTACATAAAGTAATTTACATAAAGTAAAACTATTTCCCCATGTTATTTCTCCCCCCACCCCACCCCCCACTGTTCCTCAGACATTCTTGTTAACTGCTGGAAATGGCCCACCTTGATTATCACCACAAAAGGTTTTCCTCCTTCCCACCCTCCTTCCTGCTGGTAATAGCTCATCTTCAGTGATCACTCTCCTTACAGTGTGTATGATAAAACCCATTGTTTCATGTTCTCTGTGTGTGTATATAAATCTCCCCACTGTATTTTCCACCAAATGCATCCGATGAAGTGAGCTGTAGCTCACGAAAGCGTATACTCAAATAAATTTGTTAGTCTCTAAGGTGCCACAAGTACTCCTTTTCTTTTTGAGGATACAGACTAACACAGCTGCTACTCTGAATACGGACATTAACATTTAGAAAATGTCTATTAAAGACATGTTGCATTTCTAAATAGCTTGTCTGTGTGGCATGACAATTTTTTTTGTCACATTAATATAGTTTCAAAGTAAGAATGAATCCACTCCTCCATACAGCATGGGAAATAATGTGTTGAGTACAGTAATAATAACAAAGACCCTTCCACTTCAGGCTATTCCTGATCCTATTCCCTATAAATTAAAATGGATTGAGTAGTGTCTGTACTTGGATGAGAGACCGTCAAGGAAATTACAAATTGTGCTGTAGGATGACACTAAGGATTTTGTAAGTGGCATTTTCCCCTTTGTAGGAAGTACAGCGCCAACATTCCAGCGTGGTGTTAGGAGACACTGTTGCTAGAGTTTAGAACTGAGCTGCTGGAAAGACGTCTGACTTTCAAATGAAATGTAAAGCCAAAAGGCTCAGAATGCTCAACTGCCAAGTCTACCTGGGGAGGTTGCATTTGGATTTGGATTAGCTCTAAATGCAGCGATTTAATGATATCAAACTGAAGTGCATCCACATGACTTTGTTATGACAGATTTAGATACTTTCCTTGTTAGCCATTGCATCTGTACAGCTCTGTGCTTGCTTGAATTAACCACTCATCATTCTGGAAAGCTATCCCACAGTGCAATGCTCCACCGCTCAGCTCTATACGCTAAGATTTTTCTCCTGGTGCATTGTGGGATGCCTATCAGAAATGACAGGAATTCTGGGAGTGGGAAATCAAACTAACAAACTCCCATGATTCCTCTGCTGGCATACATCAACTTGGCCAATTTTTGAACTGCTGTCAGGGAGCATAGAAGACATTCTAACCATGGCAGCCATTCATACAGACGGGATGGTAAGCATGTATTTGCAGTTGGACAGGTGGATGGATTTGGTTCTATGGTTTCACAGAACTGATGATACCACAGCGATACAGGTAAGGGAGGAATACTCCCTTCTGATTCTTTGAGACTGCTCCAGGAAATCATCCCTCCACAAGTCTTTGAGGCCCTTGGCTGGGATGAATTAACTAGTTCCTGGAACTGATCCTCTCGACTTGTTCTGTTTGTTTGTTTCAAGTGGAGTTTTGTCAGCCTTCCTACAAGAGATAACTCCAACATCACCTGGAGTGTGGCATTGCCAGTGCTCATGGAAATCAGAAAAAGCACAAATACTTATTGTTCCATTCCTAGTCTCCATGTCAACAATGATGAAAATGTATCTTTTCCTATAAGTTTGAAATACAATTCCCATCTTCTCTTCCCACTCTTGGGTTTGCTTCAGGAGGGTAAGACAACCTCCAAATCACCTCCTCATAACACAGGTCCCCGTAGCAAAGGCTGGGTGTTTGAGTGGCCATATTGGTTTCAGGTGAGTGGGGAGCAGCAGTCGGCAGGTTAGTAATTGCATGTGCAACTTAGCAGGCTGTTCGTACACTGGAGGATGTTACCCTGAGGGAACATAAAAGGCAATGGGCAAACCATGAAGATATGCACCATTTATCAGAATGGTGTGCCCCCCCTAGTTGGTGCAGGAATGAAAAGGAAACACTAGCTATATGGGCAGTCCCTAGAGAGCCACTTTGCCTTGCAATGTGCATGCCAAAACAGAGCACCATCTTTGCCTTATGGTCTCTTTTATGACGCCTACAGTTCAGCATAAATTGTGTTGCAAAATTAATGGACTGCTGCAGTAGTTGTTCTAATCCTAAGTGCCTTATAGTGCCTCATACTCTGTCTTTTAAAATGTCTCTGTAGCATGATTTGGGCCATTTACCTCATGAAATCTCAGCTTTGCTAAAAGCTGAGTGCATTAATGAAACTGAGCCAATGTACCTTTACTATTGCTTTTCTCTTTCTGTAGGTGTTGCTACAATAAACATGCTTGCCATGCAAGAAGTTTGATTTTGTTACCCCCATGGTGCTGACACCTTGAGCAGCCAGAGGAGGAGTTGATGAGGGAGGCTGTGGTGGGAGGATGCGAGGGGCCAGGAAGGGGGGCAGGGGACAGCAAGCAGATTAGGAAGGGAGTTATGGGAGCAGCAAATGTGGGCGATGGTTGTGGATACTGCAGGGAAATAACTTTAAAATAAAAAGAAAAGGAGTACTTGTGGCACCTTAGAGACTAACAAATTTATTTAAGCATAAGCTTTCGTGAGCTACAGCTCACTTCATCGGACGCATCGAAATGCATCCGATGAAGTGAGCTGTAGCTCACGAAAGCTTATGCTCAAATAAATGTGTTAGTCTCTAAGGTGCCACAAGTACTCCTTTTCTTTTGGTGAATACAGACTAACACGGCTGCTACTCTGAAACCAACTTTAAAGTATTAAGTGTCTGGTGAAAACATCATTTTCAGCATGCTGGAAGTGGGGGAAGAGGGTTAAAATGCCAAGGAGGCAGAATGAGATGCCTAGCTCTGTCCAAAATGTCAGCACAGGGAAAGTCATTGAAATCCCCATATGCAGTTGTTTTCTAATACAGGACATAAAATTAACTGGCACAGCTCCCATTCTCTGCATTGTCAGGCTGGATCCCGACACAGCAACCCTACACGGCAGTTTCAGTGAGGGGGCCTGTGTGGCGTTCTTGTGTTATCTCCAAATTTGGGGGTCATATAGTTCTTGGCTGCCCTGATAAATCGCCTGCTGATTGGACCCCATGGCATCAAGGGAGTTTTGGTGGGTTTTTGGATGCTGGCTGGGGTGCTTGGTAGGTAACTATCTAGCACAGTGTTTTCAGGTTCAGTGGTAGCATTGCTTGCAGTACAGTTCCTCATAGCATGGGCAGGCAGTGGGAGCATTACCGGAACGCCTGTCCTCAGGTACTTCCACCAGAGCTCCTTTGCTTTGACTCAGAGTGGAGACTAGCTCTGGGAGTGCCCCCTCGCCTTCATTTACTCCGACAATGCCCTGTAGATGTCTGCATACTGGTGACTCTTCTTCAGATAAGACCAAACATGCAGTTCTCCACAGAGGACAATCAAGTCCTAGCTCGGAAATGGTCCACATGGAAGCCCAGGTGGGTGGGGACATGGCTTCTATGATGGGTATGTGAAATTACTACTGCCTGGTATTGAAAAGGGGCACTCATAGCTGCATGCAGCATTTAAACAGAGAGTGGGCAATGGGTCAAGATGACCTCTGAGCAATGCAGGGCACGCAGGTGCCAAGACAGGTCATCCCAGGTGGGAAGCAATACACTGTGTAAGAGTAGTTGGAGGACTGGCAGGAGCAGAACAGTTAGGAGTGTATCCACATGAACCTCAAAGTGAACAAACTCCCTGTGAAGAGGAGTTACTTCCATGTCGGGGAGGTTTACTTACTGGGACCTACAGAACCAAATAATTTGCTTTAATAAATGGTTGTATGTGGCTGTAAGGTACTTTAAGGAAAACTAACCTAAGATATTCTGATATAACATTCCTGTACAGACAAGCCCTCAGAGTAATTAAAGATTCTCTTGCACTTTCCATGAGAGGTAGGGATGGATCCATTGCCCAGTTAAGTCAACGGAAAGATGAGACTTATTTCTTCTTCCAAAAGACATCCCACTGGGAGAACTTGCATGAGAAAGGGCTCTATGGTTTGGACGCAAGAGTTTATCCAAACACTACTGCAGTTAAAGACAAAACTCTTTGACCTTAATGTGGCTTTTGCATCAATCCCTAAATGTCCTGATTATAAAGTGTGGCAAATCAAGCCTGAAGCTCTCGTTTCTAATTTTCATACCGTTTCAAAAGCTTTCTTCAGATACTCAGGCTCTCCAAGTCACTCTCTGAAGACTATGCAGGCAAGGGTGCTCTTCTCTTTTACCAGGAACCTCTCTCTCCTTGATGACCCCAGAGAGCCCACCATTTCTCCTACTTCAGCATCACTGTGTGCCCAGCTCTCTAGAAACTTCTCTCAAGATAACGACTAAATTGTCACTGACCGACTGCAAAAGCCTTATGCTCTCATTTCAGGACTGCACGAGGATTGTGAGAGCAATTGCGTAGCCGCAACTACAACTGTGTGAAAAATGGGTATTTTGGTTCAGTGGCCAAACCAAGCTATTTTTTAAATTCAGATCCAACAAAGCATTTTGTTTTGGTGGAGGCTTATTTTTAATACAGAATTTGAAACAAGTCTTTTTTTTTTAAACTGACAAATATAAAAATGTTCTGACTTTTTTTTGGGGGGGGGGGAAGGGGGAATTCTTTGGCCAAAATACTTCAAGGAATTTGACATGAACTTTTGAAATGTTTTAGTCAACCTGAACGTGCATTTGTTTGGTGGAAAAAGATGTTTCATCTGAAAAATTTTGCCCACCTCAATCTGCAATTCCTGTTGAGTAAGTGAAAATTTGGGGTACCTTGCCCCTTTCAGGATTAGGCACTATCTGTAGATTCCAGGATTAGTCCCCTGATAATGAAACGTTTTAATTGAATTGATTTGTCCAAAAAGTGGTTTTCTGCTAATATATTTGATGGAGGCAGTGTAGGGAACAACTGTCATTAGCTACAGAATGCATGCCCTCAGCTCTCTCATGTATGCCAGTCACATAAATCATACTATCTGGAGAGAGACAAATAATCCCAAAGGTGTGTGTAAAGATACCATATCAACTGGTGCACAACTTTCCAGATTAGTAAAGCATGAAAAAACAAGTTGCTCTTACATTATCCCAAAATCAACTTTCAAATTACAACCTTTTCTAGATTTGGCATCAGGCAAACTTGGATCTCCAGGGATGAGTCACAAAGACTTGTATTATCTCAGACTAAACACAACTAAGGAGCACACATTGCAGAACTCTGTCTTGAATTTGTAGCAGGAGTGAACAGACAAGACTGCTTTAAACCACACACACCCCCCGCCACCCCATCGCAGGCAAAGAGCCTGCTAAATAGATTGTAAGGCTACAGCAAAACTATGTAGGCAAACTGTCATCTTATCTGCATCACAAATTAAAATCAGAGAAAAACACAGTAGTACTATCTCTTTAATTTTTAGATGGTCTAACAAAGAAAGGGTGCAACACAAACCTTAATTAAGCCAACTATTTAACTGATTACCTGTATCGCTTTCTTGCTTGGGCTTCTTTTCATTTTGATTGCTTAACTAAAGAAAAAGGATTCAAGAGATTACTTTAATTGCATAGTTTTATTAACTATCCTTAATAGCAGCAACTACTAGAATACATGAAAAGGAAAAAAAAAGCATTGGATTATAACTTTGCTAACCAACTAGAACAGACGAAGGTTTTTAACCATCAGAGGAGTGAAGTTTTGGAATAGCCTTCCAAGGGAACTCCTGGCATCAGACAGACAGTTTTTTTTGTCACATTAATATAGTTTCAAAGTAAGAATGAATAGTTTTATTAACTATCCTTAACAGCAGCAACTACTAGAATACAGGAAAAGGAAAAAAAAAACCATCCAGGTTTTCAGAATAAAAAACCACAAGGGAAAACAAAACATACTTAATCACTATTCTGTGAAGGTGATTTTGTTTAGATTTTGACTCGGATTCCCTCAAAATAGGGCCTCACTTGTGCCATTTGATTATCAACTCTAGTGTTGCTAACACAGAGGAAAACACAATCCAAAACTAACACACACGACAGTTTGGTCAATTACTTACATGCCAATTCCCTAATGCAGCTATCATAGTCAACCCATTTAATCTACTTCCCCATGAATTATATTAGTCCCAGGATCTGATTGACACTCCTAACTACCTAACAGGCTCTTACATTTATGACAAACTCTACAGACTGAGTGCATTTCTAAAGGCTTGCACAATTGGTCTTGTTTTATATCTCTATACATCTAGAACTTGAAAGGCAGTATAAAACCATTAGCTACGGTAGATACATATAAAGTGTTCCACCATCTTAATTAAGAGGAACTTGTTCTGTTTCAATGCCAGTTTACAACAATCTTGATTGGAACTTGTTACAAAACGGGGACACACACTATAATTTTGTGAAAGGCTGCAGAAATCTAGCTGTTAGACCTCAAGTTTTTATTCTCTTAGCCCTTTGTCCTATCGTTTCTGAAAGGCCTTGATGCCTGGGATATTCTTAAAATAGAAATGACTTATAATTTTGGAGCCTTAGTTATTATAATTGGAATCACTTTAGGGTGGGGCCTCATGTGCAATTTATCTTTACTGTGAAACTTGAGTGTGCAGTAAAAATAATACCACTTCCAACTCCATGGCTGTGGGGTTTCCCCAAGGACTGTAACAGTCTGAAGTGAGTATCTCTGAAAGTTTTGGGGAGTGGAGACTACACGGCAAACAAAACAAAACAGGGCTGTGAGTTTCAGAGCCCAGATCTACAGACTCAGGCTCACAAGGCTCCTGCTACCATGCTAAAAATAGCCATTTAGACATTCCTACTTGGCCTGGAGCTTGGGCTCTGAAAGCCACCCCCCTTCCTCAGGTTTCAGAAACCCAGAGCGCCATAGCGTGAGCCCCGCAAGCCTGAGTCTAGATCTGGGTCTGAGATTCGCTGCCACAGGTGGTTTTGTGCTGTGTAGACATAACCTAAGACATGTCACAGTACCTCCACCTCCAGATAAAAAAAGGGAATCAATTCTCCACTGGTTACATTTGAACCCAGAAAATAGGAGAGCAGGGCAGAGTGGCAAAACAGCCGCTCCCAGATCTCCTTTCAAGCACTGCTGTGACACGATCCTGACCAATGTTATTCTCATTTCTCAGTGCCCCATTAGCTATTTCTTTCCACTGACTAAAGGCCACACACCCACCTCGACTCCCCTTTCTTTTGCATTTATTTTGTGGGCAACACGCATCTAAGGCCATGAGATAATAGTGGAGAGCTTACAGATCGTGAGTTAACTGAAGTCAGCAATACTTTCTGTGATTGCTGAGTCCAGGCCAAGATGAGTGGTACACTGTGGTTGTGAGGTAGGACTTATGTGTTCACAGCTTCTTATTCAGCAGCTCTTTGGATTTCCTACCCCCCAAGACCAGTTTCTCCTCCATGGTGATGGACACAACAACCTCTATCTTTCCAAGCAGCTCCATAGATGTTGCGTTCAGGTATTATGTGTGACTTTGCACTGAATACATTGTTCACATTAATAGTATACCCTAAAAATTACAGAGCAGCCATTTTATATCTCTCCGGAGGACATAAAAAAGGGGAGCTGTTGCTCATCTGCAGTTTGGGTGGGGTTTTTAGAAAGTTATTCCTAACGTAAAAATACCATTTCACTGAAGAGTCTTTTGTTAACAACGTACTAAATAATATGCAATGATAAAATCATAGAAAGAACACACAGAAATCCAGATGAAATTAAATCCAATTGAAAAAAAATGTTTCCATGTCTCTAGCTAGTCTAAGACAACAGGTCCAAAGAATGTAAGGCCAGAAGTTTAGTCTGATCTCCTGCATAACACAGAATTTCACCCAGTAACTCCTGGCATCAGACAGACAGGATTAAGACATCTTTAAACAATTAAAATTACAAGGGAAAAAATGAACAAAGTCAAAATTTTAATTCTCCTACTTCTCACCCGTACAATTGCGTTCATCTGCACCTGTGCTTTCCCAGCCAGCTGGGTGGTTTCACCCCAGCTATTACCTCATATTCTGTAGTCTAATTAAACCTCAAATATGCACCCAGTGGAGTTTGTTCTGGGGTTGTCAGAGTGGTTCTGTGGAGGCCATATTCCCTGTTTTGGAATCTCGGATTTGCAAATTGATCCTGGAGTCACTGTATATTTACACAGTCACATGGATAAATCAACAGACTGATGGGCCAGCATGCCAATCAATACAGTGCACTGCCATCAGCAACTCCCAGGATCAGTTCCTGAGAGTTGTCTCTCTAAGAGCTGGCAGGGGCTGGGCAAGGCAGAGCACTGAGTTCCTGAGGGGGAGCATTACTATATGTCTCTTTCCAGCTTCCATTGCCAATGAACAAAGCCGTTCTACAAGGAATGCCCGCTAGTCCTTATCAGTCAGGGGTAGTCATGGTGAAATGGAGCTGTCAAGGAAGAAGGCAGAATTGAGGGCTCTGTTTAGGACTGGTGGGAAAAGACTTCTGAGGACACAGGAAGACTCATACAGATTTATTTTTGCACTTATTAACTGAGTTTTTATAGGAGATTCTGCACAAGTCAGTGGAATGCATTCTGGGGGCAAGCCACAGCAACAGTTCTCTTTTTGATTAAATCCGTTATTCCTTTCTGACATTTTCTTCTTTAGAGCACAGAAAGAAAAGATGCAAGGGCTGAAATTACAACAGACAAGAAACACATGAGATGCGCTATTTGTACACGTAAGCTCTCTTTCCCCACAGCTAGTAAGAATCAAGAGAAAAGGACAACTTTCAAATACAGTATATTATTCTGGCACCACAAAAAGTGAATTGACTTGTTGTTTTTTACATTTCAGTAGCACCTAGAGTCCTCCGCTGAGATCAGGGAGGGGGGATTCCGTTGTGGTAGCTGTTGTACAAACACAATAGACAGACCCTGCCCTGTACATCTCTCAGTCTAAAACAGACAAAAGGATCATTTCCATTTTACCGATGGGAAACTGAGACAAAGAGCTATAAAGTGATTTGCCCACGGTCACACACAAAGTCTGTGGTAGAGCCAGGAATTGGGCCCCTTTCTTCTGAACCTTAGCCCGGTGCCTTCATCACAAAACCATCCTCCCACTCATCCCTTTCTTCTCCTCACTTGTTATAGGAAGCAATTATTCTCTACCTCACTTGGCCAAACAGCCTGCTGGATTTATTAAAAGAAGCAAAAAGATACCACCAAAATATCACCACATCATTCTACCTTGAGCAGCGTTAAAGAGGTATTCAGGTACCGGTAAAGGCTGTGAATTGCTGTCAGCTACTTGATTACATATAATTCTAGTCCTAGTCATGTGCCAGTGCACCAGATGGCACATGCATCATCTAAACAGTTTTTGGGGAGTGCTCACAGCCCCATTCATTTCTTGAAGTACTGCATAATAAGTTCTAAATATTTCTGAAAGGAACCTTTGAAGTTATCTGTGCTCACGGTCCACGAACAGAAGAGGAAAGGAAAATTTCTTTCCCTCCTCACTAAACCAAGACGCTAATGACTCAGACCATATTTCATCCGACTTCACTGTTGCATCTATATCACTGACTGAAATATTTATGGGATAATTGCTGTTGACTGTAATGTGCCGTGTTCTTTCACCCCATATTCCAGCTTAACCAAGAACAGTCAAGAGGCAATGAAGGAGTATATTATCTAACATTGCCTTTTACTGACATCATGATAAATTCTGGTGAATTGTAGGTCGAAGGGAGACAGGCAGCCAGCTCTTCAAACGGTGTGAGGGGAGGAACAAAGAGACAAGCTAACAACAGGTGACGCAAAATTCCTATGCTGGTTTTCTTCTCCTAACACAACTTTATACAGAAGAATCACTTATACATTCACCCATAAAAATAAACATTACGAACACTGAAAGCTAATGTGAGCCCCTTACACTGGTTAGTGCTCCCTCACACAAGTAAGCAACCACTCACGGAAGGGTGTAAAGGCCTTTAGCCAGTCCTGAGTTAACGTGGTGGCATATAGGTGCACCACTCCATGGAGAGCATCGGGGGCAATGTACCTCAGACATGCCACGACTCCGACTTCTCCTGCACTCCTGGTCCACGTGCTTTGAAGTAAGGGAGCAGATTATCTCCATCAGCCCCAAATGTGCAAAGCCATGATCTGGGAAGTCCGAGTGTGGCTTACCCCACTCTTCCCCCACATTCCCCTGCATGACTGCATTAGGGCTAGTCTTGATATCACCCTAAATAACCTCTAAGTGAATAAGAATCATCCAGAAGGAAAAGGGTTAATATAACCAACACAATACAGGAACAGAAAGCTCAAGACCCCTTCCTTTTTCAGGCCTCTCCTCCCAAGTGCATTTCTGTTCTGTTTCAGCAAACGGGATACAGTAGTTATGCTGCAGACTATAAAAGTCTGTATCCTGAAAGGTGACTTTGTTGGGCCGGACAGAATACAGATGTACTCATATTCTTATTTGGTACATTTCCTGCTTTTTTCTGTTTGATCACTTAGCAGGACTCTGATCCAGTCATAGTAATATTTTATGCCCAGTCATAACCATGTTTCTCTTCACTTGGACCACTACTAGTTGCCTTGCTTCCTCTGCTATAGGCTCAATACCAGCAAATTGAATTGACAATCAAATCTCCTTTGGTTACTTAGGAATTATTTCAGGATTCATGTAAACAAAGGGGGAAAAATGTAAGAGGGCACTGTCAAGGTACAGCACATATTATTTAAAAGCTCCTTTACCTGTGCCCCTTGCTAACATAACACCTTACATTACAAAACTGAAAGCATTCTGAAGCTCTAGGGTGGGATTCTTACTTCAATGGGTGCAGAATTAGGCCAGTGCTGAGTGTTTGGAAAATTTCATCGATAACTGATGACTTTTTACTATTTGTGGCTTTTGTTTACATTTTTGCATGTTGCTAACATGGTCTGTTTTAATTTTGTTTCTAGCCAGTTACATTTTCCAGGTCTCTTGCACTGGCACAGTACTGCTGTGTTGGGTTTCCAGAGTTTGAGGTTTCTGTCATATTATGGTTTGCAGGCTCTCCCACATCACATATTTTATTTCATTTTTTAAACAAAACCTTTATCTGTGGACTAAACTAATTAACTGTTTCTTTTTTAGAACCACTAAAATGTTGAAAGTATTTTTTAAACAGTATTTATCACCTTATGCCCCATTTTATAGGTTCAAAGTGCTGCACAAACATTAGTACTGTACATTAATCCTGACATCTCTGTCCCCATTTTACAGATGAGGAAATTGAGTCACAGAGTAACATAGCAAGTCAGTGGCTGAGTTGATTTTAGAGCTCAGTTGTTACCAACTCCCAGTCTAACCCTATGTCTACTTCTCTAGCCCATTCTGCCTCTCAAATTACAGTTACAAATTACAGTTAATTGATTAGTTTAAGATTACTGCAATCATAAAACATATTTAAATAAAACCATAGTTTTGTCACAACACTTATAGTTTATATGGGGAGCTTGTTATTTTGTTGTGTTCAGATCATTAGATGACATTTATCTTGATCACATTTTTTGCCCCTTGCTACTGAAGATAAGCAAGGCAAGATGAAGGGAGTAAGATGACACTTTGAATCTTAGACCAATCTTGGAACTGAATTGAACCGGAACCTTAAAAAGTGTTTAGACAATGAAATGCCCCTTCTTGGGTCCTCCGAGCCCTTTGGTAAAGTTAGAGGACCCAGCAATTGGTAGCAGCCTCTGTGCTGGGCCATGATCACCTCTGAACAGACATTTTGCATGATCTGGGCAGTGTTGCCAACTCTAGTAATATTATTGCAGGTCTCATGGTATTAGATATTTTTAAAGCTCCAGCTCCTGGAGGCATGTGATTATCTGAGATTCCCAGCTCTCATTTCTTTTTTAAAAGAGTAAGTTTCTAGGCCTCATGGTTCTGGGGGGAAAGCTTGACCCCTACAGGCTCAAACACCTGAAGGCAAAGAAAATTATCCAACATTTATTATTTTTTAAAAGTTTCAGGGCCCAATTCATGATTTTTGAATCCTTAGGGCTGGCAATACTGGGGAATGCACTCAAGGTGCTCCTAAGAGGGGAAGCACAAGAAAACCATAAAATCATAATTCAGTGGTGAGGGTGCCCTGCAGAGGTCTCTATGGCCACTGGGCCCTGCACCTTCATCAAGAAAGGTGGGGAAGGGAAATTCTGAGTGCCTTTTGTGGGATTTGTAGGGATGGGGGCATGTCGCTAGGAAGCCTTTTAAAGGGATTAGAGGGAGCTGGATCAGAGAGCATGTCAGGAGCATCTCCAAGGAGTAGTGGGCAGTGTAAGGATTTTCAGGGAGTGTTATGAGGAAGGTAAGGTACCAGGGATACCCTGATACGAATGACTATCAGGAGAGGCCCTTGGGGGAAAAGACTGTGGGGGTAACAGGAGTTTGATGAGGAGTTAGGAGGAGGGAGAAGAGGAGAGGGGGATTTTGAAAAGGAGGAAGATCACTGGGATAGCTTCTATTCTCCAAGGTTCCTCCCCTTTCTCATCATGCCCACCCAAAGCACAGAACTACTACAATGGCGTCCACGCTGAACTGTACTTCCCAGCCAGTCTTGCCTTCTGGATTTCAGACAGACTGGCTGGGAATCATTATTGGCCAGCCTTAGCCCTCTTCTACTGAGGAGACGGGGAGTTCCAGCGTGTCTCGCGGAACAGCAGAATGGGCTTATTTACACCTCCACTCTGCTTCCCCAAGACCATTTTCCATTGTCCCTGTCACGGACAACAAAAACCTCTGTTCAGCATATAATGGCATCACAATCACAGTGTAGCGCTCCTGGCCACACATTTAATGGCTGATTTTTCAAATCGTTATTTAATTGTACCTACAAGCACAGATGTCATTAGCTAGCTCTGAGAGAAGGGGGGAACCAAACCCTGTGGGTCTGGGCCACAGCAGGCACAGAACAGGCTCCACAACTTTCTCCCCATTTTAGTCTAAAAACCTGTGGAAGCTCTTATGTGGTAGCAGCCCAAGGAGACTCAGACCCACTGTGAAGATGTTTGGTAAATTCTCGGTTGATAGCACATGCCTGCAAAACGTCGTCAGACTCACTGGCAGCAGCACAGTGCAGCATGCTAACAGAGGTTGCCCCCAGGGAGCTGGCATTATTTGATTATTAATGAAATAAATCTCTGTCACTCCCAATTTGATCGCACTATTCTGCTGAGACAGGGGCTGACATTTCACTTGAATGGGAGATACAGATCATAAATATATAATGCTGCATCCAATCTTTAGAGGCGCCTTAAAATGCAGCCATGAGAGGTACGGCCAGCAAAATACCTCTCTGTGTGTATGTACATTGAAGAATGGGGAAAGGGAACATTTGCAGAAGAGAAAATCATTTTTTGTGTGGCTATAAAGCTATCTCCAGGGATGGTGGAAAGCATTATTCAAAACCGCTCTGCGTGTGTTTCTGTTTCTCTATGGAGCTTTGAAGGCCTACCTTCAGGCAGTATAACATTTGCTTAGCTACAGCTGCATTATGCTCATAAGGAAGCAGCAGAGTTCCCCAACTGTAAGGCTATAAAGCTCTGTAACGGAACAGAGGGATAAGCAAAGAAAACTGCACAGAAATGGAAACTGGGCCATGCTCTGCAGGTTGCCCTGTCATTGAACCAGTATGGAACTTCTGCAGTTTTATCATGAGTCTTGAGATTACATGGGGATCTCAGCTTTAATTTTAAAAAGTAAATTTCTAGCCCTTCATTTAAGCAGAGTAAAGCTTGCAGATGTGAAGCAAATGCACTCAAAGAACTCAAAAACCAGAAGGCAAATTAAAAAAAGCTCAAATATTCATTTTAAAGCAAGTTACACGATTTTGCAAGGCCTGACTCATGATTTTTGACCACTTGGAACTAGCAGTAATGCTGAACTATATGGTGACCACTGGCAACTCACTTCCCTACTCTGTGCCTCTGTTTTCCCATAATTTGTCTGTCTACTTAGATTATAATCTGCTGAGAGCAGAGACTCTTACTATGTGTCCGTACATTGCCCAGCACAATAAGGCCCTTATCATGGTCAGAACCTCTAAATACTAGATCATGTAATAATAAGAACAGACTTACTATATTGTCAACTAAGAACTAAAAATCAATTTTATATCTTTTTAAGAAGCAAAGATTTCATTGCCTGCTGTGACAAAGTTCCTCCTCTACCTTGGTGGGTCTTGCACTTATTGGCAGATTTGCTCACCTCGGAGATTCACAGTAGCCCTCAGTTTGGCCATTTTCGTAAACCCACAGTCCAAGTTAACTCCTCCTGTGTCTGACCAGGAGCTGGGAGGTTTGGGGGGAACCCGGGCCCACCCTCTACTCCGGGTTCCAGCCCAGGGCCCTGTGGATCGCAGTTGTCTATAGTAGCTACTGTCACAGCTGCAACTCCCTGGGCTACTTCCCCATGGCCTTCTCCCAACACCTTCTTTACTCTCACCACAGGACCTGCGTCCTGATGTCTGATAATGCTTGTACTTCTCAGTCTTCCAGTAGTATGCCTTCTCACTCTCAGCTCCTAGTGCCTCTTGCTCCCAGCTCCTCACACGCCCACCACAAACTGAAATGAGCTGTTTTTAAACGCAGGTGCTCTGATTAGCCTGCCTGTGTTAATTAAGTCTAGCAGCTTCTTGATTGGCTGCAGGTGTTCTAATTAGCCTGTCTGTCTTTTTCATAGATACTAAGATCAGAAGGGACCATTATGATCATCTAGTCCGACCTCCTGCACAGCGCAGGCCACAGAATCTCACCCATCCACTCCTGCGAAAAACCTCTCACCTATGTCTGAGCTATTGAAGTCCTCAAATCGGGATTTAAAGACTTAATTGTTTCCAGAAGGTTCCTGATTGTTCTGGAACCTTCCCTGTTACCTTACCCAGGGAAAAGGGACCTACTTAACCTGGGGCTAATATATCTGCCTTCTATCACTCTCCCGTAGCCATCTGGCCCGACCCTGTCACACTGCATAATTAAAAAAATAGAGCCATCATGTACACAAAAATCCCAAGACAACTGAAAAACTTCGGCAGTCTCCTTGTAAATCCATGTGAAATGTTGGGAGATTTATAAAGCCTTGTTTACTGATTAATTTAGAACATTGTCAAACATACATAAAATAAATGAGACATAAAAAAAGTCTTTCCATTCTGAAGGGAAAAACAAATAAGCCGTTAAAAACAGTGTCATAAAATAAACAAAGTTTTAAAAGTAAGTTGCTATGAAAGAGGAAGGTAAATTACATTGTTAAGAAAAAAAAAACAAACCCCCAAACATTATTGCAATGTGGGCAGACAAACCAGCTCATAAAAATAAAATTATCATCTGAAGGCAAAAATGTGTCATGAGAGTAAAAGTGATTATGCAATAATAAAGTGTATAAAAGTGCTCGGTAAGATGTTGTTTTATTTGGCTTTTAACTGTTTTGGGTGTTTACACTGCATATTTTATTTGTTTATGTTTAAGGAAGACCAGAGAATTATAGTCCGACAGTCTCATTCCTTCCCTACTAGGCATTGATGAGAAAAGCAAAATGCACAAAACCAAACAAGTCAGCAGTGTAGTAAGTTATTTATTTTAATTTTGTTCTCAATAAAACAAGCCAAAAAAAGTTCCCCAAACATTACAATGCACACACCCTGGGAAGATAGTGAGAGAAAGAATAAACGAAGCATGACAGATGATAGTCATATTGCTTAATGCACTATGGGAAGGTGGTGCTGCGGGTGATCTAAGAAACTGTATAGAAGAGAATAGTCGTCTCGAAAGGCTAGTTGTATCCTGTGACTATTTGGATTGACCTTGGTGTAATGGAATCTGGGCCACTGTGAAATCCAGTGACAAATCTATGTCCCTCCTTACCCACAATATTTATAAAAGTTTAGGAATAGAACACTTAACCCTCCTGGGGCAGGGAGTGGCAGACACAATTTTGATGGGAAAAAGCAGTATTTTTAATAAGGAAACATTATACCCGGCTTTTCTAAAGCAATACAGTATTTTTTTTATGGTGGCACTCTGATGCCTTGGTCAAAATAAGAACCTGCTGTACAGTTATATCAGAAGACATATACTCCCTGGAGAAGGAACTGTAATCTAAGGCCCTGATGTTGAAAAAGGCATGTGGGTGGGAAGACTTCATGTGGTGCTCCTATAAGTAAATAGAGCACCATGCAGGTACAGGGATGTACTTACATGACTAGGAAATAAGTGACAACAGCTGTTTTGCTCCAGCTGGGAATCAGACCCATGTCAAGCACTTGGAAGGAGAATCATGCCAGCCACTATTACTCTGGCAGCATGTGTAATTCTGTGGGCAAATTAATGATAAAAAGGTAAGGGAAGTATCATTTGATTTGTAAAAATACCAGCTGAATCTTTGGAGAAAGCCAACACGGAGGACATGGTTAAACACAACACTCCATGGTATCTTACATGCTATGAGAAGTGCACTCGTGAACTGACTTTGGCAAGGTTGGTGAGGAAGTACATCGAGCATCAGGAAAAAAATTGAAGATGCTGGGACAAGTGCCAACTATGGGCAAGCAAGTAGTAGGACCAAAGGCATGCATTTTGAGAAGGGCATGCATTTTCCTGCCTCTCCTGCAGTAAGTTGGAAGCTTGAAGGCATCCATTAAGCACAGTTACAACATGTGAGACAGGTGAGAAACTGTATGAAGCAATCACTCCTAGTGAGCACATTGCATAGAAAGTAAAGTTAAGTGGGTGTATTGGCCAAAACGTGTCCACACATATGGCATTGGGTATTACACTGAATGCTACACCAAGAATGTATGTAACGTGTTGTGTCAAAAGGTGAAAGCAACAGAAACAAATACTGATTTTACTAGTGCAAACTATGAGACTCAATTGGAGTTCATAAATTGCCTCACAGAGACTCTAATGGATGGAAAAGTCATGGTAATGGCCGATGCAGAGGCAAGTACAGAGAAATGTGTCCCTTGGACAGGATCGAAGAGGAATAAATGCTTAGCAGAAAGTCTCTTACAGCAAGATGAACGTAGTTTTTAGCAATCCTATCTGCAGAAATGAACCGCAGTACATATCCTTAAGAGATGCAAAAGACATTGTGCTATCAAAGGCAGAAGAAAGCACCGATGTCAACGGTAATATGAAGACTATTTACAGCTGCTAAATTTTGATGGGAACGCACTTTGTCCTGGAGTATGTGATAGTTTCAGGGATCCACAGCGATGCCAACCCTGAAAAGATAATACTGCATGACCTGTACTACTACTTTAAGTGGTGCCAGTGACTTCAACACCAGCAAGTATGACAGTAAGCAAGTGGCGCATAATGCTGCCATTTTATTGCAAAGCCTCATACATGGGTACTTGAGTGAATGGCAAGTTTCCAACACACACAACAACTGTATGGCAAATGCATAATCTACCACTACAAGTTGGTTTAACAATTCATTCCAAAACCTGTAGCAAATTAGCAAATTCCTCATACAGGTTATGCACAGCTTTGGCTTCTCCATTGACTACAACAAAGTACGCCAGCGGGAGACTGCAACTGCAAACGGGGTTCTTCGGTGCATGGAACTGAATGAAGGGTTGTACATTCCCCCAGACCTCATCAAGGCTAGGTTCATATTTTGTGCTGCCCAGACTTTCTTGAAGACACAGCAGATGTCAAAGATACCCTTCATGTTACTGTTATAGTCTGCTGTCCGGAGTGTATTAATGGGGACCAGTCCCAGCCTCAAATGCTGCCTGTATCAGTAAAGAACTGAGCTCCTTGGAGGAGCTTCCTGACTCACTCAGTTTCCTCCAAGGTCCAAAAATTTTGAAGCCAAAAAGTTCAGTTTGCAATGAAGCAGCAGCTCAGTCATCTATAGTAGCGCTTACTACGTTCACTTATTGTGCAAAAGTGGGATGTACTTCACAAGTGAAAAATAATTGTGTATGGCTTCAGCTAAAGAGATAGAATATGTACCATCCAATGATCTGGACACCCAGGACATACCATGCCACACCATATCAGGAGAAAGGTACATTCCCACATGGTCAGCCTTTAATTCAGCACTACATGAGATGCCAGAGCAAAGAACCCATATATGCATCCTGCCAATCATATCTGCTAGCCCCACTGATCGCTCAATTCAGTTAACATTCTTTATGCAGCAAATACATCAGTGGAACTGAATCAAAAGGTGTTGTGATGTTATACATGGGCTTTTACAGGCCTCTTCAACAGCTAATAATATCCAGTAATAGTCTCTGTGGATGGTGAATTCTACATCCTGGCGAACTGCATGTATTCTTTGCAGCAATATGTGCAATGAGCTCCTTAGTTGATGCCACTAGTACTCCTGACATCTGGTGGATTTTGTACAGTGACATTGCTGTGAACCAAGTTCTTCCTGGGAAAAAGTTGTGATGTGCTATAGAAGCACATGACTGAACACTGGCTGACCTTCAAAAATGCTACCTAGATGTCTTATCTGAAAAGCCTACTGATGTGTTCAAAGTCATTTCCCAAAGGGTACAGGACTTGTGAGACCACTTCCATAGATCCAGTGTACACTCTGCTCTCAATGACCTATTATGCATGATGGAGAAGTGCAATATCACAGAATGGATCAAGCAATTTGATGATGTTGCATCGATGACAAAGCCAACTTTTGGGAGGGTGCGGCAATACATGAAGATGATTGAATCTTCGCTGCTCTTTATTCAGTCTCAGGACTGCTGATTGGAATTTGCATCTTGGAGCACGGGAAGACTGTGAAATGCATTTCTGCTTCAGATTTAACCAACTATTTTGTGATGTTTGCCTGGTGCCTTGCTAAAATCAGAGGTGCAGTCAAGTGTGACCCTGACATGTAGGAGGAATTTCAAAGAGGAAATTGGGAAAGAGGAAAAGGTCACCATTTACCTTTTGTGCATTTGGTTCAGACAAAGCTCTAGAACATGAAAACAGAGCAATGAAAGTTGTTGGGAGGTGGGTGGGCATAACGTAGCATCCAAATTATCCTTCCCAGTTTTTCCCAGAACTCCACTGAATTTTGAACAAAACATTAAATGTAGCTGGGATGACTTCCCCAGAAGTAACCCAGCAAGACTCAAGAAGGGGCAATTTTAAAGCCACAGGATGAGCTTCCTTGCACTGGAAATCCATTTGCGTATAATGGACCAGAGCTTGTTAATATTATGGCAAAATCAGTCTTCAGTGATGAAATAGCTAAAGATATCAGTTGACTGTATACTTTGGGTCATGACTTGTATGAAGCCTTCAAAACACAAAGAATTATTCAAGGTTCTATCAATCTATGGGCTCCAATCAAGAAGAACAGACTACAGCTGTGCTCGAATGCAAAGAAGAAAGTCAAATGAAGGTGGCAGAGCTACAATGATGGATGTTTTCCGAGAAGCAGTCAAATGGAGAAAAATTGCTCCCAGTAAAGGGTGCATTTATGCCTGCTATCCAACGGGCAAATTATCAAGCAATTGAATGGCTCCAGGATTATCAAACACATCCAGAACTATCTTTCCCTATAGGCATGGATGGGTCTGGGATGACTGATCACACCAGTTGTGTGTGAAATACCATATACTCCCAGATCAATGCTTCAGCTAATCAAATGCTCATGTGCAAAGACCAGATGCTCACATCCTGCAAATGTCTGGCCAGCAGCCCGCCTGGTGCAGAGAGGTGCGAATGCAGTGTGAACAAGGATCAGTGTGTCAACATGTTTAGTATTGGTGATCTAAGTGGAGACAACACTGCTGATGACATGAAGAACTGAAAACATTTTTTCATCAAAGTCAAGGCTAACTTCCCTAGGATTACCAAAGATCAGCATCTTTTTCATGTAAGCAATGCATCCCTGTGTTAAAGTGTAATCCAAAACTGTTTATTTTTAAATATTTTCTTGAATATATAACTATATAATTGTTCTAGGTTTGTCATACTTAGTACCACTGTGTTTGTGGGAGAATGGGCTTTTGAATGATACCCAACTCGACTCCTTTCTGACAACACTATATTATTAAAACGTCCACGAACCGGAGGACCTGGAGCTGGGGGAGCAGTGAGCCTCCCTGCCACACTGCAGATGGTGACACCAGTGAAATTATGATTCTGCGGATTCTTACGAATCCAATGACACCGCTCCTACCTTGCGATCACTAACTTGCACTCTGAATGAGACATTACTACATTATGCTGAGAGATTATACAGTTAAAACAGCTAAGCAATGCTGTCTGAATATTTCTATGTGACTTGCAATAATTTGCCATCAGAATAATATGAAATTTAAAAGCTCGCACTGAACTATTACTGCTTATAAATTATATATACACATACAGACATATATAACATCTCATTGGTAAAGCATCTCACGTATATGTAAATGTGAGAGAAAAAAGCCTGTACTCTGTCTGACTTAAGGTTTTCCATTTGAGCTCTGACTGGGAGTAAAATTCATGAATTGAAAACGGTAATTGTAATGCACAGTATCTCTCAGAGGCCAGGAGGCAAGGACTCAGCAGGAAGTGAAATCTGTTGTATGCTGTTTTTTGAGATAAGACATGTTTGTTGAAAACACTTGCTCTGATTCATTGTGATAGCTATCTCTGGGCCTTCTTTTGGTCTCCTTTGCACAAGTGTAAATCAGCAGTAACTTAGCGGAAGTCAGTAGATTTATACGTGTGGAACAGCACAGAGCCCTCTTCTCCCCAGGAAAGAGCCTCAATCAGTATGGGACTAAACAGGGCACCACCACCTAACTTCAACCGTGCAGAAACCCCACCCATGGTCTATACACCAGGTTAATTTTCCAAAGTAGGGTGTAAGTTGGACTTACCTGGTGTATAGAGTCTGATTCAAAGTCCACTGAATTTATCAGCATTGCCGACTCTCAGGATGTTATCATGAAATTCACTCAGAAATTACTGGGTGTAATGCCAGAATCACTGGATGATATTCTATGGCCTGAGTTTTCCAGGAGGTCACATTAGATGACCATAATGGTCCCTTGTAGCCTTAAAAAATCTATGACTAA
This sequence comes from Dermochelys coriacea, assembly GCF_009764565.3. Lineage (NCBI taxonomy): Eukaryota > Metazoa > Chordata > Testudines > Dermochelyidae > Dermochelys > Dermochelys coriacea. Next base: position 13,032,608 of record NC_050071.1, on the reverse strand, counting down.
GAACCAATCTCTTGAGTAAGAATGCCTAGCTGAACTATTTATTTTGTGATATCCACTGAGGGTCAGGATGGGTCAGCCAAACTTGTTTTCACTTGTGACCTTTGCCAAGATTTGAATGCAATTATTATCTATATATGAAAAGCTATTGCACTAACCACTGATGCAATCGTTGAGTTATTTAAAATCATATGGAAAATGATCAGGTTCAGAAACGTATCCTTAAAAAATTGTTTCCTGACCTACAGTAGTTTATTACTAGACCTTGCTGAAAAATGGGATAAAAGGAAAAAAAAAACTCAACCACCCATGAGTACAGTGGTAAATTAATTACACAGATTTGATTCACTGCTATTCATCAGGCCATACTATTAGTTATCCATGGATATTCATAGATCAGCTGATATTCATGGAAAGTTTCACAAATTTTGCTGCTACTTATGTATCATCACGTTACAGTTTGTCATCTGATCAGAGAGCGGATAAAATATCATGTGACCAATATAAATAGGCAAAACAAAAGATGTTGAAAAAAATCACATTCTGAAAATTGAACAAATACTTCTGAACAACTATATTTGCAGAAATTAGAAATTGTTGAGAACTGATTTTCAAACCAACACAAAAGGCTTCAGTTCAGTAAAAAAAAAATGGTTTGGCAAATACTATTTAACTAGCTCTAGTTGTTCACTCAAAACAGCTTAGATTATGAAAACAGAAAATTAAAAAATAACTAATTTGCTTTTCATCATTTTTGTATGTGGCTCTCTTTCTGTGAGTTCACACAGCTTTAACACTGAAATGAAAGTGATCTGTTTCTAGTCACTTTTTACTTTCAGGTTCTCATTCCTTAGCACAATACTGAAATATTTAGATTGCATAGACAGATTAATTAGAGAGCCTTGGCACTGCTACTCAAAACAATTGGGTCTTCCTTTCAGAAGGGCCATTTAATAGGAAAAGAAAATATTTCAGTTTTCTAGGTGTGAAGGAATGAAATGGGAGAGTGTGCCTAAAGCAAAGTGTAGATGTGACTGTCATAAAAGAAAGCAATGAGAGACAGGTGAATATTAAATAAATGCTCTTTGTATCCTGTTTGAAGGAGTTTAGATGTTTAATTTCTGTGCTTTAGACACAGAGAAGTAAAGAAGCTTAAATAAGAGACAACTGCTGCCCCTTAAGGTGTATAAATACACTATGGCTAGGCAAACACTGAGGACCATTTTTGATGAACATTTTAAACTAATCTGTTCACTCCGCTTATGTGCTTGACTTCTGTGAACAGTCTAGTGAATGAAGTTTAATGGAAGAAACGTTTACACAGACCATGATTTTAAATATTTAAATATTACAGAATATTCCCTGAGGTTGAAAGCCCCCGTGCAGAGAGCACGCACAAGGACAATGGACTATTTAAACCCTCAGGCACAACTGGAACTTAGTACTGCTTGCCTAAACCCTTTTGTATGGGATGAATTTCAGCCAGGGAACATATAGCTATTTGAGCCAGAAATCTGTTTCCCTTATCCATTCAGGGAGCAGAAATAGAACATGTGAAATCAAAAGTGCTTTCATGTTGAATTTGGAATATTGAATACTTACAAGGGGTGGCCTTGACTTTCTGGAGATCATTCAGAGGTTAGTGTGAGCAGAACTACTGGCCATTCTCTCCAAGTTGGGAGGGTAGTCAAAGGAGGAAATTTACATTCCTTTTTCAACAGATTACAACATATCACGTACCCCTTTGCCAGAGATCTAATCTAAATCTTCTGGAGAATACTTAATAGAGATAATAAATTCAGAAATTCTTCTCCTTTTGGACATACAATGGTGGTGACTTTTGGCTACATTGCATGCTGTAGAACAACATTTTTCCACTGCATATGCTTCAGGTGAAACTTTCAAAAGTACTTTGTGTGGGCCTAATTCTGCTCCCATTGATGTCAATGGGAACAGAATTTTTAAAAGAGGCTCCAGACATGATATTGGCAATTACAGGCCAGTAAGCCTAACTTCAGTGCTAGGCAAATTGGCTGAAACTATATTAAAGCACACATAGATGAACAGAATATGTTGGGGAAGAGTCAATATGGCTTTTATAAAGGGAAATCATACCTCACCAATCTATTAGAATTTGTTGAGGGTGTCAATAAGCATGTGAACAAGGATGATCCAGTGGAGATAGCTTACTTAAAGTTGCAGAAAGCTTTACACAAGGTCCCACAGCAAAAGGTTCTTAAGCAAAGTAAGCAGGGATAAAAGGAAAGGTCTTCTCATGGATCAGTAACTGGTTAAAAAAGACAGGAAACAATGGGTAGGAATAAATGGTCAGTTTTCACAGTGGAGAGAGGTTAGTAGCAGGGTTACCCAGGGATCTGTAGTGGGAGCAGTGATGTTCAACATTCTCATAAATGATCTGGAAAAGAGGTGAACAGTGAGGTGGCAAAATTTGCAGACTATACATAATTACCCAAGATAGTTAAGTCCCAAGCTAATGGCAAAGAGTTGCCAAGGGATCTCACAAAACTGGGTAACAAAATGGCAGTTGAAATTCAGCGTTGATAAATGCTAAATAATGCACCTTGGAAAACAGAATTTCAACTATACATACAAAAGGATGGGGTCTAAATTAGAAAGATCTTGGAGTCATTGTGGATTGTTCTCTGAAAACATCTGCTCAATGTGCAGGGGCAGTCAAAAAGTAACAAAATGTTAGAAACCACTAGAAAAGGAATACATAATAAGAGACATATCATCATGTCACTATATAAATCCATGGTATCCCCACACCTTGAATACTGTGTGCTGTTCTGTTCAACCCATCTCAAAAAAAGATCTATTAGAATTGCAGAGGGAATAGAGAAGGGAAACAAAAATGATGAGGGGGATGGAACAGCTTCCATCTGAAGAGATATTAAAGAGACTCTGACTGGTCAGCTTGGAAAAGAGACACCTCAGAGGAGTCTGACAGAGGTCTATAAAACCATGAGTGGTGTGGAGAAAGTAAAAGTGTTATTTACTCCTTCACATAACACAAGAACCAGGGCTCACCTGAAGAAATTAATAGGGAGCAGGTTTAAAAGTAATATAAGGAGGTACTTCTTCACACAACATGCTGTCAACCTGTAGAACTCATTGCCAGGGGATGTTGTGAATACCAGAAGTATAACTGGGTTAAAGAAAGGATTAGATAAATTCATGGAGGATAAGTCCAGCAATGGCTATTAGCCAAGAGGGTCCGGATGTCCCTAAACCTTTGACTGCCAGAAGCTGGGACTGGATGACAGGGAATGGATCACTCAATTACCCTGTTCTGTTCATTCCCTCTGAAATACCTTGCATTGGCTACTGTCAGAAGCCAGGATACTGGGCTAGAGGGATCATTGGTCTGACCTTGTATGGCCATTCTGATGTTCTTAATGAGAATTTTACCATTGATTTCAATTTTAACTGAGACAAGACAATGCTGAGTGCATTTAAAAATCCCACCTCAAGCCCTGCAAATATACATAGCATAGTACAGGGGTTCTCAAATGTCACTGCACGGTGACCCCATTCCGACAACAAAAATTACTACACAATCCCAGGAGGAAGGACTGAAGCCTGAACCTGCCCGAGTCCCACCACCCTGGGTAGGGCGGGCCAAGCCCAAACCCCAAGTCCCACCACGCTGGGCAGGGAAGGGGTCAAAGATGAAGCCCAAGGGCTTCAGCCTCAGCCAGGGGGCCTGTAACCTGAGCCCCAGCAAGTCTAAGCCAGCCCTGGCGACCACATTAAAAAGGGTCACAACCCACTTTGGAAGCCCCACCCACAGTTTGAGAACCGCTGGCATAGTACATTACAAATGAGCTCATTAGTAGCATTTACGAGCAGACACAGAGGCACGGTCATAAATTAACTGACTAGCACTGAATTCACATCTTTAGTGTTCTCAGTGAAAATCTACATGGGCACTCCCATTTTGGAATTGATTGTTTTAGTTAATTTAAGACAATAAAAAAAATCAGACTACAGCATATCAACTTGTTTGGTTTTACTTCTTTTTTAAAATGGAATTGAATATTTTTTGAAACCCAGGTTTCATATTGGTGTTTATTATTTTGGTTACGAATCGGATTAAAAGCTAAGTTCTGGCACCCACTCTCACACTGACCATCACTCACAGAGGACGAGAGCATGATTCCTGCTTTAGATTGGGGTTCACACTAAGAGGCGGTGTAGAGCTGCAGAATATGTCCACGTGCCCCCTCTTGGTGGCCCTGAGAGGGGAGTAGTTTTTGCTACACAGCCTACTCCCTCTTCCATGGCCCACCAAGGGGGTAAAAGCCCCAGCTGCTCCAATTTTCTGCTCTTTTTTTTGGGAGAGTTGTTCAAAAGGGTAGTATAACTCGGTGCGCTCCTCTGAGTTCAGACTGGTCCAGAAGTAGGCCGCACCATACATGGAGAGGAAAGTCCTTACTCCTCTCTCTGCAGCCCTTCTGCTGCCATGTAATGGCTAGCCCTCATGTAGTACCTCTGAAGCCAGGGGGCTACTTGAGGACTAACCTGAGCCACCCTGAGTAGTACCTTTCTTCATGGCTAGTAATCACTAAATTCAATGGGGCTACTTGCAGACACAATGTCCTGCTGAGTGAGCAGGGTAATGAGACAACTTGGGCCTCATTCTCTATCACCGATCACTTTGTGTAGGCATTTACACCAGGGCAAGGTGCTACCAGATCACAATGGTAGTATCCTACACCCACTTTGCACAGGTGAAAGTGACCACACAGAGAATCAGGTTCCGTGAGTTGAGTAAGTGCTACTCAGTGTGGGTAAGGGTTGCAGCATATGGTTTAGGATGATTCAGTTCACATAAGGCAAATCTCTAATCTTCCTTTGAAACATAAAGGTTCAGATTCTCTTTTACACCAAGGTCCCTCTACACTGCCAAAGGGGGAGTAAAAGTTTATTCCAGTTTTAAGGTCCATTTCCAATGCCAGAGTGGTGTAGAGGGGCCTTAGCATAAAGAAGAATCAGGCCCAAATGCTGGAGAGTGACAGGGTGACTCAGCTTGGTTTTGACAAAAGTTCAATACACTTAAAAAGTAAAGTAAAGAGACTGGCACTTAAAAATCGCTGCAGACACGGCTGAAAGATAAGCTGTAAGATCGTACGCAAAGTATGTCACAGTTAATCCATAAGTGTTTTCCCACAGCCAAGTTCCAGTGAAGGAAAGAGCTGAATTCCAAAGTTTTAACCCAACTCATTACAAGGTGAAAACAACAATTTAAAATGGCCTTGACATTCAAATGGCTTTTTCCTAACAGATAGAAAAATTCCTATTCATTTTGACTGGAAGAGCATGACTTTTACTCCTACAATGATTAAAGAGACTCCCTGTGCCTTGTGGAGTGTACACTTATCATGGCTGTGTGTTGTGATATAAAATGGTGCTGCACCTTTTCACTGGCTGTGGGTGCACTCTGCCTCTTGGAAAGCTTTGTGAAACAATGTGCGTTTGAAAAACGATCCCAGCTTTAATTATCACCCATGTAGTATATTGAATTGGTTTTAAATTAGTATTTTCTTAATCACATGGATGCAATCAAAGGCAGACCATTACATACCATAATGACTGCCATAAGTAGTACATGATGCATGGAGGAGCAAATCCACCCCCAGCTCTGTGTTGGTGAAATTTAACTCCCCACTCAAAGATGAGAGGGTGCAGGGGGTTCATGCAAGGGTGTGCAGCAGGGTTGACACCTCTAAGGTACAAAAACTGGGATATCCATGATGATCCTGAGCCCATAAAAAGGGGCAGCTGGCAGTGTGTACTGAGAACCCTTACAGATTTCCCAGGACAGCTGCCTCAAATAAGGGATGATACTGGGAAAATCTATACAGGTGGCAATCCAAATGCCCCCTCCCTGCACAGAGCAATCTGATCTGGGCATGTTGGGGAGGCTGGAATATCCACTACTACATGGTCTGTCACACATTCCCACAGGCACAGAGGGGCCACAGAACCTACTGCAAACATCCCTCCCTGCTCCTGCATCTGTCATGTCAGTGTACTTGTGTCTCCTCACTGTTTCCTAACCTTAGAAGCAAGAGGGTGACCCTCTTCCCTGAAGAGAGAGCCTTGAATAGAGTTGAATTTTACACAGTGGGAGATGGACATCTTTTCTAGGGCAGCCTGCAAAGAGACACATTAAAAGGAATATTCTGGCAGAACCTTCACTATGGTGTTGCTCATGTGCCACCATAATATAGTCAGGGAATGTGGCTTGTGGCTGGAGATCATCCATTTACCTCATAACAATGAGTGTCGGGACGGACGGGAGAAAGGAGTAATTTCTTGCATGCCAGTTCTTGCTATTGATCATTCAATTGTAGCAGACACAGCTTTTATTGTTATTTGCATCGTATTATTACACTTGCCCTTGAACCAATAAAAATATTTTATGGGATGAGCAATGGAAAATCACCCAGGAAATATTGCTTCACTTATGATTTTTTGTATACTTTTAAGGAGCTGTTTGTTAGGGTTTGTCAATAAACAAAATCAGCATTTAGTACCCTATTTTGCAAGGTGCTGAATGTCTTCTGTAAAATACTGTTATACAGTATTTGACCATATTGTTACATTTTATACATTTTCAGTGTATTAATAATAATGCTCTTACGTCAACATAGTGCAATAAAAACAGATAGTTTTTTTCTTTTTTAGTGGCAAACAGTGATCTCCTGTGTTCTGCAAAACCTGATCCAATGCTCACTGACATCAATAGTGTCTTTTCATTGATTTCAATGGGCATTGGATCAGGCCCTTAATTATTTTTTTCACAGCAACACATCCCAAATGTTAATTAACTGATCAGAATTACTATGGTGGTATTACGATACCACTCTAGGACTATGTTAAGGTTATGACTGGTAAACAAGAAGAGCAGGGGACCAGAAATCAATGGGCCAAAACTGGTGCTTCAGAGATTAGGCCTAACTGGTGAGCAAAATAATGAGAGGCTGGACCATTCCACCCATCACCCTTTTGGGGGCCCTTAAAAAGAGGCATGGGGGAGAAAAGGGATGGAACTTCTACCACTGCTGTGGCACAAGGATTTTTACCAGGATACCTAGACTCTGGTACTCCCTTGGGGCTATTTGACTGTCATCATTGCACCAGCAAGGACCCCAACCGGACACATGTGAGATCCTGCTCGGTCTTCTCCTCCCCCATATGTCTCTTTCTGTCCCCCACTTTCTTCTTCCTGTCCTCCAACTCTCTCTCAGCTTTTCACTTGAAACGGAAGTCAACTGCCCAGCACAGCAGAAGCACAGTGAGCTGAGATAGCACCATCCAACTCTGCTCGGTCTGAGAAGGACCAGGGAAGGAGATGGACCTGACCAGACCAAGTCCCTGACCAGAGAGGCGAGCCAGAATCCACAGCAACAGCTGTCATGGTGGACCTTCCAGCCTAAAGCATCCATCCGTGACTAACCAGCCACCCTGTATCCCGAGAAAAAAAGATATATATTTTTCTCATCTTTACTATCCTCTCTCTTCTCTCCATTCTACGTCTTTTTTGGGGATTTTTTTGGTCAAAAGCAGGAAAGCGACTAGTATTCCCAACGCAAAACTGAACAGAACTAACCCCATCTTCCCCACAACGGACTGTTTGACAATAAGAGACTTCAACCAATATTCATCCTCTCTATAAAGAGACTTTGATGGATTTTGATTAAATCGGTTTTGCATAACCACTCAATTCCCACTTCAATGCTTTTTCCCTTGTTTTGTTTCTTTTTCTTTGGTGTGTTTCAATCAATACATTTCTAACCTTCAGTATGAATTTCCTGGCATGTTTGCCATGGTACTAAGCATGCTGAGGTCTTTGTATAGCATACCCCCAACCTTGTTTGACACTGTCTAATGCTGGACATCAACAGGGTCCTATTAACGCCTTTTACTCTTTGGGACCATTTAGTCAATCTAAATTAATACACTGAGTTCAATAGAAGTTAGGCACCTAAATACCTCTGAGGATCTGGAATTTTATCCATTTAAGGGTAGGCAATGGGCCAGGGATTCCCAAACTTTTTACTGGCATGGTGCCATTTTAATGAAGTATTTCCTGCCGGGAACCTAGACAACATGGAGGACGTCATGAAGAGCAAAATGGCATCCTCCGCACAGCATGACCTCCCAGGCCCCATATGGGTGAGGTCACATTGCACAGAGGATACCATTTTGTAGAGCAAAATGGTGTCTTCTGCACAATAGGTATCACTGCAACCCCATCTGCTGTTGGCATGACCCCATTTGGGTCACCATCCACAGTCAGGGAACCACTGGAATAGCCGCAGCTTTGGCTCTGTTCTCTCAGCATGCCCACCAGCACAGCAGAGCCAGTTTCAAGAGTTGTTTTCATTTGTTCCTGGTATGAGCCAGTAGCTGATAACTATTATCCATCAATAGCGAAGAAGAAAACAGGAGGGATGATTGTGACACAATGGCATGTCTCAGGCACAGTGCCTCTTGGAGCTACTCCTGATGAGTAAGGAGAGTTGATTATCTGTCCCCCAAGGATTCTGCCTAATGTCACAATCTAACTCTAATAAAATTCTGATTTTAGATTGAGGCTAGTTAAGCACGAAGGTAAATCCATCCTTTGACAATGTTAGAGGGATCATCTTTATATCTCATTATACTGCATATGCTCTGTATGGGAATAAGGCCCATTTCTGCTCAGAGCCAGTTTGGCCTCTCAGTTGCACTAGTGTAACTCCACTGAAGTCAAACGAGGCTACACTGGTATAACTGACACACATATTTGGCCTCAGTGTACATTCTTCCAGCCTTGTATTTCTGGAACTTTATTATATTACATTAAATTCCAGACAATTTCACCTATACTAATGGAGTGGCACAGGCTATCTATATATATTCTGTTTTCTTACAGCCTATGCCATGCCACTAGAAACAGTGGAGTTGTCTGGAGTGTAATTTAGTGCAGAATGTGCTCCATTACATCCATCTTTTCCTATAGCCACTAATGCCACACACAGAATCAGCCGGCCTACAGGGGCAAAGGGCACTTTTCTTCTCAAACAGAAACCATGTACAGAGCAACCCACATATACGTGGGGATTATATACTAGGAATAGCAGTAAAGAAGCCTCTGATATAAAGTTCTGGAGAGGCCTGTAAGCCAGCGATGTGGGAAGTGGAGAAATGACACATACAAAGGCAGAAAAACAACTGAAAATCTCCTAGCTAGAAAAAAAGCCATTAAGGAAGGACATGCTGAGCATGTTAAGAGCAGCAAAGCCGAAAGCCAGTCAGGAATTATTATTCCGAACTGTGCACCAAAGTGAGAGTGTGATTTCAAAACCACACTGATGAGTTTCTTTATTTTTTTTGCCAGGTGTGTTCAGTTTGGCAACTGCTCTCTAAATATTGATTCACCGGGGTGTTCTCTTTTTGCGCAAAGATTAATCGGAAATAAGGAGGAATAGTGACAATTTAGATACAATGGGTCCAATTATGTTGATGGGAAACCCTTGGGAGCAGTGATAGAGTTCTCAAAAAAAGAACTGCTAGAACGCTGAGCAATGGGAGGCCTCATGGGTGGGGAACTGAGGATAGTGGACTCTGCAGAGTCCATCCTGTTCCCACCTCCTGGGTGGCCGAAGCGTACTGTGAAGGGGATGGGGAAGGGAGGAGTAATAGGAGAGGAACTACTGAGACTCAGTGTGGAGGGAAGAGGGGGTGCAGCTAGTTCCATGCTGGGAAGTGGTGGTGGTGGGGGTCGCAGCAGCTCCTACCTGTTCCTCAGTCTGATCCTGTCCAGCTCCTGCTCCTCGTAGGGGTCTCCGCTGCCTGGGTGCCCCACCACCTGGCTCCTGACATCACCTGGCTCTGGCTCCACCTTGGGCTGCCAGCAACTCCAACCCTCATGCTCCCCTGCCCTGTCTCTATATCCCTGGCTCTCTCTGTGCTGACCCATCACTATGCCCATCCCTCCCCCCACCAAATCCTGGCACTGGGCTCTGCCGGCCTGCAGGATGCTCTGCAGCAGGGGAGGGAAGAGACCTGCATTTGTACCAGCTCCTCTAAAAAGTTGAGGAATAGCATTCTGGAATGTTCCAGCATGACTCAAGCACTGCCTTGGAGTCAGTGTGACATCGTGCTGGAGCAATAGAGCAGAAGTCTCTGTAAAACGTAGGAGGGGTAACCCCCCTTTCCTTGCTGGTGTACTCAGGAGCGGGCAACACTCGCCTGGGCGCTGATGTTGTTGACTGTAAAGGAGATCCTGAGTATCCCAGTGGTGATGCCGGTTAGATGGGAATCCTCTATCCACCCCTCCGCTGCAGTCCTCTTTCTTATAATGGAAATTAATCTTGGCAGTGCCTCTACCTGGCTGGACTCGTAAATGCTCACTGGCCTGTCTTGGGAGCCTGCAGGAATAAACCTGGGCTAATCTATGCAATGGGTCTAACTCAAAAGCACCAATTATAAACAACATAACCCTAATCTAAGAAAATATTGGTTGTAACACCCCTTTACTTTATGCAGAGAAACGGGATAACAGATTGAGATTAAAATGTCACAGCCACTTTAAATCAATGGAGGGCACTACAATAAATCAATTAATAAATGCAGTTTACAGCAGTAAATGAAACTTAACCAGCTTACATTTATATCAGTTAGCCCACCTCTGAGTGTGCACTCCTCTGAATGTCAAGAGTTACAAACACTTGCGTGGGAGCGCTTGAAGATCTTGACAGCACCATGCTGGTCCAGTAAAACAGTCCAGTCAACAAGTAGCAGAGCAATTCTAACTTGGGATCATTCCAAGTTGCCCAACCCCTCTGAAGATGGGAGTTGCTCTAACCAGAGGTCAGCAACCCTGGATTCTGGTGAAATGATAACACGACTCCATCTCTTTTCAGACTCAGGCAAACCCCTTACAGTCTCTCCACTGTCCCCAATGGGCCAAAACAAAATGGACACCTTTTATCAAACTCCCCTTCCCACACACACTGTCTTTGTTGGTTCAGATATAATGGAACCCACATGTAATCCAAACTGGTTTTGCAAATGGCCTCCTGCCTCTTCAACTTGTCTCTTATGCTTTCACAGTTTGTAACTTCATATATTTCACATTGCCCTAAGCTCCCATTGAAGTGCCTGAACAATTAAAAAGCACTTATGAATTACAGTGAACATTCTACAACTGACGATGCCTTACCCACAGAAAAATGAAAAATAGCTACCTTCCTCCGTACACACACACTTCACAGCTGTTCATATAAGAAGGTAGCACTTTCATCTGCCAGACTAAAGATACATTTCCACAGCCCTTTCTGTCCAAGAATCTCAATGTGCTTTACAAACACTCATGAATTGAGCTGTACATATCATTATCCTGATTTTACAGATGGTGAACTGAGACACAGAGAGTATTGAGTTCAGGGTCACCGATGAAGTCCACGGCAAAGCTGGGAACAAAACCCAGATCTCTTAACCACCAAGACCACAGACCATCTGTGACAGGGTTCACTCACCACTGTGGCGCCTCCTTCTGGCGGTCCTGGGGATTAGCTCTGTTGGCCAGTGGGGGTGCCTCACCGCCGTCACTTTCATTTCAGTAGCTGCACCACTACCAGGACTCCCAGGACTGCAGCATCCTCTTCAGTGACACGGCCCTCTGGCTGTGCCACACTCTGTGTTCCTCCCTTCCGGGGCACCTGCAATCTCTGTCTAGCCACTTCCCTCAGTGGCAACTGCAGTCCATTATCCTGGGGCCACTTCCCATGCAGCTCCAGCACCCTTTTCTGCCTTTACCTCGGCCTCAGCCTGCAGGCACTAGCAGCCAGCCAGGAGCTCTCTCTAACCCGCCCAGTCTCTGATTGCTTTACTGCTTTGTCCCAGGTGCTGGCGCTCCTTCCTCCTGTTAGGAGCCTGGACTTCTCCCTTCAAGCTTCAGTCCGCTACTGCCCTCTGCTCTGCCCTGCAGCCCTTCTTATATGTGCCTGCCAAACCATGATTGACTGCTCCTCTCAGCACCTTTCTAATTGGCTGCCTCCAGCATAGCCTCCCTAGGGCTGCTTTTAACCCCTTTTCTGCCAGTAAGGGTCAACTTCCCCATCACACCATCCTTCCTCCAAACGGTAGGGAAGAGGAGGAACCAGGTAGCACATGTTTTAGAAAGGGGGCTCAAGCTCAGCAGGAGGAGGACTTCAGGGAGAACACCAGTATGTCACTGATCATCCCTTCAGCCACAGCTGAGTGCTGAAGGGCACTTTTAAAAGTTTCCTCAGTTAAGGCTAAATTGCGCCATTAAACCATAGTCCAAGTGGGAACACCTACATTGCTATTTTTAGCCCCATAGCGTGAGCCCAAGTCAGTTGACCCAGGCTCTGAGACTCATGTCCACATAATTTTTTTTTTTTGCCTTGCAGACATACTCCCAGTCTCTCCATTCCCCATCTCTAAAATGGAGATAACATCACTCTTTTTCTCCCATCCTTAGTCTCTCTTGTCTATTTGGACTGTGAGCTCTTTGAGGCAGAGGCTCTCTCTGGATCCAGGTGTGTGTACAACTCTCAGCACAATGGGGCTCCAATCTCAACTGAGGTCTCTCAAGTTTATCATAAAAAATAAGGACCAAGTGGGCATGGACTGAAGTACCCTCTCTCTGCCAAGGGAGTGGTTCTGGCACATCAAAGTGGAGGTAACAAGGGAAAGCGTCTTTCTCTCCGTCTCTCCCCTTGCTGTAGGATCACTTTTCCATGGATAAGCAAAGGACTTCTGCTTCCAGAGCTACCAGCACATCATCTTCCCAAGTACTTCAAACAAATTCATTTTAAAAGACTAAACGAACACACCTGCATCAATACAATTTTTAATGAGCATGTTTCCTTACCCAGAATCATAGAAATCTACTTTCTGTACTATTTTGTGTTACATCCTCACAAATGTTGCAGGCACAAATCTTCTCTTTGAAAGGGCCTTAAAATAAAAAAAGCTTGTACTTTGAATAGTGAAATAATCCGGTTTAAATCTGTATTTAACAACTCTTTATTCTTTTGCTTTTAACTGTCTGCAGGATCTAATCTCTGGAAGATCCTATTTAATATTTTGACATTTAGTATTTTAAACGCAAGAGAATTTACATTCAGCTTCTTTTTCAAATTGATTGATATGCTTTTGTATTTTCCTAATGATATTGCCCATTAGATCTTCTGATTCAGGAAAAAATGAATTAGCTTCCTTGGATTTTAGATGAGTTATAGTGACAGCTCAATTCACTCAACAGAAATCTATTGTCATACATTGCTTTCAACAGCAAATAATAAATTGTGTGGAATTTCAGTTCTAGTATCTAGCTGGTGTCTTTCTGGACCTGAAGGGATGCTGGAGGAGGTAGGTAATAAAAGGATTTGACCCTTCCATTGCAGGAGGAGAAACCACCACCTTCCTCTCAAGAATTACTAACGGAAGTGTAGTTTGCCAACCCTCCAGGATTGCTCTGGAGTCACTAGGAAGTAAAGATTAAAGATTATGTCATGTGACAAAACCTCCAGGAATATATCCAAACAAAATCAGCAATCCTACTAGAGTGACTATTAAGTTTCTGTCACAGTTACTGGGCTAAATGCACCTCTGACTTCCTGGTCTCTCTGTGCACAACCCCTCTATGGTATGAGGCCTTGAACTGTCACCCATATCTTGGTATATGGTAGAATCATGTGTTGCCCTCAGTGTCAGACTGAGCCTTGTATTGCCGACCCTATCAACCGTGATTACCTTAGCTGGTCTCACTTAGGCTCAAACTCTGCAGTTCTGTTCCCTATAGGGCAACGACAGTGGTAACCAGTGACCAAATAGCCTCCTTAAAGCAAAGTACTATTTCTATAGAACAAAAGCATTTGTTCTAATATAACATTTCAGAGAAAAAGCATTTCACAGAAAACAGATCTTAAAAACAATGAAACAGACTATACACATATCTAGCTTTCCCCTAAGACTGACTAAGGAGATATCTGAGCCATTATCTTGGAAAAGTCATGGAAGACGGGAGAAATTCTATAGGACTGGAAAAGGGCAAGTATAGTGCCCATCTATAACAAGGGAAATAAGGACAACTTGAGGAATTACATACCAGTCAATACTTCAATACTAGTAAAGATAATGGAGCAAATAAATAAGCAATCAATTTGCAAACCCCTAGAAGATAATGAGGTGATAAGTAACAGCATGGATCTGTGAAGAACAAGTAGTGTCAAACCAACCTAGTAGTTTTCTTTGACAGGATAACAAGTCTTGTGAATGGGGGGGAAGAGGTAGATGTGGTATATCTTGACATTAGTAAGGCTTTTGATACTGTCCCGCATGATCTTCTCATAACAAACTAGGGAAATGCAACCTTGATGGAGCTACTATAAGGTGGGTGCATAACTGGTTGGATAACCATTCCCAGAGAGTAGTTATCAGTGGTTCACAGTCAAGCTGGAAGGGAATATTGAGTGGGGTCCTGCAGGGATCAGTTCCGAGTCCAGTTCTGTTCAATATCTTCATCAGTAATTTAGATAATGATATAGAGAGTACACTTATAAAGTCTGAGGATGATACCAAGCTGGGAGGGGTTGCAAGTGCTTCGAAGGATAGGATTAAAACTCAAAATGATCTGCACAAACTGGTCTGAAGTAAATAGGACAAAATTCAATAAGGACAAATGCAAAGTACTCCACTTTAGGAAGGAAAAATCAGTTGCACACATACAAAATGGGAAATGACTGCCTACGTAGGAGTACTGCAGAAAGGAATCGGGGGGGGGGGGTCATCGTGGGTCACTGAGTTAACAGTGTGACACTGTTGCAAAAAAAGCAAACATCATTCTGGGAGGTATTAGCAGGAGCATTGTAAGCAAGACACAAAAAATAATTCTTCTGCTCTACCCCGCACCGATTAGGCCGTCCTTGGAGTACTGTGTCCATTTCTGGATGCCACATATCAGGAAAGATGTGGACAAACTGGAGAAAGCCCAGAGAGGCGCAACAAAAATTAAAGGTCTAAAAAACATGGCCCATGAGAGAAGATTGAAAAATTTGATTTGTGTATTCTGGAGAAGAAAAGACCGAGAGGGGACATGATAACAGTTTTCAAGTACATAAAAGGTTGTTACAAGGAGAAGAGAGAAAAATTATTCTCCTTAACCTCTGAGGATAGGACAAGAACAATGGGCTTAAATTGCAGCAAGGGCAGTTTAGGTTAGACATTAGGAAAAATTTTCTGTCAGGGTGGTTAAGCACTGGAATAAATTGCCTAGGGACATTGTGGAATCTCCATCATTGGAGGTTTTTAAGAGCAGGTTAGACAAACACCTGTCGGGGATGGTCTAGATAATACTTAGTCCTGCCATGAGTGCAGGGGATTGGACTGGAGGACCTCTTGAGGTCCCTTCCAGGCATACAATTCTACGATTCCCTGGATCTGGGAAGGCCCTTAGTCTTCCTCCATAGTCTCTCTCTTTCTGGGTCAGCCTGTCTCCCTAGACAGCTTCTGATAAATGGATCCTCTTCATCCCATCAGAAAGACTTTAATTCTTTAGTCTTATTTTGATGTCTAGCCTCCCACCCTGGGAAAACAAATTTTTCAACTTGCTGGAGACAGGCTGCTAACAGCTTTGCCTCATTGTCTTCCATGTGTGTGCATGGGACTCCTTATCTAGATCTATGGAGTGTAATATCCTGTTTTCTCTCCCATAGCTCCATATTAAATTAGATCAATAAATTTATACAGAAAATTCTATAGTTGTTTCTCAATCTCACCTCACTGCCCAGGTCACTTACATACTCATATCATTGTTACATATCATTATTCATAAATTAATACATAGCAGCTCCATGACTTTCACATCTTCCACTCATTGGGTGCTTAGAAAAACTAACCAACCCTAATTATACAAAGTGAAGAAGAGAGATTTGGCTGGTCCTAAATAAGCGTAATAAGGCACTGAAGAGAGATCTGTTCTTAAGACAACTATTAGGGGAGGGAATGGGCCTGTTTAACCTCCAGTGAAGGGTGGGAAAGCTTCCCCAAAGGGGTGCTTGCATAGGAACAACAATGGCTACCTCTAAAAGAGATGGGAAGGGCAAAAAGGAAACCAGGGTTATCTAATTGTGTGGAACAAATGAACAGTGAAAGTGTCGCGGGACCAGTACCCCTGTCCCCCTGGGATGGGGGGTACGTGTGTGGTAGCCCCGCGGTTAAATCCAATATGGTTCCGCTCAGCCATCGGGCTGCATAGTCCAATGGCCAGAGTCAATAGGGCTGCCCTTGCCTGCAGGGAAACGTGGCCCAATGGCCGGAGTCAATACAACCATCCTCGACTATAGGGTAGTGTGGTCTAGTGGCCAGAGTCCATATAATCACCATTGGAGGCAGGGTGGGGTGGTCTAGTGGCCGGAGTCAATACAACCACCCTTGACTGTAGAGTGGGGTGGCTATGTGGCCAGTGTCTGGGGGCCATCACCAGGGGATGGCGGCCATGGTAGAGGGGCCCAGGCCCACCTGACTCCACCAGGCACCAACCTATGGCCCTAACAGCAGCGGAACAGTCTACCACTGGGTCAGCATGGAATGCCACCGAAACACACTGACCTCATGAGGGTGGGAGGTACCACTCCCTCACCCTCCCTGGGTCACTTCCTACTGGCTTTCTTGCAGCAGCAGTCTATAGGGTATCGGGGCCTCCAGGCTCCTCGGTGCCAGACGCTCCCTGGGGTTCTGATAGCGGCAGGCCTCTGGTCCCGGTCTCGAGCTCTTTGGCTCCAGTAGGTAAGGGCTGTAACAGCTCCTGGGCTGGAGCTACTAACAAGCATCCTTCTTCCTTGGCAGTCAACTTGGACCGAGCTATGCTGCTCCCTTTTATACTGCAGAAGCAGTTGGAGCATGCCCAGCAAGGTCGAGGGGGCGTGGCTTCGGCTGCTAAAAGCTCAGCTTTAACCCCTTCTGCTCCAGTGCGAAGCCAGTCCACCCGTCACAGAAGGGATGAGGTCAAAAGTGTAATAGGAGAATGTTACTGAAGGACACCAAGCAGAAGACCCATGACAGGTCCAAGAAGAGATCAAGCGAGCCAGTCGATGTCACCCACTGATACTCTGTCTGGATACGCATACAAATCAGGACACAATGAAAACTGCCCCATAGTCTCAGAGAATCTCCCTGTGGTGAAGCTTCTTTCTTATGGACTTACAGATGGCCAGAGTAACTAACAGTAGAAGGAGGCTCATGAGGAGATCTTTGATGTTAATAGGGCCTTGGACAGTGTAACCAAAGAAAGAGGTGAAGGGGAAAGTGCTGCCAGAACTCATGGAACAGGTTTTATAAGAAGAAAAATTGCAGCTATAATTTGCTGAGAAATTTTTTCCTTCCCAAATCAAGATAAAAATTCAAAATCTTGAAATCTTGAAAATATTTCGTTAGGGTCAATCAAAATGTTTTGTTACAATTTTAACCCTTTTTCTTTTTAAATCTCTTTTTGATAAAAATTAAAGTTATATTTCAAAACAAAAAGTCATGTTGAACCAAAAGAACAAAATATTTCATATAAAAATAATGCCAAAGTGGGACATTTCAACAATTTTGAAAAACATTTTCCCCCCCGTGTTTTTGAGTTCAGACGTTTGTCAAAACTGACCTTTTCCCACAAACAGTTTCAGTTCTGACATATCAGAATTCTTCAGTGTAAAAAATAAATTATCAAAAATGTCCTGACCAGCTCTAGTTATCACCAGATTTATAAATCCAGATGAAAGAACTGGTCAGTACTGTGAAATACCAGCAGCTTACTTTATCACGGAGTAATTCCCTTCTACTTCTACTACAGGTCACACTACATAAAAATTACATACAAAAAACTATGTTAATAAAACATTAAGTTTGTAAAGTTAGGCATTCAGAATTTAGGGAACCGTGAGAATTAAGGTCGCCCATGCAATCTTAATTCAGTCCCCTTGTGTGTATTGCATTGTGATGCAGTATTTCATTACTTGATCCACATAATAGTTTTCCACAGGACCTCTGTCCCATTCAGTGCACAGGATAGACAATGATCTATTAATGAAAAGCTATTCAAAATTTTGTTTTACCATCAGTCTTCAATGCATGATCTCATGCCTTATCTCCTGCACATTATTTAAATGCTGTTCTGAATACAGAAGTATTAATTTCCTCATGTACCTTATGGTGCTCATTACTGTAGCATCAGAGTGCTTCAAAAACAATAAATGTAGCTTCACAACATCCCCAGGAGGTGAAGTGGTATTATTATTCCCATTTTACAGGTGGGGCATTGAGGCACAGTGACATTATTTGTTAAAAGTATATATTAATTCTGAGTGTCCAATTTGCAATGCCTATGGCCTGATTTTTCCAGAGAACGTAGCATTTTATAGAACTTTATTTGTTCAAAGCACAGCTCCCACTGTTTTCAGTTGCAATCTTGAGCACTCAGCACTTCACAAATCAGACTCCAGGGTTTCAAGTCAGTCACCTAGATAATGAGGAACATACAGTTAGAGACCACCTGCGAAAAATCTAGTTTAAATGACTTCCCCAGCATCGCATAGTATCTTATTTGGCAGTGGCAGAAACAATCCAGGTCTCCAGGGTGGCATTCAGCTGTTTTAACCAAGTGAAATATGCTCCAGCCACATCGTCTCCTGCCCCGGCACATCCTCAGCAAGCTATGAAAAGGGAAGTCAGAAGACATGGTGTAGAGCTGGCTATACTAACTTTATACTAGCCAGGGATTCCCTTATGCAAAGACAATCCCCAACTCGATGTTTAATCCAGATTTCCATTCTCTTTGCACTATCAGAGCTGCACATAGGAGGCACAGGCCACTTCTTTTTGTTTATCGTTTTCAAGACTGCTTTACTCTCAGGCATTCTCTTCTAGCAGATCTTTTAAATATATGTGAGTCTAGTATCTTGAGCATAGGAGCTACAAGTGAAATCAGTAACAAAATAGGCAAATGGCCTGGTAAGTCTAGTGATAATGTCTCCTCGCTCTTGAAATAAGACACTAAGAAACAAAGTACATCTTAGAAAATGAAGCATTGACAGATGGCATGGTGTACTCATCACTTATCCTACAGCAACTTCTCCACACGCACAACATGCTAACCCCAGTAACGCCACTTCCACCTTTCATCCTAATAAAGAGGTCCAATCTGTGTGCTGTTGGATCCAATACAGTATCCTACTCTCCTCCATTCATACAATTAAGGGAGAATTAGTCAGTGATTTAACAAATCTCTCCACACTGTAATTTGTGCCCCAAATAATTCAAACTACTATTTATTTACCTCTTCATATTAAGAACTGTAAAAGCTGTTTTACCTGGTGTAGTACAAGAATAGGATACTTTGAAAATTCTGGGATTTTTTCCATTAGATTCTTTACAAAGAATCATAGATTCCAAGGCCAGAAGGGACAACTGTGATAATCTGTCTGACCTCCTGTACAGCACAGGCTAGAGACCTTCCCCAAAATAATTCTTACAGAATATCTTTTAGAAACACATCCAGTCTTGATATAAAAATTGTCAATGAGAGAATCCACCACAACCCTTGGTAATTTTTCCAGTGGTTAATTACCCTCACTGCCAAAAATTTACACCTTATTTATAGTCTGAATTTGTCTAGCTTCAACTTCCAGCCATCGAATCTTGAAGTCACACTAATAAGTACTTATCCTACTAATAGAAAAATAATTCCTATATTCCTTACTTAGGTAGACAGGAAATAGTACCAAATATGGCCTAGCAATGTCCAAAGCCATCTGATATTTATCTTGATCAGTTATTTCCCAATAGTACTGTAGAAAAATGTTGAAACATTCCATCTGGTTTTACTGAAGCAGTAGTTACCATTCTATGTACATCAATCCCTTTCTAAACTCAGACACACCAGCAACTCTAATAGAAGACATTTCCCCAGCATGTCTTCCAATCCATGTAACTTTGCCAACATTAGCTGGTTTATTGAGTTGTCTGAACAGACAAACAACAAAGGTTTGATTGAGATCTCTACGACATGCTCCCACAGGGCAGTAAGAACGTCTCTTACATCTGCGCATGAGGCAGTGCATAGGGCCTAGTTCCTGCTTACTCCAACCCTGGAGCAGATGGGCAGACAGGCACAAACAATGAGAAGAAACTTGAGGGAGATTCTCACCCCTGCTCTGGCCCCTTTATTTTGGAAAAGGGTCTGATTCTGGCATAGGAACTGTACAAGACGGTTGGTAAAGCAGCTTTCTGAGGATTCCCTCACAAGCCCTATTGTAGCTGTTGAGCAGTGGAGTGTCTGGGGCATAGCTGAGGATGGGAGGGGCGTAGAATCATAGAAATGTTGGGCTGGAAGAGACCTCGGGAAGTAATCAAGTCCAGTCCCCTGTGCTGAGCCAGGCTCAACTAAGCCTAGATCACTCCTGATGGGGGTTTGTCCAATCTGTTTTTTAAAACTCCAAGTGATGGGGCTTCCACAGCCTCCCTTGGAAGTCTGTTTCAGAGCGTAACTATCTTTATAGTTAGAAAGTTTTTCCTACTATCTAACTTAAATTTCTCTTGCCACAGATTAAGCCTATTATTTCTTGTCCTTCCTTCAGTGGACATGGAGAACAACTGATCATAGTCCTCTTTATAACAGCCCCTAACATATTTGAAGACTGTTACCAGGTCCCCCTTCAGTCATCTTTTCTTAAGACTAAATATACCAAGTTTTTTTAACTTTTCCTCACAGGTCAGGTTTTCCAAACCTTTTATCATTTTTGTTGCTCTCCTCTGGACACTCCGATATTTTTCCTAAAGTGTGGCACCCAGAATTGAACACAGTACTCCAGCTGCGGCCTCATCAGTACCCAGCAGAGCAGAACAACTACTTCCTGTGTCTTACAGATGACACTCACATTAGTACACCCCAGAATATTAGCCTTTTTCACACCTGCATCGTATTGTTGAATCATATTCATTTGTGATCCACTATAACCTCCAGATCCTTTTCAGCAGTACTTCCACCCAGCCAATTATTCCCCGTTTTATAGTTGTGCAACTGATTTTTCCTTCCTAAGTGGCGTACTTTCCACTTGTCTTTATTTAATTTCATCGTGTTGAATTCAGACCAAATCTCCAATTTGTCATGGTCATTTTGAATTCTACTCCTGTCCTCCAAAGTGCTAGCCTCCCCTCCCAGTTTGGCATCCTCTGCAAATTTTACAAGCATATTCTCCCTCCAGCTTGAGCACTACCAAAACTCTGCGGAGAAGCTGCAGTAACTTAGGCCCTGCAACAGAGGTGTCTGAATTTGACTTCTGTCCTGACTGAACAACATAGATACTAAACAAGATGGGCTTTACTTCCCTTTTCCTGTTTGTTAACTCTAACTGATTTGGGAATTCACTCATTTCAGATTTACATCGGTCAACAAAAAGACCTCTTATTCTTCAGGTATATTTTCTAGCTAAGGTTTCTAACCTCTTATTTTGGAATCCTTGTTGCCTATACTAACTCAGTATTTAGCTTTATAATCAGTTATCTCTATAAACAACTCCATTGATATACCTGGAACATGTCATTTTCTGCTTCATAAGACAATAAACATTGCTACTCCATCTATCTCAAGGCAAGTCTACACTACAGTGCTACATTGGCACAGTTGCACCGATGCAGCTGTGCCGCTGTAGCGCATCTGGTGAAGACACACTATGCTGATGGGAGAGCGCTTTCCCATTGGTATAATTACTCCACCTCAGTGAGAAGCATAAACTATGTCAGCAGAAGAGCATCTCCCGCCAACAAAGTGCCAGTGTGGACAGTGCGAAAGTAGTGTTGCTCAGGGGAGGCGAGGCTTTTTCACACCACTGAGTGATGTAAGTTAGATTGACTTAAGTGGTAGCGTAGACATCTCCTCAGTTTTCCAGGTTTGTTTAAAGTGTAGACTGTAATCGGCACTCTGTATTATGTGGGTTTTGTTTATGATACCAGGGAACACAAATGATGAAGCTAGAGAATGTGATTAATGGCAGAGGTAGCTCTGCCCTTCTTATTCTTTCCCAATAGAGGAAAATGTATAATAATAAATTTAGTGTTCTCATTGGTATATTCCTATCTTTTTTTATGATGATGAGCTTTTTTTTTTGCGGAGGATCTATGGCAAGACAAAGATATTGTCTAACCCCCTTGCCTCCAGTGAGAGAAACAAGGTGACTCACAGTCCTGGGCATCCAAGAACTGACACAATCATCATCAAAAAACAAACAAACAAATAATAAGTCCATCCCTGCAGACTAGAGGGAAGAAAGAGAGAGAGAGAAATATATCTTTATGTGCACACTATAATTTTGGGAGATGCTAAGTCTCACAATAATGGGTACTGTACACAAATCTAGGCAGAGACACAAAGTCTGGAACCAGTAGACTGGCAGATCTTTTTTGAACTATCATGGACAAATGAATAAATTGTTACATATACCTGATTTCTTCTCTCTCTTTCTTACTGCATATGATCTCCACCATAATGTGGATTGTCTGTCTTAAGAAACGTCACTATGCTACCCTATGTATAACCTGAACCCCATCTATGATACCTCCTAAGATGGTTAGAAGTTCTTAATGGAAACATTTAAATTTCCTATGAAAATGGCAAAAACCAGAATCATGTCATAATAAATCAATATTTTATTGCTTCCATAACCACAATGAAACCCATTGGCACAATACCAAGGACTACCTTAGATTGGTACCACAGCATCCTTTACAGCTACTTACATCTATTTTATGGTTATTTATTATTATTAGTTACAGCAATATAAACTAGCAATAGAACAGCTCTAGATGGTTTCTCACAACCCTGTTGATTAGTTCTGCTGCAGTATGTGCCATGGGATCTTTAATGGCAAGCAGTCAGAGACTCAACATCTAAGCTTATGTGAAAGACAGAACTTCATTGTTATTATTGCTATTTAATTTGTTTTACAGCAGTGCTTAGCATACTCATCCAGGACTCATGTCCCCAGGGACAGACATGGAGTTCAAAGACAATCTCTGCCCCAGAGAGTTTGCAATCTACATTTATGCTCCTGTTTCCTCTTGTCATAAAAAAACATACCAAAGTGGGGAGAGAGACACGGTTACAGTAAAATGAGATGTTTTACATAGTAAGCTGTAGTTTCAGCTCACCTGCCTAGCTAATCCACATTGGTGCAATGATTCACTAAGGACTCAGAGGGAAGAGTGCCATCTACTGAATCACTAGTACCACTTCCCATAGTGCCTCAGTTTCCCTTGGGGGTGGTCTCTCATCCAAACACTAACCAGTCCCATACCCCACTGACTTTTGAAATCTTACATCATCCTAGACTGAGGTAACATAAGTACTGGCCAGGAGTGTGTGCTACATTCCAGAATGGGTCACGGATCCCACCAGGTTTGGACCATTGGAACTACAGAACGACACAGCAGTGTTGAGGAGTCACCTTGAAAGATTCAAGTGAAAGCTTCTCATTTGAAAAACTCACTTACAAAGTAACATTTCTAATATGAAAAATGTCATAACTTTTAATAAAAAGATTCTGAAAAGTTTGTGACAGACAAGCAGAAACTGCAGTCACATTTTGATGCCTGAACTCTTCCATGACTATACAGGTAAACATTCAATTTCAGGATCATTCAATACTCAAAAAATTCTTGCTATGGTTTTTAGACACCTGGTCTTCTAAACAAGCAAATTTCCAATTTTCAGAAGGTTTAATAACTACTATCTGCATGGCCTGTCTGGCTCACTGACTAATGTTTTGTTATCTACAATTAGACGTACTGCAGACAGTAAAGAAAATGCCCAAATATGCTCTATAATTTTCTCCAGCTACAAGAATAATCTTGCTATTTCCTTAAGTATAATAAATATTTTAGAGAGTCTTTTAATCTTGTCACACTGGTGCTGCAATTTAGTATTCTTGAAAATGAAACAGACAGCAAAAATGTACAGGATTTTAACCTACTAAAGAAAATAAAAGTAAATTTGGACAACAGCTCGTGTGACAGCAATGTGTTTTCACAGCTAATCTAGCAGTCATGGTAATGTTATATACATCTTTGATGCAGCTTATGATATAAATTTCCATGGTGCAGTATGTGTCAGCAATAGTTCTGTACATGTCCGTGAAAATGCATCCTTCTCTTTTACCTTGAGCTGTGCAGTTACCAAAAAGAGGGGAGCAAATCTCAGAATGGCTAGTTTCTTTCCTGTATGGTCTTTAGCAAGTCAGTCTTGCAAGGTGCTCCAGGTTGGCAGACCTATGTACCCACACAGACCTAAACTGAAGTCAGTGGGACTTCATGAGAGTGCAAGTTCTTTGCATGGAGCAGCTTGGGTGACTGAGACTTTAGACTGTAAATTCTTTGGGATGGGGACAGCATCTCTCTGTGCTGCAAAAGGAAACTGATTCACCTTCTTTACCTTTATCTGTTAGGAATTCCTATAGCATTCTTCACTGAAGAATCAGATTGACGAATGGGTGAATTGGGGCTGCATGCTGATTGTCACAGTACAACAGGTGAGGAGATAGAGGAAAGAGGTTAATATTTTAAGACACCCCCAAATTATACAAATAAAAGAGAGAAAATAAGTCACAAAAGGAAAAAAAGGAGGGAAAACAGCAAAAGAACAAAACATGAAAAGAGAAGAAAATGTAGGTGAAGTAAGGGAGGGGAAAAGGCAAAGCCAAAGATGCACTCCATGGTGGGAGAGCACTACTGGGTTTTTTTCTACTTCTTCTCCTGCATCCAGGTAGGCCATGCACCAAGGGCCTGCTGCCCTGAAACTAATGGCAAAATTCCCACTGACTTTAGTGGAGCAGGATTACGTTCTCAGTCTTATTTCCTTTTTGCTTGCAGGAAGATTAAGTTTCTCCAGAAAGTTGGTGTCTGGTGACCACTTAGCATGGTCCTTTATTAAGAAGGAGGGGTTCATTACATTAAAGTATAAAAGGAAATGAAGAATGACATTCAGAACAAGATCATGGTGTGGTGCTGCCTTCATTCGGAACATGCTGGGGTGTGATGCTGGAGCAAGCTCCCTGCACATATCAGAGAAAGAGGAGACAGAATAGGATATGGCTCGAAAGGCCCTGAAACCTTGAAATACTACAGCACATTGATTCAGGCATATTCCAAAGTCTCAGAGACACAGGCAGGGCTGAAGGTGATTAGATTTAAATACAGCAACTGGGAATATCAATGAGAGTGGCTAAGAT
Source organism: Dermochelys coriacea (assembly GCF_009764565.3). NCBI lineage: Eukaryota > Metazoa > Chordata > Testudines > Dermochelyidae > Dermochelys > Dermochelys coriacea. The sequence continues at coordinate 13,007,301 of NC_050071.1, read as the reverse complement.
GTGCCTGGTACTTTACATGACATTACACCGCCCCAAAAGCTCCTTCTTTCCTCCGAGACAGGATGCAGCAAGAGGGACCAACAATGAGTGGGCAAATGATGGTGGTGAAGGAGGAAGAAGGTTACAGGAATAAAACCATGGGGTTCCTCCTTTATGGCATTTATTCAGGAGACAAAACCATAAATCAAATCCCACAATCGCAAGCACATTAAAATATTGGGCCAGACCGACTAATACTGACTGCTTTGCAATCACTCACTCAAGTGAGGCTGTCAGGTTTCCAGTGGCTTTGCATGATGGCTGGGAGGAGCCCAGGATGGTTAATCTGACCCTTGTTATTTTGACTGGTGCAACTTGGGAATCCTTTCAGTTTTGGTACAAATATGGGGACTGTCACGATGAGAGGAAGCCAGTTTTCACTCGTTCCTGCTTTAGCGTCTAATCCTGCCAACACATATGTGGGTAAGTAACTCCATTTCAGCAGGTGGCCATAGTTGAACTCAATGGGATTGCCAATTGGAGTGAAATTGCTTATGCCTGCAAGTGTTTGCAGGATCAGGACCTTTGACTAGACTAGCTGGTTCTATGTATACAGAAAGCTGAAACCAGGTCTCATCATTGCAGGGCACTATTTCCAGGCAAGTTCTCTTACTTTATTTCAGGTTTCCTGTCCTTTCATCTATCATCTTTAAGAGCTATATGATTCAGCACTGACATAGTGATACAATACTATTGTCCCTTTTTGACACAAACAGCTGGTCAAAGTTTGGAACATGCACCAAATTATCACCTAGGTATAACAGCCAGGCTGAGACAGAGGGGAATGCCAAGTAATACCCTTTCAAATGTGGCTGGTGCACTGCACCAGCCCAAAGCCATCATTATAGTGCCACAAGCTTTGTCCTGCTGTTAAAGCAGTTTTTCCCCCTTTTTTTGCAAATGCTACTAAAGGAAAATAGGAAGGAGCTTAAACTCTAGCAAGACAAGTATAATTAGGCCAAACATTTTTTTTGAAGTACAACAAGCAAAAGGCACAAAAACGAACAACATTTCAAAAGTATATCTGAAGCAGGAAGCCTGCCCAAAAATTCAGTGGGGCCATTGGACGATCAAAGTGCTACAGGAGAAACTAAATGAATTCTTTTCATTGGTCTTCACTGCAGAGAATGTGAGGGAGAGTCCCACACCTGAGCCTTTCTTTTTAGGTGACAAATCTGAGGAACTGTTCCAGATTGAGGTGTCAGTAGAGAAGGTATTGGAACAAATTAATAAATTAAACAGTAATACGACACCAGGACCAGATGGTATTCACCCAAGAGTTCTGAAGGAACTCGTATATTAAACTGTAGCACTACTAACTGTGGTATATAACTTATTGCTTAAATCAGCCTCTGTACCAAATGACTGGAGGATAGCCAACATAATGCCTGTTTTAAAAAAGGCTCCAGGCATGATCCTGGCAATTACAAGCCAGTAAACCTGATTTCAGTACCAGGCAAATTGGTTGAAACTATAGTAAAGATCAGAATGATCAGATACAAACCTGTACACAATATGTCGGGGAAGAGTCAACACGGCTTTTGTAAGGGGAAATCATGCCTCCCCTATCTATTAGAATTCTTTAGCTAACTTGGAAAGTGTTAATTGCCTGAGAAGGGGCCACTTAACCTTATAGGCCACATCGGAGTAGAATTAGGTGGTCTAAGGAATCCATGACTGATGCTGGACCCAGCTCAGAAGGAACAGGCAGGGCTAGTATAAAGGCAGGAAATTGTCAGCAGAAAAGGGCTGCAATGAGGAAGCTTGCACTTAGAGAGGGCAAGGAGGAAACCCCGGGAGGAAGAGTAGAAACCCTGGGGATTCAGGCCCTGAAGGAAGTGGTTACCCAGAAGGGTAGTGAAGAAGAAGCTTGAGAGAGGCAGAGTAGGAAAAGGATCAGGGAAACAGCAGCAAGGTGGGAAGTTGCAGACCTTGGCTCTGATTAGAGGGTTCCTGAGTTGGAACCCAGAGTAGAGGGCAGGCCTGGGTCCCACTACCAGCCACTGGGGAAGTGGCACAGGTCTGAGCCATGAACTGGAAGACTGCCTGAGATACTTGTAGAGAGAGACTTTGATACATTCTGGAGGACCAAGCCACAAAGAGGAAGAAACCAAGCCAAAAAAGCAAGTGCACGGAGCGCCAGTGAGCGAGTGGGCCGTGGCAAGAGAGGAGTTTTGGAAGGAAGCGTCGGGCCTGGAAGGAACTAATCCCCAGAGCAGCCAGGAGGAGAAGCCCTAGGGGTGAATCTACCCCATTATGGGATGCCAGCAATGTGGACAGGGTATTAATAATAATAATGTGGACAAGGGCTTGGACTTTCAGAAAGCTTTTAACAAGGTCCTGCACCAAAGGCTCTTAAGCAAACTAAGCAGCCATGGGATAAGAGGGAAGGTGCCCCTCATGGCTCAGTAACTGGAAAAGAAATAAGAAACAAAGGGTAGGAATAAATGGTCAGTCTTCACAGTGGAAAGAGGTAAACAGCAGGATACCCCCAAGGATCTGTACTGGGACCTGTGCTATTCAACATTAATAAATAATCAGGAAAAAGAGGTGAACATCGAGGTAGCAAAGTTAGCAGCTGATACAAAATTACTCAAGTCAGTTAAATCCAAAGCAGACTGCAAAGAGTTACAAGGGGATCTCACAAAACTAGGTGACTGGATAACAAAATAGCAGATGAAATGCAATGTTGATAAATGCAAAGTAATGCACATTAGAAAACAAAATCCCAACTATACCTAAAATGATGTGGTCTAAATTAACTGCTAGAAAAAGATCTTGGAATCATTGTGGATAGTTCTCTGGAAACATCTGTTCAATGTGCAGCAGCAGTCAAAAAAGCGAACGGAATGTTAGGAATCATTAGAAAAGGAATGGAAAATATCATAATGCCAGTATATACGTCCATGGTACACCCATGCCTTGAATACCGTATGCAGTTCTGGTCACTCCATTGTAATAATAACAGGTTTCAGAGTAGCAGCCGTGTTAGTCTGTATTCGCAAAAAGAAAAGGAGTATTTGTGGCACCTTAGAGACTAACAAATTTATTAGAGCATAAGCTTTCGTGAGCTACAGATGCATCCGATGAAGTGAGCTGTAGCTCACGAAAGCTTATGCTCTAATAAATTTGTTAGTCTCTAAGGTGCCACAAGTACTCCTTTTCCATTGTAATAAAGATACATTAGAATTGGAAAAAGTATAGAGAAGGGCAAAAAAATTGATGAGGGGTCTGGAACAGCTTCTGTATGAGGTTCCTTCCAGGGTCAGCCACCATACTTTCAGTTGGTCTTTCAGGCACTCTCTCTCTCTCTCTCTGTATTCTGGCCTCAGTTTTTTTTTTCCTGTTTGAACTCTTCCCCTCCACGCCCACACCCCTACCCAAAACAATACTCACCCAAAAGGTCCTGGGCCAATTCATACACACCTTGTGTCTTAAATGGGACTTATTCTTACAGTTATGTTAACTGAAGGGTGAAATCATGCCTATCTATATCAATGGCGTTTTAACTCAACCCATAACAAGGTTTCATCCCGCTCATAACATTGTTCAATGTGCAAGCCTATAATGCTGTCAGACTGTCTTGTATTGTACAGTAGGTCAAAACATAATAGGGCTTTGTAAATATCCATCAAGGATATTTTCATTACCAAATGTTCATTTAGCCAATATCTCCTTTATGATCTACACGTTTGTTACTTCTCCAGTCAAAACAGAAGTTGTCTCTTTCTTTCTGAGATGTTAAAAGTCTATTTCTATTTCATCAGAATAGACAGAAGCAACACTCACAGAATTGTTCTTGTTCACACGGGCATCGCATCAGTGGAGTAGGTTGGTTATGCCGATTTACACCTGCTGAGGTTCTGGCCCTGCAATTATATCTCTTGCAACTCTTGTGGCAGTGTTCTGGCTTTATAGTGACACATTTAGAAAGATTCTTTTAGAAATAAATAAAAGCAAACGGAAGCTGGAGGAGCAATTTTTGTTGTCTGGATTAGCAAAGAATTGACGAGACTGCTATTAAGTGATTTATGTTTTCCAGAGCGACAAGGGAACTGGGAATTTTACTCAGGTTTGTAATTCAACAGTCACAACAAACTCAGATGATGGGGAGAAGAGAAATATGGTTCTAATCTTCCATGGGGCATATCAATGAGATGTCACCACAGCCTCAACAAGGAAAAAGAATTAGTCTCAACAGGATTAAAAAGGGACAATTCAGTTGCTCCGAAGTTAGAATACTTTTGACTGTACTGATGTTCAAATAGGTTAAAGAGAATGAATGCTGGACTTGTTGTGTGAAATAAGAAATGAGCAAAGCTTGTGGAGTCCAAAGCCGCACAGATGAACCAATCCAATTTTGGAGTGGTTCACAAAACCAGGGCAAGTTCAGCAACCATTTTTAGTAGTGGAAACGCTCTCCTATCCCATAAAAGAGATTTGATAAAAATAATGTTTCTAGCTAAAAGGGGAAGCATGTGGTGAAGTTCACAAACACAAACTCATCTCCTAGAGACTGGATGGCACAAGCAGATGCCCTAGATTCAATATATGCACGCTGGAGGGCCTAATTCTATTTTATCTCAGGCACTTATCTGACTTCCTTTACTATGGGTGCAGAATCACTAGAGTACAAGTCTGCTCAGGCAACAACCCCTGCCCCATATCTGCTCCCCTCCTCGTCCAGCCCACCCATGCTCCAGCTTTATTATAGCCCCAGCTTTCCCCGGAATGCCTACTGCATCTAAATTGGGCAGAGCTGACTCTGTGCTGGACACAGGAGCCACCTGTGTTGTGAGAATTCCCCAGGGAGCTAAAGTCTGTCCTGCACCCCCTTTACAGAAGCCTAGATGGTGCAAACAGCCACAAAAAACAGTCAGGTTTGTAGTAAGAGAAAGTCCTTTGAAGAGACCTCTACTTTTCTTCCAATTCCTTACTTCCCCCCTCGCTTCCTTTCCTTGTTCTTCAACTCTGTCCTCTTCTGGTTCTTCTCTCCTCTTTCCTGCTATTTTCTTCTGTGCTTGCCTTTCTCCCTCCCCCCGCCCTGCACCCATCTCTCCTTCTCTGCACCTGTGTCCCCATTTCTTTGTGGCTCGCATCAGCCAGCTCAGAAGATTAATGAGCCTCATGGCACTTTGCAGAAACATTTTATCTAACGGTGCCTGTTGCTGAGTGAGATGGATTAAGCTCATGCAAGCCTTGTCACAGAGCATTTCTCTACAGGAGCACACAGCCATTTGCTACCAGCTTGTTGCAAAGACGTTAGGTGGGGAAAAGGAAGAAGCCTGCATTTCAGCAGTAATGCATCCAGAGTGGCTGAAATGGAAATGTATTACCACCTCCACCATGTCATTCTTTGCTGAGTCAGACACCTAAAGAAACCAGAGAGCCACTGTGGCAACTGCTTTTCTGGATGGTGTTTCCTTCACTTAAGTTTTTAGGTTGAATGATGCTGGCTGTAGATAAGCATCCTTGCATGTGAGCAGGGGATGAAGCATCCCAGAGGCAAATCAGAAAAGCAACCTGCACAACTGTAGTAGAAAGAAAGAAAGCCTAAAGCATGGGCCTGGTGGAAGGCCTGAGGCCTGAACCAAAGTCAGCAAAAATTATGCTTGAACTACAGTCAGGCCCTGTTAAAAGCAGATGCTTGCCTGCAAGCCAGTGTCTGGTACACGGACTTGACACAGGTATTGCTAAAACACACTGAAAATGTCAACACATTCCAACAGGCCAATACAAGAACCCCCCAACCGAGCGCACACTAAAATGGTTTGACAAAAGTGATGAATAGTGATATTTTGTTTGAAACATTAGGAGTGAAAGTACAAAGACAGGGTGGTAAATAGGAATGTGTTGTTTAAAACATCAGGAGGAAAGTACCAGGGGAGGTAACAAACATGTCATGAAACACGTAAGGTGATATGTAAGCTGTTTATCCTAGATTGTTTGTCTCAGTCTATAAATGTTGGGATACCTCACTTTAACTCTTTGTCCAGCCAGGGGGCAGTGCAAAGTCCCCCCACTGATAGAGTTGCATCCATTGTCACGGGCATACATGTGTTAGCGTAACTGTAACCACTGAGCTTTATTGCCAACGTGCTTTGTCGGCAATAAACCTGGCCGGGCGCCTTCGCTACTAAAACAAGTTTTGTGGTCTTACTTAGCAGTTCAATCAGAGCCTGCTGTACAGGCCATCTGGCCAGAGCCAATGCAGCATGCAGAAAGAACACACGCATGCAGCCAAACATCAAATGAAATTGGTCACCCCGTCTGACAAACCAAAACCACCAAAAAAAAAAAAAAATCACACCCCAAAGCCACCAAAAAATATCAATACACAGTTAAAAAAAAACAACAACCCCAAGCATCCCCCCAAAAAGTGCCTTATAAGTAACAAACTGGTCAACTACACCTCAGTCTACCATATATGGACAATTAAGTTAGCCATCAGCCAAAAACCATTAGCTAAACCAGGTTAAACTGTCATTTAAATTTAGCTACTGTGTAAAAGCAGCTGTATTATTGCTGTATTACTGCTATACTGTTGTATTATTGCTATACAACATTTACAGTGTACATAACTTTGCTAAAATGTTTAACCAAAACACAAGTAAAAAAAAATATCAACAAATGGCAGCAAACAACATAAAGGCAAAAAACTCCAACAAATTGGTAAAAACACACACATGCAGCCAAATGTCTAACAACAACTACTGAGAATTGAGGGGTGAGAAATTCCATTGAGTGGCCTTTCACGTGGCACAGCTACTTGCCGAATGTTCTGACATGCCTATAACCCCACTTGCCAGCGAGTGATCGCTTTAATGTAGTGCCCCTCCGTTGATCACTTTGTGCCCATGTGAAAAAGTGCTTCAATCAATTGAAAGGGAGGCCTTGGCCAATGGATGTTACCTGATAATGTGCAGGGACAGACACATAACAATACCTATTTCTTATATAGTACTTTTCATCAGTAGATCTTGCAGCACTTCACAGTCCACTTGTGTGACAGTGCAGATGTAGTTCAGCAGGACAATTAGTGCAGTCAGCTATCACACGTCAGAGCTGAGCCCCATTCCTGCTTGCCTTGTCCCTCCGTCACACTCGTCTTCAGCGCCGCACAGTTCAGTTTTAAAAACACATGAATCTCCACTGCAGCTCCTCTTCTTGTAATCTCTGTCCCAGGCAGAATATTCTGCGAGGGGTGTGTGGGAGGGCAGGGAAAGTGGGCCCTGAAAGTGGATCAGTGAGCGATCCATAGCTGCACTGCTAGGCAAGGGACATTTTAGGGATACCGGGAAGGAATATGTGGGAGATACTGTCAAGGCCTCAGGGCATGATGGGAAGCAGGAAAAGAGTGGGGACTTGCAGCTGGTGACCTAGTTCATTGGCTTTACAAGCTATTGGCCTGATTCTGCAAGGTACTTAACCACATGTCTAACTTCACCGGAAAATGAAGTGGTGTGAAGTCACCATTGACTTCAAGGGGACTCTTCACTACTTAAAGTTGGGCACATACTTAAATGCCTGACTGAGTTGGAGCCTATGAGAGCCGTCCAACATGACAGCCACCCCACCTGAACCAGCGTAAAGGGAAACCTAGTGTGGACGCCAGGTTGGGAGGTGAGGAAGCACTGAATCGGGGAAGATCCACGAGTGTAAATCTGTCAATTGTTACACCACAGACTGAGCTCTCTAGTGTAGAGAAGGCCATACTAATGAGTTATACTGAGGAGTAAGTTCATATTGCTATAGAAATTATTTTTATTAATGGTAAGCAATGAAGAATTTTCTTTGCATATGTTGGACAAACGGCTCTGTGTGTTATTCATAAAACTCCCACAGGCGCATCCAAAATATACACTCCATTCCCAACATCTCTATGCACTGAGGAGTGGATTTCATGCCCCCAAAAGTCTTCTCCTTTTGACAATAAATAATAACGCTGCATATTTTAATGCAGAATTTACCGCACTGAATCTCTCATTCATTAATGAACAGCCTCTGCAAGAGCATATAACATGGAGGCTTTCACTTCATAACACTGCAATGCAATCACAGTCTCAGTGCACATTCTTCCGCAGCTACCTCTTCTGATGCCTTGAGAGCTGTTACCTTCATGTTCTCTGCCGTCAGGTGCCACATGAATGGCTCTCGGCAATTCACACAGAAGAGAAGAAACTATTTCCAGCTAAAAGCCAAACAAACTCAGGCAGCAGGTCACTAAACACCAGTAGTTACTGTCTTGAACCATATTCTGCTAGGATCTTAGGCTAATGGGCCCAGCCCTTGGTTTGCAATAAAAGATAAGATACTGCATCACTGGCCATGAATACTTGAACCATATTTCAAGCATCCAATGTAGGCAATGAGGGTGGACTGAAGCAGAGATTTAAAATACAAATAGAGGGGCAGGAGACACAGACACATGCACTTTGTCTGCAGTAGCCCATTAAATATCTTTTAGGCCAGATCCTCTACTAGTATCAATCAGTTTAGGACCATTACAATCAATGGAGCTACAGCAATTTTTACTGCCTGAGGATGGCCCGTTGCCTGTAAACATTCCAAAAGCCTATTTCTGTTCAAGGATTTGTAGCTTGGATATATTAGAGCTACAAAAGCTGTATGAGAGGTTTCAGAGTAGCTGCTGTGTCAGTCTGTATTCGCAAAAAGAAAAGGAGTACTTGTGGCACCTTAGAGACTAACAAATTTATTAGAGCATAAGCTTTCGTGAGCTACAGCTCACTTCATCGGATGCATTTGGTGGAAAATACAGAGGGGAGATTGATATACACACACAGAGAACATGAAACAATGGGTTTATCATACACACTGTAAGGAGAGTGATCACTTAAGATAAGCCATCACCAGCAGCGGGGGGGGGGGGGGGAGGAAAATCTTTCATGGTGACAAGCAAGGTAGGCTATTTCCAGCAGTTAACAAGAATATCTGAGGAACAGTGGGGGCTGGAGTGGGGGGGGGGAGAAATCATGGGGAAATAGTTTTACTTTGTGTAATGACTCATCCATTCCCAGTCTCTATTCAAGCCTAAGTTAATTGTATCCAGTTTGCAAATGAATTCCAATTCAGCAGTCTCTCGTTGGAGTCTGTTTTTGAAGCTTTTTTGTTGAAGGATAGCAACGCTCAGGTCCTCAGCTCTCGTCTCCTAATGCCCCTACTCTACTTGCGCTACATTGATGACATCTTCATCATCTGAACCCACGGAAAAGAAGCCCTTGAGGAATTCCACCAGGATTTCAACAATTTCCATCCCACCATCAACCTCAGCCTGGACCAGTCCACACAAGACATCCACTTCCTGGAAACTACGGTGCTAATAAGCGATGGTCACATAAACACCACCCTATATCGGAAACCTACTGACCGTTATTCCTACCTACATCCTAAGGATGCCTCTAGCTTTCATCCAGATCATACCACATGATCCATTGTCTACAGCCAAGCTCTACGATATAACCGCATTTGCTCCAACCCCTCAGACAGACACAAACACCTACAGATCTCTATCATGCATTCTTACAACTACAATACCCATCTGCTGAAGTGAAGAAGCAGATTGACAGAGCCAGAAGAGTACCCAGAAGTTACCTACTACAGGACAGGCCCAACAGGACAGGACAGACCTGGGAATGGATGAGTCATTACACAAAGTAAAACTATTTCCCTATGTTATTTCTCCCCCCCATGCTACCTCACTTTTCCTCAGATGTTCTTGTTAACTGCTAGAAATGGCCTACCTTGCTTGTCACTATGAAAGGTTTTCCTCTTTTTTTCCCCCCAACTGCTGGTGATGGCTCATCTTAAGTGATCACTCTCCTTACAGTGTGTATGATAAAACCCATTGTTTCATGTTCTCTGTGTGTATATCAATCTCCCCTCTGTATTTTCCACCAAATGCATCCGATGAAGTGAGCTGTAGCTCACGAAAGCTTATGCTCAAATAAATTTGTTAGTCTCTAAGGTGCCACAAGTACTCCTTTTCTTTCTTCTTCACTGGAGGTTTTCAAAAGGAGGCTGGATTGCCACCTGCCTTGGATGGTTTATACACAACAAATCCTGCATCTTGGCAGCAGGTTCCACTAGATGACCCTTGTGGTCCCTTCTGACTCTGATTCAAAGTCATGAATAAACTGAAGTTTGCTCATTGCTAGTAGAAATGGCACCACACACCCACACAATGCTGCTATATAAATCCATGTTATGGCTACCTTTTGAATACTGCATACAGTTCTGGTACCCCCATCTCAAAAAAGATTGATTAATATTGGAAAAGGTACAGAGAAGGGAAACAAAAATGAATAAGGGTATGGAACAGCTTCTGTAGGAAGAGAGATTAAAAAGATGGACTTTTCAGCTTGGAAGAGAGACGGCTAAGAGGGATCTATGTGATATGACAGAGATCTATAAAATCATGAATGGTGTGGAGAAAGTGAATAAGGAAGTGTCATTTACCCCTTCACATAACACAAGAACCAGAGGTCCCCCAATTAAATTAATAGGGAGCAGGTTTAAAAGAAACAAAAGGAAGTACTTCTTCACACAATGCACAGTCAACCTGTAGAACTCATTGCCAGGGGATGTTGTGAAGGCCAGAAGTATAACTGGGTTAAAAAAGAATTAGATGAGTTCTGAAAGGCTAGGTCCATCAATGGCTATTAGCCAAGTTGATCAGGGATGCAACCCCATGCTCTGGGTGGCCCTAGACTCTGATTGCCAGAAACTGGGAGTGGACGACAGGGGATAGACTACTCAATGTTTGCCTGTTCTGTTCATTGGCTCTGAAACACCTGATCTTGTTCCTCTGCACAGATCTGTGTCCAGGCAACCATGAGTCAAAAAAGGTGATGGGCAGTTAAAGGGATAGCAACACATTTACTGGACATTTATTTTGTTTCTCAGCAGACTGAAGATTTTTAGGTGATATTTAGTCTGCAGGACTCCACAAAGAATCAGTCAAATGAACTAGTGGGTCACTCTGGAGATGATTACAAGATGCTGTGAAAATGAATGGAACCGGCAGTCTTCAGTATTTCACTGCTGTCCTTGGGAGTCTTGTTACTAATGAGTTCTATTTTTGTCAGCAGCTCCAGGGGCACTGGTTGAATGTTACTTTGCAGAAGGTGCACCAGTGAAGAATGGGATTTAATTCTTATAATTATAATTCTTATAATGAAGAAACTGGGTATTTAAAAAAAGAGAGAGAGCAGAGTTGTAACTAGTGAGACTATCCATAAACATCTGCAATAAAAAACGGGGCTCAAGACAATAAAGTATAATGATGTGTTAATTTAAGAGGGAAACTGTTATTGATACTTGTGTGAATCTTTGTCTCTGTTACGCAGAGTTAATTTGATATTAAGACTGCATCAATTAGAACTAGATTTACATCTGTATTGAGGCTGGGAGAGTATAATGAAAGGAAACACATTTCAGCATAGTGAGACAACTTCTGCTATCATTTACAAAGATGTAATAAATCCAGAGTAAGAGCAGAATTTAGCTTCATCTTTAAAACCATTGTAAAACATTTACATAGAATTAGAGCCTTCTTTTATTAAGAAATCATACAGCTTTTGCAAAAAGAAAAGGAGTACTTGTGGCACCTTAGAGACTAACAAATTTATTAGAGCATAAGCTTTCGTGAGCTACAGCTCACTTCATCGGATGCATTTGGTGGAAAATACAGAGGGGAGATTGATATACACACACAGAGAACATGAAACAATGGGTTTATCATACACACTGTAAGGAGAGTGATCACTTAAGATGAGCCCTCACCAGCAGCAGGGGGGGGAAAGGAGGAAAACCTTTCATGGTGACAAGCAAGGTAGGCTATTTCCAGCAGTTAACAAGAATATCTGAGGAACAGTGGGGGGTGGGGTGGGGGGGAGAAATCATGGGGAAATAGTTTTACTTTGTGTAATGACTCATCCATTCCCAGTCTCTATTCAAGCCTAAATTAATTGTATCCAGTTTGCAAATTAATTCCAATTCAGCAGTCTCTCGTTGGAGTCTGTTTTTGAAGCTTTTTTTGTTGAAGGATAGCAACTCTCAGGTCTGTAATAGAGTGAATGTTATAATTCTTGACATCTGATTTGTGTCCATTCATTTTTTTACGTAGAGACTGTCCAGTTTGACCAATGTACATGGCAGAGGGGCATTGCTGGCACATGATAGCATATATGACATTGGTAGATGTACAGGTGAACGAGCCTCTGATAGTGTGGCTGATGTGATTAGGCCCTATGATGGTGTCCCCTGAATAGATATGTGGACAGAGTTGGTAACGGGCTTTGTTGCAAGGATAGGTTCCTGGGTTAGTGGTTCTATTGTGTGGTGTGTGGTTGATGGTGAGTATTTGCTTCAGATTGGGGGGCTGTCTGTAAGCAAGGACTGGCCTGTCTCCCAAGATCTGTGAGAGTGATGGGTCGTCCTTCAGGATAGGTTGTAGATCCTTGATGATGCATTGGAGAGGTTTTAGTTGGGGGCTGAAGGTGATGGCTAGTGGCGTTCTGTTATTTTCTTTGTTGGGCCTGTCCTGTAGTAGGTGACTTCTGGGTACTCTTCTGGCTCTGTCAATCTGCTTCTTCACTTCAGCAGATGGGTATTGTAGTTGTAAGAATGCATGATAGAGATCTTGTAGGTGTTTGTGTCTGTCTGAGGGGTTGGAGAAAATGCGATTATATCGTAGAGCTTGGCTGTAGACAATGGATCGTGTGGTATGATCTGGATGAAAGCTAGAGGCATCCTTAGGATGTAGGTAGGAATAGCGGTCAGTAGGTTTCCGATATAGGCTGGTGTTTATGTGACCATCGCTTATTAGCACCGTAGTGTCCAGGAAGTGGATCTCTTGTGTGGACTGGTTCAGGCTGAGGTTGATGGTGGCATGGAAATTGTTGAAATCCTGGTGGAATTCTTCAAGGGCTTCTTTTCCATGGGTCCAGATGATGAAGATGTCATCTATGTAGCGCAAGTAGAGGGGACGAGAGCTGAGGAAGCGTTGTTCTAAGTCAGCCATAAAACGTTGGCATACTGTAGGGCCATGCGGGTACCCATGGCAGTGCCGCTGATTTGAAGGTATACATTGTCCCCAAATGTGAATTAGTTATGGGTGAGGACAAAGTCACAAAGTTCAGCCACCAGGTTAGCCGTGACATTTTCGGGGATACTGTTCCTGACGGCTTCTAATACATCTTTGTGTGGAATGTTGGAAGTTTCCACAACCTCCCTAGGCAGTCTGTTCCATTGCCTTACTGTTCTTAGTTAGGAAGTTTTTCCTGAGATATAATCTAAATCTGTTGTGCTGTATTTTGAACCCAATGCCTGTTGTCCTGCTCCCTGTAGCAAGAGAGAACAACTTTTCTCCATCTTTTTTATGGCAGCCCTTCAAGTATTTTGAAAACTGCTATTCTGTCTCTCCTTAATCTCCTCTTTCAAAAACCACAAGAACATAAGACCAGCCATACTGCCTCAGACCTATGGACCATCTAGCCCAGTCTCCTGTCTTCTGACAGTGGCCAATGCCAGGTGCCTCAGAGGGAATGAACAGAACAGGTAATCATCAAGTGATCCATCCCCTGGAAATATACCCAATTTCTTTGGCATTTGCTCATTTGGCTTGCATTCCATCCCTTTGATCATCTTTGTCACTTGCCTCTGGATCCATTTCTAGTTTTTCCAAATCCTTTCTATACATTGGTGACCAAAATTGGATACAGTTCTCCAACTGAGGCCTAACCAGCACCTAGTAGAGAGGTACTATCACCTCTTGTAGCTTGCATGCTCTGCCTCTGTGTTAATGCAACCTAAAGTTGCATTTTTTTTTTGGCAATAGCATCGCATTGCTGACTCATGTTAAGGATGTAATCCATGACAACTCCCAGATCCTTCTCAGACTTGCTGCTGCCATCCCAGTTATCCCCTATTCTAGATTTGTGCATTTGGTTTAGCATCTTACATTTGTCTTTGCTGAATTTCATTTTGTTGCCGCTAGCCCAGTTCTCCAATCTATCAAGATCCCTCTGAGTTTTATCTCTATCCTCCAAAGTGCTGGCAACCCTTCCCCCCAGCTTTGTGTCATCTGTAAATTTGATCAGTAAGCTCTGTATTTCTACATGCAGGTCACTAATAAAGATATTAAATAACACCAGACCCAGAACAGATCCCCATTGGACCCCACTTGAGACCTTCCTCCAATCTGACATCATTCCATTAATAGCTACTCTTTGTTTGAGGTTGTTTAACCAATTCTGTATCCACTTAATGGTAGTTCGCCAAGCTGCTTTCTCCAGCTTACTTATCAGAATGTCATGTGGGACAGTGTCAAAAGCTTTGATGAAGTCCAGGTATATTATGTCCACTGCATCCCCCTGTCCATCAAACCAGTTACCCTGTCAAAGAAGGAAATCAGGCTGGTTTTGCATGATTTGTCCTTGGTAAAGCCATGCTGGCTGCTATTGATCTCCCCTTCATCCTCCAGGTATTTGCAAATTGAATGTTTTATACATTGCTCCAGTAGCTTCCCCGTTATTGAAGTCAGGCTGACTAGTCTATAGTTCCCCAGCTCCTCCTTTTTTCCCATTTTTAAAGATGGGCACTACATTAGCCCTTCTCCACTCTTCTGGGACCTCTCCGGACATCCATGAGTTTGCAAATATTATTGCCAGTGGTGCCGACATTTCTTCAGCTAATTCCTTCAGTACCTTGGGATGAATAACAGCAGGTCCCACCAATTTTAGTTCATTAAAATTGGTCAGAAGATCTCAGACGTATTCTTTACTTATCCTGATCTGCATCGCTTCCTCTTTATTGTCTATAGTCACTTTACTAGTCGTCTGGTCACATTATTTTTTGTGAGAAGATTGAAGCAAAGAAGGCATTGAGAAGCTCTGCCTTCCTGTCATTTTCCATTACGAGCTCATCATCTCTATTGAGCAGTGGACCCACAACACCTCTGATCTTTCTTTTTTGTTTGACATATTTGTCAAACCACTTCTTGTTGTTTAACATTACTTGACAGCTGTAACTCATTCTTTGCTTTGGCTTTCCTGATTTTGTCCCTACACGCTCACGCTATTCCGACGTATTCTTCCTTGGAGAAAATGCTTCTCCTTCCATTCCCTGTATGGATCCCTTTTGGTTTTTAAGATAGCTAAAAAGCTCCTTGTGCAGCCACATTGGCATCCTGTGGCTCTGCATTGGAACAGCTTAATGTTGAATCTCGAGTATTACATTTTTTGGAACTGCCAGACCCCTTTGGCTCCTTTTCTTCCTAACTGGTCTTTCCGTGGGACCTTGCCTACTATTTGTCTGGGCTGGTTGAAATCCACCATTCTGAAGTCCAGTGTCCTTGTTTTGCTGTTCTTCTGTCCTCCTTTCCATTGCATCTTGAATTCTATCAGCTCATCATCACTTCTTCCAAGTTCCCAACCACCTTCACATTCGCAAATAATTCATCCCTGTTGGTCAAAACCAGATCCAAAATGGATGACCCCTTAGTTGTTTCAGAATCCAAAAGTTATCCCTTACACACGCTAAGAATTTGCAAGATGTATTATGTTTTGCTGTATTAATCTTCCAACAGATATCAGGGAAGTTAAAATCCCCCATTACTATCATCTCCCTGTGTTATCTCATCTTGTTTTCTGCTCGTAGAATGATACATCCACTTTCACTTCCTGATTTGGTGATCTGTAATAGACCCCCACTGCAACATCATCACTGTTTCTTTCCTTTTTTATCCTCACCTAGAAACTTTCAGTAGGTCTCTGTTACTTCCTCTAGGACCTCAGGGCAAGTGGGTACATTCTTGACATACAGTGCAACACCTCCTCCTTTTTTTCCCAGATCTATCCTTTCAGAACAAGCTATATCCATCTATGCTGATACTCCAATCATGGGAGTTGTCCCACCAAGTCTCTAATGCCAATTAGATCAATTTTCTTCATATACCATGATTTCCAGTCCATCCTGCTTGTTCTCCATATGACTTGCATTTGTATGCAGGCATCAAAGATATTTTGCAGACTGCCCTGTTTTTCTTCTTGCTTTTTTAATGCAGTTGTGATTTCTAGTCCCTTCTCCAGAAACAAGCCCCTTCCCCTTGTTTTCGTTACTTGAGCCTAGATGCACATTGGCCAGATTTTTGTCACCCTTCAGTAGGACCTTGTTTAAAGCTCTCTTATCAGATTAGCCAGAAAATGTCCAACTAGCTCAGTCAGTGCACCAGGATACCGCCCCCTAAGTTGTACAAAGGTGCCCCTCCTTTGACTTCTCCTTTTATACATTGATACAAACAAGTTACGTACTACTTGAGCCGGCAGTTGGACTAGATGACCTCCTGAGGTCCCTTCCAACCCTGATATTCAATGATTCTACACTCCTGGCATGGTTAGTTACCACCCTTATCCTTGTACCTACAAGTTTGAACAAAACATCCCCATCCATTATTTGGTCATCCCATCCTTACCTTATGAGGGGTCGATGTGTTCCAGTACCATTTCTTAAGAATGTGTTCACGTAGTTACTTAAGAACTCTGGGTGTTTTGGACCATCCTCTCTGGTCAGGCATTTGCTTACTTGGTTAACTAATACCTAGTGTGTTTTTATTTTGCCAAGGTCAGGCCTACTCTGTCTCATGCTGTTAGTTATGCCTAGGGCTCCAGCAAGGCCTACAGGTAGTAACAGGGGAACTACTGGCGAGGAGTCTATGCCCAGCGAATTTTGCAAATATTCCAAAGTTTGTAGCTGTCTGAGCCTCTATTGTCTGAACAATTAGGGACTGCAATGCTGAACTAGCAAGGTCAAGAAAATAAGCTCTCTGTTCTTCCTCTTTTCAAGGGTCCAGAACTACCTCAAATACAGCCTTACTCCATAACTTGTGCCAGGAACTACGTACAGAGATCCCCAGAAGCGAAAACCTGACTTGTGAGAGTGAATGTTATACAGACATTTTGGATCATCAAAAGTGTTTCATGTTGAGTTCTGAGTGAAGTTACAAGTCAGACCTCATTTTACCCTGGGGTTCTGCCATTCATAATTGTATTGCCTGCCATGACTAAGGACTCAGTCAAATTACACTGATGTTAAGAATACTCATCAGGGTGGATGTGAATCTTGGACAGCAGGTGCAAAAGGCTGATTTTAATAAGGAAATTAAAGTACCCTTTCCAACTTGATGATCAGTGTCTATGATTAGGCATTAAGGGTTTTTTTGACAAGAGTGATATCATCACTTTCAGCCGATAACACTTAGTAAGAAAAAACATATAGAGGCTAACGGATAATGTTAATTGAGAGGGATAAGTATATAAATGAGGTTTATGCAGTTCAACTAACTTTCCTATCAAGGGTCTTTTTCTTGTTACGCTATGCACATTTCTCACTCAGTATCTCCCCTATCCATGGTTCTGAATAGAATCATCATCTGACGATTATCAAATTAGCTATGGCACTGGAGTTGCTTTTCCATCTCAGAAGAGAATGGGCATTCAAACCCCTCAACAAGTAGAAAATTAAAAGAATAAGCATAAGGATAGTTCTCAGCATTTATTTAGCACTTCACATTTTCAAAGTTGTATACAAACAATTAATTCAACTGAATAATAAGAAGCACCTTCTTGCCTGCTTCCTTATGTACGAGAGGAACAAGCAGTGAAAATCCAGAGGCCACTACATTAATTTCCTTCAGATGTCTCCTTAGAATCACCTATTCCATAATGCCGACAGAACACTGCAGGAGCTAGACAGTTGCAATGCTGAAATCAGTGCTTTGTGCATTAATAATTGTCTATTACTTGTGCTCCACCATCTGTTTGTTGTATCCATCTGTTGACTCTTACAGGCTTGGTGACATGGTACACAATCTGGGATAGGAGGGTGTGAACTGTAGAGCACTCTAAAATGTTATATTCAAGGTGCCCCACATGTACCCTGCTGACAAACTAAAAAGTAGCTAGGTCACACTGATGTAGTACGGTTTCTAATGCAGTCCTGTTAGGACTATATATATATATACACACACACACACACACACACACACACTTACTTCAGTCAGCCCCAGCAGGATATACGTAGGGCACTACTAAGCCCATGCCCATACGAGCTTTAATCTAGCTAGCATGCTAAAATCAGTGAAACAGCATGGGTTGTGCAAGCCCACCCAGTTCCCTTAGGAAAGTACATACTTGTGTTGCTGAGGTCCATCCCTCCCTGAACTAGGCTGGCCACCGACACCTCCCTAGAGTTATATGAACTTCTGGGATGGTGTGACCCCGACCCTGTCATCATGATCTCACTTGCACCTTGCCAGTGAGAGGGAAGCAGTGAGCTCTGCAAAATGGCATCCTCTGTGCATCCATGGTGACCCCGGACAAAAATCGCATATGGTTTTAGATCTGTACCAGACAGGGACAAGCATTACAAAAACAGGCCTAGCCAGCTTCCAACTGGATGAAGAGTTGTCTGCTTAGCCTGAACTGCAAATCACACCTCCCATTACAATGGAGACTGACGTGGTAAGCTGTGTAGGGCATGAACTTTCTTTTCCTTGTGTGTGTACAAGGCCTTGCACAAAGACTACAATCAGGACTGGGGCCCTATTAGGTGCTACCATAAAACAAGAGTAAACAACACTGGTGCTTATTAAAAGGACTAAGGCCCAGATTTTTTTAAAAGGTATTTAGGCTCCTAAATCCAACATTGCGATGCTGAGCACAGCAATGCCTAAATACCTGGCCTAAAGGCCTAACCTGCAAACACTTCTGTAAATGAATACTTCTGTGTATGTGAATAGTCACATTGAGTTCAATGGGACAGTTCATGCATCAAGTTACATACAGAAGTGTTTACAGAATGGGGCCCTAAATTATTTATTTGTATTACAAATAGTGCCAAGTTACTCATCCCCCTCCACCCCATGCTTTTTTGCAGCCTTTTTAGATGAACTGGTGGTATTTTACCCAAGTTTCAGCCCTTTCCTCAATGATAAAAGGTGGCCAAAAAAAATTGAGAGTTAGTAATGCTCTATTTTGAGGGGTGTGATAAATGAGAAGGGGGAGGGGTAGCTCCCTTTTGTGGGCAGCCAGCTAGCTAGCTAGAGAATCCCTCTTGGTAACTGTTCTCTATTTGCTTTACCTGTAAAGGGTTAAAAAGTCTGACTGCTGCATAGGTTAAGGGAAGTGAGTGGGTACCTGACCAAAAGAGCCAATGGGAGGGCTAGAACTTTTTAAAATTGGGGGAAAAAAAAAAAACAACTTTCCCTTTGTCTGGCTGTTGTTCTCCAGAGAGAAAGGACAGAGCAGAGAAAGGACTAAAGACGATGCTGTTAAAACCTTTTTGTTAGGTATGGAAATAATCAGATCATACCCAAACCTCCTCATTTAAAACCCCAGATACGTAAGGAGATCAGAAAATGTCTAGAAAGACGCAAGTAGGTTTCTCTCTGTTTATTTCTTATTGGCTTGTGGACTCCTCTGTGCTAACCCAAAATGCTTTTGTTTTGCTTGCTTTCCTTTAAGCTGGACCTCAAGGAGGTTATTCTTGATGTTAAATTTTGTAAGTTGTTTTTTTTAAATCTAGCTAAAGCCCAAGTTCTAGATGTATTTTCATTCTTTTTGTTTTTAATAACATTTATATCTTTTTAAAGAACAGGATTGGATTTTTGGTGTCCCCAACAGGCTTGTGCATGTCATTTAATTAGCTGGTGGCAACAGCTGATTTCCTGTGTTTTCTTTCTCCGCTTTTCCCTGGAGGGGGTGTGTGAAAGGCTTAAGGGTATCCCACAGGAAGGAATTCCCAAGTGCTCCTTGCGAGGTTCTCAAAAGGGGTGGGGGGTTGAATGGTGGTGGCATCTACCCACCCAAGGTCAGAGAAAAGTTGTGACCTTGGGAGTTTAATACCAGAACTACCTCAAATACAGCCTTACTCCATAACTTGTGCCAGGAACTACGTACAGAGATCCCCAGAAGTGAAAACCAGACTTGTGAGAGTGAATGTTATTCAGACATTTTGGATCATCAAAAGCGTTTCATGTTGAGTTCTGAATGAAGTTACAAGTCAGTATTAATTTTAGAATCCTTGCAGGTCCCCACCTTCAGCACTCAAAGTACCAGAGTGGGGAATCAGCCTTGAAAAGGGGTTAAGTGATGCCTAGGTCTTGTCTTTGTGTTTCTGCACAGGGGTGAATTTCACCCATAAGAAATTTCTTCCCAAGCCATGTAACTGGTTGCTCACTGCTCCAGATACTAGTCTAGTAAACCTACACCAAAGCCAAGTGCTTTGTTAACTCACCCTCTAGGTTTAATTAGTGCATAGTGCTCTAAATCCATGCAACTGTTGGGAGATAAAAAGAAATGACAACGTTTTAATTACAGGAACATTTACTGAGTTGCTGAATGCTTGAGTGTAATGAAGTCTTTGCCCCACCCCCCGTAACTTGCTTTGGGCTTTTGCTTGACTTATAATGAATTGCTTCAATTAAAACTCTCACTGGCAATTCACAAACTTGGCAGCTCTGCCCAATCTAAAGTAGGCTAGAATTGTCCTACTCACTGCTGCAAATGCACCATGAGAAGAGGTTACAGCTTGCAACATTATACAGACTTTAGACTATGACCCTTCCGTTCCGACACCAAGACTACACCCTGATCCCCTATGGAACTCCCCTTAGTTTGCTCCTCTTAATATGTTTTCCCTGCTTTGTCCTTAATTAGACAAGAAATTACTATCAATTGGGGGCTGTTTCAAACATCCACCCACCTGCCTAGCTAACTGGGCGTAGTGCACAGCTTACCTTCACTATCTGAGAAAGACCATTGCTTATTGGGTTCTAGAGTATATGTATATAGTGCAGAGTTTCAGGATGGACAGTCTCTCCCTGAGCTCCCCTTGTAGGAGGCATGACTCTGCACTACCTTTTCTTCAGGGCCATGCCGCTCTCCCTCCTAGCCATTCCGCATCTTAGCTGTTTAGTTCTCACAGGCAAGTTGGAGGAAGTGTCAAGCATTCCGAGTTTTTAAATAGAGTGCTATGGTTACCTCTACAAAGATTTGGGCATCTCTGAAGAGAGATTCCTGGACGCATATGGATTCGAAATTATTGCAGCCTATATTGCCCCCTTCCTGCAAGAGAAATGAATCCACCTTCATCCCCATCATTCACATCCAGATCACTGCAGAAGGGAATTACTCAAACACATGCACTGAACCATGCCCAGGGATTTCGGATTAACCAGGGTAGGTATACTGGTAACTACCAGGGATTAAGGAAACTACCAAAGGAATCTGTGCATTACTTTTAAAAGCTTGGAGCCTTAATCAATATTGTCTACAGCCTTAATAATCAAGGGGGCATTTCAATGTTTTGTGGAAGTGTTCTCTGCTTTGTCTCCTTTATAGCTGGACTTTCCCCATCTGCTCTGACTGTTGCACCTCTGCAGGAACAGGGCAGGGAGAAAATTCCATCCTTGCTTCCGACGTATAGATTACTGCCCCTGCTGCACCAGCAGGCTCTGCCCTTTCCCTGCAAATCCACACACACCCCACCTGTGATGGGGGCAGAAGGAAGCGATGACCCACACATTGCTCTCCTGGGGGTCGGGAGCCTTCTTCCTTAATAAAGAACACTTCAGGAACAATGACAGGGTTTGCTCTTTTTGGTGCTGCTCTCGCTGGCCAACGGTCCGCTTGAGAAGCTCGCGCTGCTCCCGAGATGCTGAAGTGCGGTGTTCAGCAAGAAACAGCTGGCCTCTCGCCCCACTCACACTGGGCCTTGCCTTTTAACACGCGCCTAGAAGGAATCTGGTAGCGCTGACAAAGTCTAAAGCAGCGCTGTGCATTAAGGGTTCTGTGCTGGCTGGGGAGCCGTTCTGCATGCACACGACAGAGGCAGGCAATGCAGGGGAGAGCTCTGACGGAGGGGGGACAGTAAGCACCGCCTAGTGCCTGCTCTCAGTAGTACAGAAGGAGGAGGGGAGCATGCCCTAGTTAGGCTGGGTCCTCTTGCTGAACACTGGCCACCTCCTCCGCGTGTGCTTGCAAGCGGCAGGACTCTGGGTTCCGACTCCCTTCCCTCTGTCTACACAGGGGTGCGCACAAAAGGGGAAGGAACGTACCCTTCTACTCCAGGACCCCCCTTGTCTGCCATTCTGTTTCCATGGCGACCTGCAGCTTCTGGGGCATGGCCAGGCCACCTTTCAAGTCTGGTCCCTTTCCAGGATAATAAAGTCCAAACAGACTCCCCCCTCCCCAAGACTAGTGGCCTCTGTGCTAGGCTCTCAGCCCCCAGCCACAGCTCAGGAGTCTGTGCCGCTCCTAGTCCAAAGGCTCATACTTCTCTCCTCGTGGTGGGGGAGGGGCAGGAGACCCACCCAGGCCTGCCCCCTCCCCTGGGTGGCAGCCCTGTTAGGCAGCTCAGCAGCACTCCTTACAATCCCTCCCCAGCTCCTTCCCTGTTCGTCAGCGCCTGTCACGGGTTGCAGCCTCCACGACTGCTGCGCCTTCTCCTTGTATGGCTGCCCAGACCCAGCTCCAAGGCGCTTCCTCAAAGTCACTGACAGCCTCTGCCTCCCCTCGCCCTCTGCAGCTGGGCCCGATACTAAAAATTGGGCCTGACTCACCCCCACCACCAGACATCGCCTGACGAGCTAACGGGCCTCACACTAGCAAAGGGTTAACAGGAGTCTTAGGGCCTATTCCCCATCACAGTTTGCAACAGAAAGGAGCGTGCTAGACACTAGGGTGACCAGATGTCTGGTTTTCGACCGCAACACCCAAGGAACCCAGGCAACTATGGTCAGCACCGCTGACTGGGCTGTTAAAAGTCTGGTTGGCAGTGCTGCGGAGCTGAGGCAGGCTAGTCCCTACCTGTCCTGGCTCTGTGCTGTGCCCCGGAAGTGGCCAGCAGGTACGGCTCCTAGGTGGGTGGGTGGGTGGGTGGGGCATGGGGCTCCACACACTGCCCCACCCCGAGCACCAGCTCCACACTCCCCATTAGCCAGGAACCGCAGCCAGTGGGAGCTGCGGGGGTGGTGCCTGAAGGCGAGAGCAATGTGCAGAGCCACCTGCCATGCCTCTGCCTAGGAGTGGGACCTGCCGGCCAATTCCAGGGGGCTGCACAGAGTCAGGACAGGCAGGAAGCCTGCCTTGGTTCCCAGTCAGCAGCGCAGTGGAGGGGGCTAACAGAGGTAAGCCCACACCCCAACACTGTACCCCAGCCCCGAGGCCCCCCTCAAACCCAGAGCCCCCTCCTGCACCCCAAACTTCTCATCCCTGGCCCCACCCCAGAGCCTGTACCACCAGACTGAGCCCTCACCCACCTGCAACCCAACCCCACCCCATTACCCCCTCCTGCACCCCAAACCCCTCATCCCCACCCCCAGATGGAGCCTCCAACCCCCTCACTCAACCTGCCTGAACCCCTAATCCACAGCCCCACCCCAGAGCCTGCACCCCAGATGGTGCCCTCACCCCCTCCTGCACTGCAACCCCCTGCCCGAGCCAATGGGGGGGGGGGAAGATACAATGAGTGTGTGTGTGGGGGGGTCAGGGTCTCAGGGAAGGGGCGGGGCTAGGGTGTTCAGTTTTGTGCGATTAGAAAGTTGGCCACCCTACC
This sequence comes from Dermochelys coriacea, assembly GCF_009764565.3. Classification (NCBI taxonomy): domain Eukaryota; kingdom Metazoa; phylum Chordata; order Testudines; family Dermochelyidae; genus Dermochelys; species Dermochelys coriacea. Next base: position 12,983,628 of record NC_050071.1, on the reverse strand, counting down.
AGACACCCTCTTCCCTTCCAGCTCCACATTCAGATCCAGAAACTGGCCCTAATCATTCCATGCAAGGCAGTAGGAGCCCAGCACAGGGCTGAAAACAAAGACTGAAGGCTAACGCTGGCTCTGCTACAGATTTGCTGTATGATCTCAGGTAAAAGACTGAAGGCTCCCTGTCTAGTTTCCCCATCACTAAAATGGGAGAGAATAAATAGAAGTGGGTCTAAGCCACAGTGTGTGGAACCAAATATCCCCAGAGTTTGAGTTTTGTTTGCTACATCCTGAAAACAGGGACCACCTGAGAAGTTCTTATCTGGGTCTAAACTCTTCTCCCCCCGCCCCCCGCCAAGAACATTGGGATGCAGGGTTTTGAGTTGGGTCCCATTTGTAGTTACCTTCTTCACAGGGTGCTCTGATGATTAGTTTATTTTGTGCATTGCTTTGAAGAAGCACTTATGATCACCATTAAGGTGCTCGGATACTGTGTCAATCTTTGCCTTATGGGGCAGAGCAGCGCTATTATCCACATTGTACAGATGGGGAAGTTACACAGGAATCTGGGGGTACTGCAGGTAATTGAACACAGGTCTTAAGTCCCAAGCTAGTTTCCTAACCACTGCACTATGCTGCCAAACACTCAGCACGTGTCCTGTTCTGACTAAAATATTAAAAATAAAGCTTTTACTGTTTGTTAGTGCCATTAACTCTGCAAAGGCAACAACTTTAGGAGAATGAGCTAGATCTGATTCCTTCTCGTGAATCAAAACGTTTACCAAGTTCCAATTACACAGACAATCTGTGGGACTGCATAGGCATTGATGAGGGTCTAATTTGGCCTGCAAAATCTCTCACAGGTGAGGCTGTGCAGTATGGATAGATGGCAGTCATATCCCCCCTCCACCCCTTGTAAACCAAGTATATTTCATTCAGAAACCACCATGAGATATGGTGCCCCACTGGCCCATTTTCACAGCGTCATTTTTCAGGATAGACATGTACTTTAACACACTGCGCTTTAGCTATAAGTTTAAAAAAACAAAACAAAAAACAAAACAAAAAACCCCCAAATTTTGTAGTCTCAGGCACCAGAATACAGCCTATTGGAAGCCAGCCTGGGGTCCAAGTACTCTTTCCTCTTGGCTTCCACGATTATAAAGAACTCTTCACTTCAGGCACACTATTTATTCTCAAACTGTATTTCTGCAGAATGTCAGTTCTTTTTCCAATCTCAGTACTGTTTCCCTAGCAGGACTGTCTATAAACCTGCTGTATTAATCTCAAAGTGTAGCCACCTTCACCTTACCTGCAAACATGCAGCCCCACGGACTTTGATTCCAGCACCTTGGCCCCTTTACATGCTGGGACCAGAGATCTCAGCAGACTCTGCCTATGTATTAAAGAATTAGTAGTTTCCAGACTTCTCAAGCGCTAATCACTTTAGTGCGAGTACCTCACTACCATTAATCTCACGCCTCGCCTGTGAGATAAGGCAGCATTAGCATCCCCAGCTGGGCAGCATAATTCCCAGCACAGCTAGACAGAAGCACTAGATCTGCTCAGGGTAGCACCCAAAAATAGCATGGCCACAGTTGCAAAAACAGCAGGTTGGGCTAGCCACCTGAGTACAATACCACCAGACCCAATGGGTATGTATTTGGGTGGCTAGCCTGAGCTCCCACCCATGTTATTGCAGCCAGGGTACAATTTATAGTGCACGTCTGCACGAAGCTGGGTAGGCCTGTTTTTGTAAGGCTTGTCCCTGTCTGGTACAGATCTAAAACCAGATGTGTCACCATGGATGCACAGTGGCCCAACACTGTAGCATTTAAATTTCAGAAAGGGGAACTACAGAAAAATGAGGAGATTAGTTAAACAGAAATTAAAAGGGTACGGTGCCAAAAGTGAAATCTCTGCAAGCTGCATGGGAAGTTTTTAAAGACGCCATAATAGAGGCTCAACTTAAATGTATATACCCCAAATTAAAAAACATAGTAAGAGAACCAAAAAAGAGCGACCGTGGCTAAACAAAGTAAAAGAAGCAGAGAGAGGCAAAAAGGCATCCTTTAAAAAGTGGAAGTTAAATCCTAGTGAGGAAAATAGAAAGGAGCATAAACACTGGCAAATGAAGTGTAAAAATACAATTAGGAAGTCCCCAAAAGAATTTGAGGAACAGTTAGCCAAAGACTCAAAAAGTAATAGCAAAATTTGTTTTAAGTACATCAGAAGCAGGAAGCCTGCTAAACAACCAGTGGGGCCACTGGACGATCAAGATGCTAAAGGAGCACTCAAGGACAATAAGGCCATTGCGGAGAAACTAAATTAATTCTTTGCATCGGTCTTCACGGCTGAGGATGTGAGGGAGATTCCCAAAGCTGAGCCATTCTTTTTAGGTGACAGATCTGAGGAACTGTCCCCAGGGCCGGCTCAAGCTTTTTTGCCACCCCAAGCAAAAAAGGCGGTTGGAGAGCTGGTGCCTGGAGCCAGCCCCGACTGTCCCCGATTGAGGTATCATTAGAGGTGGTTTTGGAACAAATTGATAAATTTAATAGCAATAAATCACCAGTATCAGATGGTATTCTGAAGGAACTCAGATGTGAAATTGCAGGACTACGAACTGTAGTCTGTAACGTTTCATTTAAATCAGCTTCTGTACCAGATGACTGGAGGATAGCTAATGTGACATCAATTTTTAAAAAGGGCTCCAGAAGTGATCCCAGCAATTATAGGCCTGTAAACCTGACTTCAGTAGCGGGCAAACTGGTTGAAACTATAATAAAGAACAATATTGTCAGACACATAGATGAACGTAATTTGTTGATGAAGAGTCAACATGGTTTTAGTAAAGGGAAATCATGCCTCACCAATCTACTAGAATTCTCTGAGGGGTCAACAAGCATGTAGACCAAGGGGATCCAGTGGATATAGCGTACTTAGATTTTCAGAAAGCCTGTGACAAGATCCCTCACCAAAGGCTCTTATGCAAAGTAGGCTGCCATAGGACAAGAGGGAAGGTGCTCTCTTGGATTGGTAACTGGTTAAAAGATAGGAAACAAAGGGTAGGTATAAATAGTCAGTTTTCAGAATGGAGAGAGGTAAATAGTGGTGTCCCTCAGGGGTCTGTTCTGGGATCAGTCCCATTCAACATATTCATAAATGACCTGGAAAAAGGGGTAAACAGTGAGGTGGCGAAATTTGCAGATGGTACAAAATTACTAAAGATAGTTAAGACCCAGGCAGACTGCGAAGAGCTACAAAAGGATCTCTCAAAACTGGGTGACTGGGCAACAAAATGGCAGATGAAATTTAATGTTGATAAATGCAAAGTAATGCACATTGGAAAACATAATCCCAAGTATACATATAAAATGATGGGGTCTAAATTAACTGTTACCACTCAAGAAAGATCTTGGAACCATTGTGGACAGTTCTCTGAAAACATCCACTCAATGTGCAGCAGCAGTCAAAAAAGCAAACAGAAGTCTGGGAATAATTAAGAAAGGGATAGATAATAGGTCAGAAGATATAATGTTGCCTCTATATAAATCCATGGTATGCCCACATCTTGAATGCTGTGTGCAGATGTAGTCGCTCCATCTCAAAAAAAAAATATATATATACACATCTTGGAATTGGAAAAGGTTCAGAAAAGGGCAACAAAAATTATTGGAGGTATGGAACAGCTTCTGTATGAAGAGAGATTAATAAGACTGGGACTTTTCAGCTTGGAAAAGAGACTGCTAAGGGGAGTTATGATTGAGGTCTATAAAATCATGACTGGTGTAGAGAAAGTAGATAAGAGTGTTGTTTATTACCTCTCATAACACCAAGAACTAGGGGTCACCAAATGAAATTAATAGGCGGCAGATTTAAAACAAATAAAAGGAAGTATTTCTTCATATAACGCACAATCAACCTGTGGAACTCCTTGCCAGAGGATGTTGTGAAGGTCAAGACCATAACAGGGTTCAAAAAAGACTAGATAAATTCATGGAGAATAGGTCCATCAGTGGCTATTTGCCAGGATGGACAGGAATGGTGTCCCTAGCCTCGGTTTGCCAGAAGCTGGGAATGAGCGACAGGGGATAGATCACTTGAGGGTTATCTGTTCTGTTCATTCCTTCTGAGGCACCTGGCACTGGCCACTGTCGTAAGACAGGATACTGGGCTAGATGGACCTTTGGTCTGACCCCGTAGGGCCATTCTTATGTTACGTTCAAGAGAGGTTAACAGAGGGTCACAGGCAGAATGCATGACAGAGCCAAGAACAGAACTGCCAAGCTCTAGGCCAACCTTCCTATGAAGGCAGATGCAGTTTATCTGCTATTAGGTGCAGAACTCTTACTCCTGCCAGGCTGTCAATAAGGCTGTTTGGTTAGTAAATTTTGGATGTTCCTGCTCTCTGAAACATCCAAGATCATGTTGGGCCTCCTTTTAAATACATAAATAATATTTATTTCCATTATTTAGAGAATAAAGACAATGCTTTAGGCACTCTAACAATCAGTAATACAACAAAATCCCAGCAGCAATATAATAATTCCAACAGCAAATCAACCAGCTGTCCTCCTTAAACAAAAACAAAAAAACACACACAAAAAAACACACCACTCTTTTCTACCCATTCATTGGTCTGGGAAGCTTACCTTGAGCCCTCCCCAAACCCCCTATCAGATATGCTTGAAAGGCTGCCAAATTTGGGTTCCTTCAGACTGCAGGGTGAGCAAGCTCCAGAGTCTGAACCTACATAGAAAACCCACTAGGAACCATATCTTCTCTTGTACAAGAAAGGGGATCCAACTTGGGTGCCCCTTCTAATCATTGTGGCAGTACAGTACACCTGAGAAGAGGCGTTTCCTTCCGGTAACCCAGTCCCAGGTCACTTAGAGCTTTAGCATTCATAATCAACATCTTATGCTCCACCTGGAGGCCAATGTGCTGTCAGCGCAGATCAGAGAGCACCAGGGTCATGTGTACCCAAGGTGCCCCGCTCAATAAACGAGCTGGTGCAAAACGCTGGGGCTTCAATCACCAAATGGTTTGAAGATGTAACCCCACAAACAGGGCAAGAAAGATGATAATTTTGAGGTAACAAAAGCATGGACAATAGCATCAAGGTCTGCTTTCAAATGGAAAGTTTGCAACCCCTTAGCCAGACTCAGATAGTCAAAAAGCCCACTGATTTACTGTTGCAATATGAACTTCAAACAGCAGCTGGCATCTAAGAATCACCCCTAAACTGCACATGCCATTTAAAAAAAAAGTGTTTGAAGACAATACTAAGGTTGTATGCCCAAGCACTTGAAAGTTGGGAGATGCAAGAAATAAGGCTGCATGTGCAGTGACACAATGAGATGACTGTAGTGTTTGAGCCAGCCCTTATGAGGAGAACTCTACCAGAGCAAAATGACTGCATAGATAGTAACTCTCCACTGGTGACCAGCAACGTGTATAACATGCTTGTTACACTTACACACCCCTGCCAGTTTTCATCTTTCTATTCCAGCCATCTCAGTATTAAGACTTCAGGAAAACAATGCAAGATTTATTTTTTATAATGGGAAAAATATATTCCTTTCACCAACTGTGTTCGGATACTGAAAATTGGCTGACTCATTTTCAGACTTTCAAACAAAACAACCCCTCTGGCAAGGAACAAGCTTAGAAGATGTAATCTTGACAGATAAATGTTTCAAGTGATGAGCAACTGAAAACTATAACGGAAACGCTCCTGCATCGCTGAGCTGTAGCAGTCACTAGTACCCCAGCTGTAATAGAGTACAGAGAACTTTTCATGGACTGCAGAAGAAGCAAGGTTCCAAGGTCTAACTTGAGCTATACCAAAAAAGACAGAAGTAAACATCCCAATGTCTTCATTGCATTTAATGGACTTTCTAGGCTCACCAGGAAGAAAAGAATAAAAAGTAGGTATGAAAGAGCAGTTTTTACTGCTTACTGTTCTATAGATCTTCAGTCAGCATAAGTGGGCAGTTCACTTCAGCCAAAAGCTGTCTTTATACTTGGCATGAAATAGCAAAATATAAATAAATAAATACATACATACATACAATAAAATTCAGCAACATTTTTTTTGTTTTTGTTATCTGTGCTTAAGTTTGTTTTACCTCTAGCTTCTTGTCATGTTTCCTCAGGTTCTCTTTTCTAGCAATTTAATTTTCCTTGCCGTTGGCTATCCTGGCTGGTAATGGGGGACCACAGATGCCACAGGAAGACACCACTTCCTCTACAGCATGACAATTTGTAAAAGCCCTAGCTAATACGCTTCAATACACACATTGTAAATTTATTGTGCAGACAGGGTAAGTTGAGTTTAAGGTGAGAAGGGACCACCATATCATCTAGTCTGACCTCCTGCATATATATCACAGGCCACCTGCCCCACCCAGCAGCTGCACACTAAACCTAACAAACCAAACTCAGACTGAAGTATTAAAAGCCCACAGGCGGCTAGACTGTTGTGCATCACAGGCAGATAACAGAAGGGGCTGAGGTCCACCAGTACTTGAGGGCCCCACAATGGCAGGGAAATAATTAAGTGAGACATACCCAGGTAGTTCTGGCAAGTGACCTATACCCACACGCTGCAGAGGAAGGCAAAAAAACCCTCAAGGTCACTGTCAAACTGACCTGGGGGAAATTCCTTTTCAACCCCACATATGGGGATCAGTTTGACCCTGAGCATGTGAGTAAGAACCAGCTAGCCAACCGCTTATGACAGAGAATGCTCAGTGCTGCCACAGAGCCCTTGCCATCTCCAACCATCACCATCCCTGCTGATTCAGAGGAAGGAGATAAAAGCCCTTCCTGAATACACTAAGGAGGAGGGGAAATTCCTTTCTGGCCCCTGCCAGTGGCTGGCTCAAACTCTGAAGCATGAGCTTTTAGAAACTGAAGACAAACCAGAAGCGAGCCCCATGACTGAGGAGTCCTGCCCCCTACCACCATACACATCCCTGTCATAAAATTGCACTCGCACATTTGTCCGGCTCTCTTAAAACTAAGTTGGTTGCCCACCACAACTCCAACTGGGATGCTGTTCCAGAACCTCACTCATTGATGGAGATAAGCTGGCTATGAACAAATTCAGGCTTGAAGTTAGAAGATTTCTAATCATTTGTCCTTATGCCAAACTGCCTCTTTTGCTTAAATAGCTCTTTACCCTCTCTGGCGTTTACCCCTCCTTGTATTTATAGATAAATCATATCTCCTCTGAACCTTCTTTTTGCTAGGCTGAAACAAGAAAGGTTCTTCCAGTCTCCTCTCATAAGATAGGCCCTCCATTCCCTTGACCATCCTAGTAGCACTTCTCTGCACCTGTTCCAGTTTAACTTTTCTTCAACATGGATGACCAGAACTGTGCACCAGTATTCCAGAGAAGATCTTATCAGGGCTTGTATAACAGCATTAATACTTCATCTCTACTGGAAGTGCCTCAGCTAATCCATCCTAGGATTGCATTTCACAGCCCCTTCACACTGGTGTCTTATCGTCATCCTGTGATTGACTCACATACCCAGAGGTCTCTCCTTCTCGGTCTCTTCCAACTGGTGAGCCCCCAGTTTGTGCTACAAATTATTAGATCTTAAGTGCATGACTTTGGACTTTGTACTATTGAATTTCCCATTTCATCCCTTTTCTGTCAATTCAGTCCTCAGTAAAGTATTTGAATGATCTTGAAGTCCAAGTATATTAGATCTAGTGCACTTCCCTCAGATAAAAATATCAGTTATTTTCTCAAAAAAGGAAATCAGTTTAGTCTGGCATCTATATCCATGAAGTTAAAGTCTCCAGTTGTGTCTCTCTCTATTAATATTAAAGAGACACTATATCCAAGTCTGACCCTAGGGAACTATTACAGACCCCGAATGCTATTCCAACAGAACCTCCTTTTACAATCCTTCCCCAAAGTGATTTTGAAAAACAGATTCTGTTTTGTCCATACTATCACTTTGTATTTCTTTATGGTTTACTTTGTTGATATACAATGTTACTCAACCACCTTTACCTTTATTCCCATCTCTCCTAATTAGCACACGCCTGTAATACAAGTATTGAAGGGTAAGTGTGCTATTCATCCATGCTTCCTTAATCCAAATAGTATCCAGTTTGACCTTCTGCACGAGTAGTTCTAGTTCCTTCAGTTTATTTCCCAGACTCCTTGCATTGGTGTACAAGCATTTCATACCTCACCCAGATTTCTATCCTATGGTGTTCTGTTATCCCTCATTATATCTTCATTTAGCAGATTTTCCTGCTCCTGTGTATTAAGTCATGTATGGAAATCTTATGAGTCTCTCCAAACATCTCCCAGTTTAAAATCCCTTCCCCATCAATTGTGCCAGCCTTAATCCCAGAATCACTAATACCCCAGGTACTCAAGTGAAGTTCATCAGTCGAGACAAGTCCTCTTTCTGCCAATGCCTCCCAATGGTAAATCATCCCAAAATCCTCCTCATAGCACCAGTCTTTGAGCCATCTGTTGATCTCTATTATCTTGTCACAACTTCACCCTCTTTCTCTAGGGACCAAAAGTATTCTACTGAAAACCCCCCCATCACTTGAGCTTCTGCATCTTACCCAAGCGTAGTCATCCTTGATCTGTTCCAGTGAGAATCTAGCAGTGTCGTTTATACCAACATGCAGCAGAGTCAGCAGATTTTCCCCCGCTCCCATCAGGATCCTCTTCAGCCACCTGTCCCCATCTCATATCCTTGCTCCTGTCAGACAGCACATTTCTGTTCTCTGGATCTGGTCTGGTGACAGGCCAGTTGATTCTTCACCTGTTAGCCAATTGAGGTCCGCTCTAAGAGGAGAAGATTGACCACAACCAATTAGTGTTTAAGCAGGACTTGCCCTGTCCATGCTAAGGTTTTTAAAATGCGTGTGTGAAAACATATTAGCTAGCACATTTTAAGAAACAATGCGTTTTCCTCATTTAGACAGGGCCTCTGTGGTAATTTTTAAAATAAAGTTTCACAGCTTCATAACTCATTCAGTGTGACCTAACTGGGAAGGACAGAATTTCATGTTCACAATCTAAGCTGCACCCTCTGTTGGTAGAAAGGCTTCAAGGGATACCCAGCACAGGAGGAATACAGGACCTGTTTGCCATCAGCTCTCTTCCCTTCCGCCACTCCACCTCAGGCTATGAAGTGGTCGTACAGCTCTCACAAGTGAAGCAGGGCCGTGGGCCAGTTCAGTAATAGAAGAGGAGACTCCCGAGAGAAAGCCAACTGCTGGCTGTTGTTCTAGCCACTAATTTTTATTCAGTTCTCATTCCTTCCATAAAGAAAGTGTGTTAAGGTTTTGAGGGGTCATGTGTACAGTTCTAGGCATTGCATTCCAGCGTTAGATGCAATGAACAGAGTCCTGCGTGTATGAGAGTACTGAGTAGAAATAGGGCTCAGAACCCCCCTCTCCACTTGTGGACGGTGTGCTCAATTCAGTGCCAGGAGATCTGCCCTGCTAACAGCCCTATTGACGCTCCACAGTACCACAGGGAGGTGGTCAATCACCTTGGAACCTGGCCATGTCCCAGGCCTCATCATGGGTGAAAACTGGGGTTGGTAGCAGGAACTGGGGGTGGGAGCACATTCTTTTGAAGTAGCAATAAGGAAGGTGGTGAGATGTATTAACTCTGGACCCTCATGGGTGATCATTTCCTCCCTTGGCAGGATGGGTCCTAAACCATATACTCGGCAGCAGCAGCGGCACTTCTTTCCAACCCCTGTACAACTTGTGCGAGTCAGGGCAGGAGTTTGCCCGCATCCGATGAAGTGAGCTGTAGCTCACGAAAGCTTATGCTCAAATAAATTTGTTAGTCTCTAAGGTGCCACAAGTACTCCTGATCTTTTTCTAAAGAGTGATCTGCAAGAACCTACATTAGCACAGACACTTTAGAATGCTGCTTGGGTGCAGCGGTAATGCTGACGTTCTGGTTTAATGGGGTTTTGATTCCCCAATCAGTGCACAGTGCTTGAGCATTTGACAGAGGCAGTCTAATTTCTTCTTAGTCATTGAGGTTTGTAGTTAAAAAAAGACACGTACAGACGGACATAAAATGACAAGATTGATTCTCTGCTTGTCACAGTCCAGATTAGTGCGCTGCCCTATATTCAGTAGAAATAGTCTCCTCGGCCATTTGGAGCACAGAAGAGTGCTACTGAGGAGAGTTTGTTGTACTGACTGGGGCAGAAAGGTATACCAACCTAAAGAAAGCTTGTGAATCATTGCTATATGGATCTCACATTACTTTCCGGTGCCCACTTCACACAAAATGCCACAGAGGAGTCCGAGACAACCAGTAGTTACAGTTACTGGAAATATGTCACTGGATTTGTTTTTTTAAAATGGAAGACTAGAACTCTCAAATCGCTGATTTATCCTTCATCTCTCATGTTGCCCAGTAACCCCTCACTGTTAAGATGAAGTCCCAGAATTTACCAATTTCTTCCTTATGTGTTTGCAGGGTGAGTGCAATCTTCCAGGAGCCAGGTTTTCAAAAGAGAGCAGCACTCACAATCAGGAACAGGTTTTCCAAATGGCTCAGTTCACGCTTAAGCAACTAAGCGAGTGGCCAGTTGGGATGCGGAGCACTTTTGAAAATCTGGCCCCCCAATAGTGATTACTGAGCACCTGAAAAATCTGTCCTCCACTGGATTCCAGGTTGTTATAAAGAGGAGGGTGATAAATTGGTCTCCTTAGCCACAGTGGACAGGACAATAAGTAAGGGGCTTAAGTCTCAGCAAGGGAAATTTAGATTAGACATTAGGAAAAAAAAACCTGTCAGAGTGGTTAAGCTCTAGAACAGATTACCTAGGGAGGTTGTGGAATCTCCATCACTGGAGGCTTTTTGGAATAGATTAGGCAAATACCTGTCAGGGAGGGTCTACATAATACTTAGTCCTGCTTCCAGGGAGGGGGCTGGACTAGATGACCTATAAAGGTCCCTTCCAGTACTACATTTTTATGATTCTATAAGATTAGGAGCTCGCTAAAGTGGCTTAAAGCTATCCTCTAGTTCAACCACAAGTTATTGGGTTCAAAAGCTCACTTACAAAGGAGGGAAGAATAATCGCTCCCAGGAAACCCTAGGTGAAGTTCTCTGGCCTCTTTTGTTCATGGCAAACAAAAGTTAGAGTCTACCTTTCTGGAAGGTAGCAATGTAACTGTACTAGAATATTAAACTGTTATATTGGTCAGCCACGAGGTGGTGCCATGTGATATACAATTTAAGCTCTGAACAGCACGCTCCTGGCGTGCATTAAAGCATGTCATGAAAGAGGCATCTAGAACGTCACTCCATAAAAGCAGCTGTGTAGCCAGTCCATAACGGACAGGTACAAGAGTCTGGACTGCTAGTAGCAGCCCTGCAACCTACTGTGTACAAGTAGTATGTGATGTGGCGTCAGAAGTAAACTAGTGCCAGAGGAGAACTGAAACAGAAGGAATACAGCAACAAAGGTTGCAGGATCCAACAACATGCCACTGTTCAATGAATTCAGCTGTGAAAGCCCTTCAGATGGAAACATTGACAGCAGTGGCTCTTTCTGGTCTTAAAGTCTTTTAGTGGTGTTAACATCTGAAACGCTGCCTGCACTGGCTCAAGAGCATGAAGACCAACCTCAGGGTAGGCTATTAGGAAACAAGGCACAAACTCCAAATTTTATATGTAGATTTCAGCAGTCACCAGTCAGTCTTTAGGCCCTATCACAAAAGGTAATAGAAGCTTCTGTAATCAGCAAGTTCGGTGTGTCCTTTAGGGACAAGCCAGGCTAAGCAGCTGGGGATCTCTTGCTTATACCTAGGAACATCTTGCCCCTCAGAGTCCAAGCTGCATAGAGATAATCAGTTCCTTCTTGATGTGGGAAGAAGAGAATAAAACCCCTATCATTTCAGCTGCAAAGCTCAGCTAATGGGAGGAGTCTCTGCCATGACATCTTCATGGGAAGGAGGCAGAACAATAAGAGTCTTTTGTTTGGCCGCTTGTTGCCGGTCCATAGGGAAATTCCAGCTGCAACCTCCCATAATAGTCCATCTGCTATCAATGGATTTTTCCTGTTGGGAAGGGCATAACACCTTCTGCTGAAGACCAGCCCTTCAGACTAATTGAGGTTTCTCCCCTGTCTGGTGACTTCCAGCCAGAGGCTCACAAAACCACCACTCTAACATTTCCTTACTGTATTGGAGACAGATGTTATAAGTAAAATTAATGCTTGCAGCAACTCACAAGCATTCAATTAAGTCTAAATATTAATATTATGGGATGATTCAGTTGGTGCTGGTTCTGCTTTGAGCAGGGGTTTGAACTAGATGACCTCCTGCGGTCTCTTCCAACCCTAATCTTCTATGATTCTAAACACATTCTTATAGTTTTAGGACCCATTTTAACAAACACTAACGCAGGTGAGCCAGACTGATTCCAGTGGTGTATGTGTCAATGTTCAATTGTGGCAGAAGGACCTTGGCATGAGCTGGCACAGTTTGCCAGAATCGCAGTCTCCTAGTAGGTATTACTACAAGTTTCCCATCAAGGTTTGTCCTACATAAGACAGCAATGGGAGGGCTCTTCCCCCTGCCCCCCAACTCCTACCTTGCATTTACTATGACAAATTGGTTCAGCGTGAGCTGTAGGAAACACTGTATAGGGGAGATGGAGGACTGTGCTGTTGAAAGCAGCCAGATTCTTCCACCTCCTTGCCAACTGCGAGGCTTCTGCCCTGTTGAGTAGTCACAAGTGACTTTCATAGGATCCATGGTGTGGGGGAGAGGAGGGGGGGGGGGGAGAGAACGGGACGGGACTAGAGATCCCTTGGCAGAGGGTCTCCTGTTCTTTGTAAACAGCTCCCACATGTCTCACTGTGTATTTATCCAGCAGGGCTATTGTGCGAGGTATCTACAGAAAGCTTGTAACTTGTCCACAGTCCATCACTGTGATATGTATGTACAGGTAATATTGTAAGGACCAGTGTATTTATTCTGAAAGTATGCTCTCTGGACTGTCAAAGCTCAATCACCAGATGCCTCTGTGCCAGCCATTTCTAGCAAGAGGGAGTTGTCACTCTGCCTAATGAGGTAATGCAAGGCTCAGCAGATCAGCCTTGCTCCATCCCAAAACTATCAATGGAAAACCATTACACAATCAAAGCCGCTTAGAGATTAAAAAAAAAAAAAAAAAAGAACATTCCAACAGACAGAGCTTCACACTGCCTGCAAAGAGAAACAAAACTCAGATTTCAGAATAGAGAAAGCATAGGGAGAGATACTGGATCTGGATCCAGTCACTGAGGAAACCCCCTGGGGAGTAAGGGTGCTTCCACGAATGGCTTGGATCCTGGGTTTTGACAAACCACCCAGCTCTGAAATAGACTGAACTTGGGGGTGGGGAAAATCTACCTGATTCGCTGGTAAAGAAACTATTAATGAGTTTACAACCAGGTTCATATTTTGATTGGTTTTTAGTGTAGCTACTTGTTTACAACCCTCATAGCTAGTTAAATCTTCATTTACACTTTAATAAACCTACTTTTGTTTTATTGTGAATGCTCACAAATGCTGCACGATTTAAGGTAAAACTGGGATACATTGCATCTTGAGGCGCAGTGACTAGCATTGCTGTGATTAGCCAGTGTCAGGGGGTAAGTCTCACAGGGGAATGAATTGAGGGAGAGTGGGGCACATCTACCGTTAACCTGCAAAGTGAAGTTACAGCTGGCATAAGCCCAGAGGAGAGCACGTGAGTGGCTGAAAAGCTAGTGGTGTCAGGGAGTTGACACCCAGCTATCACTATAGACTCCTCTTCCTAGAGGTAACCTCCTGTAATTCCCTTCTCAGACCAGCTGATTTTTTTGCTTCCCTCCACTCCTAGACAGGAGCATGGGTATCACTGTTTTGGTTTGTTTAAAAAAAAAAAAAAAAAAAAAAACCACACACCTAGTAGCACATTGCTGCAGAGCTACCCAACACGTGTTGGACTTCTCTTTTGCCTTCTCCTAGAAAAATGCTATTCCAAGCGACTTCAGGGGGCAGTGTTTGTCTTCTTAACCAAGAAGTCATTTGCATACCAATCATGAAGACATCACAGTAGGTTTTGCCTGGGGCTCACAGTCCCCCAGCACACTCTGTTCTCACTTGCTTCTAAGGAAAACTTGCAGCGTTGTTGTGGTGGGATATAATCTTGTGGAAGATAGTGAATGATTGAGTCCCAGAGAAAAATATGCCAAGTGACCAGCACAGTAAATTAACATACTTACTATTTTTATTCAGATCCACAGGCACAGCCTCCCAAAACAGAAGATCCAAAAAACAAAGTTTGTATTATTTTCTATTTAGCCAGCTACCATAGAAGTTGTCATCCTTACTGATGGCCTCAGGGGTAACTGGAGAGGATTACCAGCATTCATTCTAGTTTTGGACAGGAAGTGCTTGGAATCTAAAAGGACTGTCCAGCTCCCACTGAATTCCCACTCCAGCTTAGTGGGACTAGAATCTGGCTTTAAATCAGACATGGTCCATTATGCCTTTTTCTCCCCAGTGCCTCAACTCTTACTAAATAGCATCTTTGCTTCCTCCCATTCCTGTTCTCCCCCTCACTAGGGGAGGGCCTGTCCCAGCTCTAATGCAGCCAGACAGAGGAGCAAGTCTTCCCCCGCCCACACACATGCACATGAGCACAGCCAGAGGCAGGCTGTTTACAATGCACCCCCTACATGCAGGGGAAGGGTGGGGCTCTGTATCTGATGCTCCTGCCTAAGTGGACAGGAAGGGAAGGGGTGGGATGGAGCCAGGGCTCTCCCCCACCCCCAGCCATTAGTGGTGGTCAGACACCTGGGGAGGAGTAACCCTTAAGAGGGGTGAAGTAGCTTACTTTCTCTTCTGACAGCATGGAGGGAGTAGGGAAGAAATGGTGAGCCAAGTGCACAGCCTTCCCTGTGCTCCTTATATAGGGTGCAGCCTTACCCCCTCGATCTAGCCCACAGACCCAATTCCAAGCACCCCTAGTTCCAGGCGGCAAACAGCATTAGACTTCCTCCCTTACCCCACAGCCACAACTCTGCCTGGAGCCATCCCATTCTCTAAGGCTGTTCTGTTCCTGCCCGACCTCTCAGTGCTACCAGCCTTTCTGCTGCTGAGTCCAGAGGGAGCTATCAGGAACCAGCAGGTCATGCCAGGAACGCAGACCAGGGGAAGAGGGCTGGAGTGAGCAGAGTGTCTCATCCCCTTGAGAAGCCACAAAACTCTTAGGAAATCAGCTAGCTCCCCGTGTACAATCCACCCAAGACTAGACGGTTCAAGGTTAAGTGCAAAACTGAAAGCAGGAAGGCAAAGAAAAAAAAAACAAGAGTAAAACAAAACACAAACCACACACTGGTCCCCAATGTAGCTTTCCTCATTTTGAAACACACACCAGCAGCTCCTCTTCATAACGGACCTGTGCTGTACTTAGAGACAATGAAACTTGTTCATCACCGCAGAAAGGGGAGCCGTCAGCGATGAGGGTGAATTTACACTCACAATAATGCATGTTTGTGGGCTGGCTTTCCTGGATGAGCACCTGCTCCATAGGATCATGAGCAGGAGAACTTGGAAAGGAGGAAGATATTTGGGTTCATCTCAGGAAAGTGGGGGGCGGGGGGGAAGAGAGAGAAAGCCTCCCGAGCCCAAATGACAGATTCTTTCATTTAAAAACAGGCAATTTAGGCTCCAATGTTAGCATTCATTAAAAAGAAAAAAGAGCTTGCAAGTACTTTGCACCCACTGAAAAGTTTCCATCCAAAAAATCTCCAGGCATGTTAATCTGAATTAATGTTTCTAATCCTCAAAGGTAAGGATTAACCCATTTTATAGATGTAAACTGGAAGCAGAGTGCAAGGGACAGACCCAAGGCAATTGGGCAAGCCACCCACATATCTGAAAACAGAATCCAGGTGTTCTAATGGGATTCCCAGTCCTTTGCACCGACCTCTAGATTGCACTGATTCTCTAGTGTGAATAGAAGTGTGCACAATATTTTGTGTAAGTAAAGACAGTGTTTTTTTTTTTTAATTCCCCCTGCAGAGCTTGAATCACAAACACGATAGCATGCAAATATGCATTAGAGACTAGTTCCATTCCACAAGCTAAATAAAATGCAAAAGTAAATGAACACCATAATTGATGAAAAGTGACCTTTAAATTTGTTCAGTTTTGGTAACAGAAGCCTTAGATTATACTAAAGAAGGGACACTTCTTGGTTGAGATATGGTTTTGTACAGTGACAGCATCTGAATGACATTTTTACTTCTCTACTGCTCCTCTTTAAAGCAGACTTTGGAAGAAGAAGAAAAAAAAAAAACTCTGTTCACTAGGATTATTATTTATTTTTGCCTCACTCACCTCTGTGGTGCTTTCTGTGCTACCATTGGTTACCGGGTGCATTTTCTGTGACCCTTCTGATAAATCCATTCCAGCAACAAGGAATTCATGCTTCTTTTTTTGTGCTCAGGCAAGGCAGTTTTCATAGCAGAGAAAAGAAAATACAGGGCACTATTCCTGGGAAGAAAAAACACAAAAACAGAAGAAAGAATGTCAATTTTATTATATTTAAACAGCATCATAAATTATGTTATATGCAGTACAAACAAAGCATACATTCTACATCAGGGTTCTTCCACTTGCTTTCAGTGTCCTGCCCAACACTATTAGCAGAATAGGATAGTCATGCCTTTATTTTAAAGGTATGCAGTGTTGTAGCCATCTTGGTCCCAAAATATCAGAGAGACAGAAGATATTAGCTCTGCCACCTTATTGGACCAACTTCTTGCCTCTCTCACCTACAGAAGTTGGTCCAGTAAAATATTTTTACCGCTGCCACCTTTAGATTGACCAGAGAGCAAGTGTGAAAAATCAGGATGGGGAGGGGGGGGTAATAGGTGCCTATAGAAGACAAAGCCCCAAATATCAGGACTGTCCTTAGAAAAAACAGAACATCTGGTCACCATACCCACCTTGTCTTTCTTAAAAAATGAGATTTTTCAAGTGATGCTACTGATGTGGATCTGCTATTAGCCAATTGCATATATGCATAGAATCACAAGACTGGAAGGGACCTCGAAAGCTAATCTAGTCCAGTCCCCTGCTTAGTCATGGCAGGACTAAGGGCTTGTCTACACTGGCACTTTAGAGCACTGCAACTTTCTCGCTCAGGGGTGTGAAAAAAACACTGCGAGCTATGCCCATTGTGAAGGTGGGTTTTTTATAGCACTGGGAGAGCTCTCTCCAAACACTGGTGCCACGACCACACAGCCACGTTAAAGCACTGCCGTGGCAGTGCTTTAACATTGCTAGTGGAGACATGCCCCAAGTATTATCTAGACCATTCCTGACAGGTATTTGTGTAACCTGCTCTTTAAAATCTCCAATGATGGAGATTCCACAACCTCCCTAGGCAATTTATTCCAGGGCTTAAACTACTCTGACAGTTAAGAAGTTTTTCCTAATGTCCACCCTAAACTGCCTTTCCTGCAATTTTTCTCCCTCCTCGTAACAACCTTTTATTACTTGAAAACTGTAATCATGCCCCCACTTAGGTCTTCTCTTCTCCAGGCTAAACAAATCCATTCCCCCCCACTCCTCCCAATCTTCCCTCATAGGTCATGTTTTCTAGACCTTTAATCATTTTTGTTGCTCTTCTCTGGACTGTCTAATTTGTCCACATCTTTCCTGAAGAGTGACACCCAGAACTGGACACACTACTCCAGTTGAGGCCTAATCCACTCTACTCTGTGCTGAATAATTATTTCTTGTTATTTTCATGTTGAAATCCAAGAGATTTGAGAATGCACAGCCAAGTAGCAGCTAGTATAATCCAGAATATTTACTGTTTTAAACAAGGATGGGTTACACTTCTACATTAAAAAGTTACTAAGTTAGAGCCTGATCCCGTCTCATTGCAGAGACTGGGAGCGCAATGGAGTTAACTGCCTCCAGAGCATGGTCAGGGGATTTCTCTGCAGTACCCAGCTATTTTCCTCTTTTTCTGGACTGTGGAATCTAAGAAGCCCTGAAGAAGTTAAACATTCCCTCCCTGGGGTCCAGTTAATTCAGCCCTCAGGTCCACTAGGCCTTCTGGCCCAAACCCAGTTCTATGCCTCTCTACAGCCCAGTAATCCAAAAAGAACACAAAGACTTTCAAAAAATCAGACACAAGCTCACACAGTCTTCATCTCAGCAGAGCATACCCCTGATCCTGCAGGTCAGTCTTTCTACACCCCAGCACCTCCTACCTGGAATTTCTCCTTCTTTACAGGCCTTCCCCTCTGCTGACTCAGAGCTCTGCAGGAGCCTTCTTACTCTCTACAGGCATAAGCACCATTTCCTAGCCTCCCTTCCCCCTGCCGCTTTGATACTGGAATCACCTGATTTCTCTCAGGTGGGGCTCATTCTGTAATCAGGGTTTGCTAGCTCCAGCTACTAAGGGGCAAGCCACCTTGTTGCAGGGAGTTTTAGTAGGGCCTACAATGGGAATAGCATCTGGCCCTTAGAGAGGAATTGGTGGGGAGTTGGTTATAGGTAAAAAAGGTGGTGGTGAAGTAGGATCTACATTGTAATATCTGACAAGCTATGCTTTCAACATAAATCAAGTGAAGAACACTTGACTGATGGGTGAGGTAGCAGTATCTCTCATTTATCTCTCGTATCAATAGTCTGGCTGCTTTCAACTGAAATAGCAAGCAAGGTTGGCACTATTTAAAGTACTATAATGTTCCTGAAAAATGGTTGCTGAGAACAATGAACAGTTAAGATAAAATATGCAGCTTTTTAATTTAATTGCCTTGTAAAGAATTCTGTTCTAAAGAAATTATATATACATGACACAGTGAAAGGAAGTAATAGATTTCCCCACCCCAGTTCATTATTGTCCAGTTTTAACAACGTCATATGCAACATAACCTTTGATTTATGATGCTAATGTAGTAAAAAAAGACTCTTTGCATTCTGAATGGTTGAATACGGAAAAACTAAGAAGGTGGTATTGGACACTTGCATTGCAGTCACCCCCAGAAGCCTTAATTAGGAGCAAGGTCCCATTCTAAGCACTGGGCAAATACATTTTAGACACAGTGAAGCCGAAGAGCTTACAGGCTAAAGGCTTGTCTACACTGTCAAGTTTCTGCGCAGTAAAGCACCTTTTTGTGCTCAAACTGCAGATGTGTACACACTGCCAAGTCACTTGGTGCATAGAAACTCCTCAGTTGCAGCGCTGCAAAAAACCCACCTCGAGAAGTCTTGAGGCTATTTGTGCAGAGGCTCCAGGGCTCTATTGCCAGTGTAGGTGCTCGATTGCTTTCTGCGCTGTAATTGGCCTCCAGAGCTGTCCCCTAATGCCTCAAGTGATGGCTCTGTTCATTGTTTTGAGCTCCACTGCCCTGGAGCCATGTGCCCCTCCCCTTTCAGAGCACCATTTCTGACAGCCTTTGCGTGCTGTGTTGATCTGCTCCAGGACACACCGCAAACCATTAATGTGGAATGCTGGTGCAGATGAATACAGAGGCAGGCATGTGTGTGTGAGATTGTTGTGCAGAGAGCCCAGGGAAGGAGGCGAGGGCTGATGGCGTTTCCCCCTCCCCCTGCCTCAGGACTGGTTGCTTTCTGCCGCTGTCTGAACTTACAAGACAGCATGCTGACACGCATTCTGTCCCCCAAAACACACTGTCTCTCTCTCCCCACCCTCCATACACACACACCCTGTCACACACACAAACACACCCCTTCAGTTAAAAAGCAGCTGGCAATGTAGTCGGATACCCATGGAAGAATGGGATTGGGAAACCTACATCATGTGACACTGTGCCTGCCCCACGGGGCATTGTAAACCCTCCCCAAAGCACCCTGTGGCTTGTTGTACAGTGGGAGAGCTACCACAATACACTGCTGTCTTTGCCGTTTCAAGAGCTGCTAATGTGGTTGTGCTCCAGCATCACAAGCAGCACAGTGTGGACACGCAACAGCGGTTTAATTCCAGCATTTTAGTAAAAGTAGCATAACTTGTGGCACAGAAACTTGCCAGTGTAGACATACTGGCACCTGTCGGTATCCAAAATGTGTCATTTACTTCTTCCTTTACATTAGGATTGATTTGAAAAAGCATTCGAATACTTAGGAACGAAACCTGACTGACAAACATTAAAAATTAAGTATAGAAGCTGACAGAACTTTCTTTCTCCAAAAACCAGTATCAGATTGCCTGGCAATGCTCTTTTGAATTCTCAGAGGTTCTGATTGCCCTGTGTGGTATGCAATGGGCAATGGATGAAAGGATGCAAGATACACATATTCTGAGGGGACATGACACTAAAGAAGATCCATCCCATGCTTCTGTCATGAATGTGTTTGTGCTGAACAAGATATGAGTGTGGCCTTCCAAAAGCAGGCAAGGTCGTGGACAGATTCCTTACATATTTCCCTTCAAAAGCAATGTATAAAAAGGAGTATGCTAAAACTGCATGACCACCTTAACTTCCCACTGTGTACACTGGGGACCACAGCAGATATTGGTGTAGATGTAGGGGACTCAGTGTACTTTGGGATGGACCAGAGATACGAGTAATTCATGTCTCGTGTAGACTATGGCTGTGTATATTGGCCCTTGTGTGCATCAGTACATATGCCATTTGGATTCGACCCTAATAAGAAATACTACAGTAGCCACACAAAACGCTAGAGGTGGCTCTGGTTTGGTGGGGGGAGATCTGAGGAAATGGGCCTCCACAAGGATAGCATGGTCACAATAGTATTCCAGTGTTTATTATTGGCTGACTGTGGACTAGTTCTGATGAAAATATGTGAAATGGAGAAACAAACAGCACAACTATCAAGTACTTGGTAGAACTTCCATTGAACCCAATAGGAGCAGTGTTAAGCCAATGCTGAGCGCTGTGGAAAATATCTGCCACAGCATCATGGGCCAGATTATGCTCTTCCTGTATAGGAACAACTCCTCTGACCTCAGCAATTGAAATATTTGACAGTGAAATATGAGATACTCATTATAGCTGCCTTGGAAGAGAGGCCACTCAAGCCTTCCTGTATTTGAACTTGTAGCTAAAAGTAATTAAGCATCCCAAACCGGATCTTCTAAATATAAATGCTTAGACCACTAAGACCGCCACTCGAAATAGCCAGCTTTGGCCACCCTTGCGCACGTTAAGTAGCATGGTACATTGATCCACAAGATTACTTATTTAGGGAATAAGGCCACCCTGAGAGCTGGATTCTGCTGCCCTCCCTCACATGAGTAGTAGCATGTAACTCATTAGTAATGCTATGCACCTTAATGTTGAAAGTCAATATTGTGGCTCAGTGTGAATAATCCCACTGGAAATAGAGGTAGCAACGTGTTAGGATGTCTTGTGATCTTTCCTGGTAACTGTTTCATTGTCTCTCATTTTAGCCCTATAATTTAGTGCATTTCTCTGCATTATTTAAACAGAACAGATGCTTTATATTTCACATTGTTGGTTTCTGTTTGAAACTATCTGGACGCTTTATTGCTTTGTAGCAGCTGGTGTATGCAACCAAACAGCATGAGACCGAATCAATGAAACAAAAGGATTATGCATAGAATTAGAAGAATGATTTTAAAAGGTGACAAATTAGTGTAAATTTGTGATCATTTTATGTGAGCAAATCAAGCAGGTGACTGAATTAGAATTAAAATCCATGCTTGCCTTTACAAAATCCAGCTACAGAGGTAACATTTTATAGCTGGATGTGTATCTAAAGGAACATTTTATGACAAACACAACTCAGCTCTCAAAATTAGTTCCTAGCAGGGAAGAAAACCCTAATGTTCCTCTCCAAAAAGTGCAGTAGCAATAATTTAGTGAAATGCTACAATGTGAGTTTGGATTTGTGCAGGAGATAGCTGATCCCTCACTTGGCTGAGTACAGCAGTGATTTCAGGTTCTGAGATGTTCACTGACAGCATGGATAATACATCATTCAGGATGGCTTGGGGCCGGAATCATGAGAAAAACTTTATTCTTCTGTAATACTATGTCTTTTTTAGGTTCTTGTGAAAAGGTTGCTCAGTTCCAGGCTCAAGTGTTCTATTATAACTGTCCATTTAGAACTGAAACTAGCACACAGGGGGCCAGATTCTGCTTTAAGTTACTTGCGCACATGAAAGACATGTTCCCCAGTGCAGACGTCTGTAAAATAGAATGCCAGTATTTACATTGGCAAACACACACATTACAACCACTCATATAGTCATTGTATCTGGTTGTTTCTCACGCCTCCATTCTATTAACACACCATGTCAATATTCCCTGGACACAAACAAAGCAATCAGCTGTACCTGACACTGCCAACAGAGTTACAACATAGGTATACTATAATGTCATTAGTTGGGACCGAACTTGGGGTCTTCAACTACAGAGAAACAGGCACCTGTAACATTTGCTAAAGGCCCATTCTTATTAACTGCACAAGCACACAGTTCATATGGACTCTGCTAAGGCTTCTGGAAACATCCAAGTCATGCTGAGCTGAATCAGATGCTTAGACATTAGTATTGTCATTCCCATGCTAGAAATGTAATTTCTTTCCTTTCAGTCCCTGCAACCTGATCCAAGCTACAGAGAATCTCTTAGCTGCAGTTGTATTAGGATGTATGGCCTCTGAGTTGCAGAGATAAGGGCAACCTTGTCCCACATACTTAAACCAGTTTGACAGTCCATCCAACATATGTACACACACACACACACACACACACTTTAGCCAGCATACGGCAACCTCTAATGTTGATTCCATTCATCCCTGTGTACTATAGTTCAGCTCAATGATTAGGTTACAGGAGAATAATAATCACCCTGTGCAAATTCTTGTTGAAGTTTCTTCTGAAGTTTAAGCCCTTAAAACAAGATGTTGAGAAAAACAGGTGCTCAAATGGCAATATTTTATCCAACAAAGCTTTGGATTACATATGAGGGGAATAATTACAATAAAATCCTCTAAGGTCCAAAGCTTTGTTTTCAAAGGTCATGAAAAACAGCTTTTAAGAATGATCAATTTTTTCAAAGCTACTATTGCTTCTGGTCTTAATAGAGATAAATGGAATTCCTCACTTCTTGGAGCCCAAGTCTTAGGTATTTAACAGTGTAATGAAGTTTTTGATGAGTAGGAAATCTCTCAGTAGAATAAAGCTGTACATCTTTCATGCAGCATAACGATGAAGTTTCATCTAATTTGGCAAGATATGGAGACATTTGCCTAGAAACTTCCCCCCCCTCCATTGTATTGCAGTTTCTTTTTTCTGCATTGACTGTCATCTATGTATGATGACTTTTAAATGTAGCCTTGAGGGAAAAGTAAATGGACAAAAAATTTAAGAATAATTGTTCTTGAGCCTGGTTGCAGTAACAGATTGAAATGCCTTGCATATTTTCTTGATTATACTGCTACAACACCTCTTGCTCAGACATTGACGACTCTATAGGCTGTTCACTGAGTCTATGGGCAAATTTGGCCCTGGGATAATCTAGTGCAACTCTCAAAAGGAATGGGAGATGCACCCACTAAAGCCAGGGATAAATTTCAATCCATGTCCCGAATGATTTGTGAAGAAAGGTTGCAACAGATAGCCATCAGACAGAATATTTGAAGTGTCTGAAATATGCACACCCCACAACTAGTATTGCTAGACCTCCAACTGTAAGTCAGACATGGACCAGATGTTTAGAAATCAGGTAGCCCTGATCCCAAAGGAATGAGGCAAGGCCACATTGTCAAAAATTCCAGACTGTTTAATGCAGCCAGAACCCTGACATAGCAGCATCTGCCACCTCTAGAGCTGGAAAAAGGCAGCAAATGAATGCTTTGATTCAATTCAAGTCTCCCAGCCTCTCTCTCAAGCCATACACACCTGAAACCCAGCTAATGGAGGTGGTATAGCTTGCTGTAGCGAGCCAAGTGACAATAATCACTGCATAACAAAGGTCCTGATCCAGCAGGCACTTAGTATTTTTACACGCCAGAGCAGTCCCATTAACTTCAATGAGACCACTCACATATGTCAAGTTACTCACATTTCTGTGTTTATAGGATCAGGGCCTAACTTATTTCGGTATAAAGCAAGGACTTTCAGCATAAGTTATGATCTCTAAGTGGAGTCACCAGCAGTTGTCTGAGAGGTTCCTGAGTGAGATGGCTTCTGTTTGGCACCTCTAGTCTTCTGTTGACATGGATTTGCAATTTAGACTGCAGGAGTGACTGATGAAGTGAGCTGTAGCTCATGAAAGCTTATGCTCAAATAAATGTGTTAGTCTCTAAGGTGCCACAAGCACTCCTTTTCTTTTTGATAAAACACTAACAATTCTTAACACTGTAACAGTCATGTGAATAGCTGCAAGACCCAGTAACTCCCGTGAAGCACTGGAAGAAATACTTCCACATTTATGGAAGACCTTGGGTGCGTGGCCTAGTGCATGGGTCATTTCACATCCCTACAAAGTTGAGAACTTCATTTACATAGTAGGGAAGAGTTTCCCACTACAGCAGCAATCACTGGGTGAAATTCCAAGGCCAGTGTTCCACAGGAAGTCAGCCTAGATTATTATAATTGTCCTGTAGGGCTGCTGGCCTCTTTCTCAAACTCAGGAAGGATTAACACCCCACCCAAAGTCTGTTAAGGCCCTTCCACAGTATATTCTTGAAACACAACCAAAGCTATTCTCCTGGCCCAAGCAGGCTGTAGGAGACCAGAAGCCCCTCTCCTTGCAACTTTTCAGGCAACTGGATTGTTTCTGAAAATTAAAAACAAAGTTAAAAACCCCTCATACTGAATTTCCCCTTATTTCTTTCTGAAGTATTTGCAGATCTCCTTCAGCCCTGACTAGTCTGATATGCTTAATGGTAAATGGAAAGAAAAATTAATGAGTAAAAACAGAACCTAAAGCATAGAAAAAAAGTTATGTAAAATGTTCTGTAACAATTGGGATTTTTAAAAGTGCAGCTTAACATTGCAGTCAATGTGAGTTTTACCATTGGACTGTATAGCAGCAGAGTTCTACAACACTTGAAAATCCCATTCATTTTTCTGTACTGTATTCTATTAAATGCCTATTCTCCACTCACAGTATGTCTACACAGCAACTGAAGGTGTTATTATAGTGCAGCGAGATACACTTGCGAGCTTTAATTGAGATAAAATAGGTAACAATAGCAGTGAAGCTGAGGTGGCACAGGCTAATTGCTCCAGTACAAGGCTGCTGGGGACCCTGGGCATGCAGTCTCAGGTTGCTAGCCCACAGTGAAGTCCTTGATGCCACATCTTCACTACTCTTGTTACCTGAACTAGCTAGATTGAAGCTACCACAGGTGTACCTACCTTTACTACACACCTTCACTGGCAGTGTAGACAGACCCTCAGACACTCTGGTTGCAATGAAAAGCAAGGTTTACAATTTGTGATACTCTCAAGAGCAGGCCTGCAACCTTCAAGAGAGGATGCTGGGCAGGGAGATGAGCATTCCCTCTAATTCCAGAGCTGAAGAGAGATATAATTGGCTCCTGAGCTACATGTCTAATGGGCCTCAAGAAGCACAGGTCCCCAGGGAGTGGTTTATGCTGCTGTTCCTAAAGGTTGGCTCTGTTTTAGTGACACTGTGAAGTAGTCTTTTACCTCTCTTTGTTAACATTGCAAAGGCTTCACCAAGGAAGCACAGCTTTGGGCTGCAGAATCCCTGGGTTCAGATTTAATGCTTCCAAAGGTGCTGAGGGAATTAGCTGATGTGATTGCAGAGCCATTGGCCATTATCTTTGAAAACTCGTGGTGATTGGGGAAGGTCCCGGACAACTGGAAAAAGGCAAATATAGTGCCCATTTTAAAAAAAAGGGAAGAAGGAGAACCTGGGGAACTACAGACCAGTCAGTCTCACCTCAGTTCCTGGAAAAATCATGGAGCAGGTCCTCAAGGAATCCATTTTGAAGCACTTAGAGGAGAGGAAAGTGATCAGGAACAGTCAACATGGATTCCCCAAGGGCAAGTCATGCCTGACCAACCTAATTACCGTCTATAATGAGATAACTGGCTCTGTGGATATGGGGAAAGCTGTGGATGTGATACATCTTGATTTTAGCAAAACTTTTGATACGCTCTCCCACAGTATTCTTGCCAGCAAGTTAAAGAAGTATGGATTGGATGAATGGACAATAAAGTGGATAGAAAGCTGGCTAGACTGTCCAGCTCAATGGGTAGTGATCAATGGTTCCATGTCTAGTTGACAGCCAGTATCAATCAGAGTACCCCAGAGGTCAGTCCCAGGGCAGGTTTTGTTCAACGTCTTTATTAATGAACTGGATGATGGGATGGATTGTACCCTCAGCAAGTTTGTACTTTGACAGTAAGCTGGTGGGAGAGGTAGATATGCTGGAGGATAGGGATAGGGTCCAGAGTGACCTAGACAAATTGGAGGATTGGACCAGAAGAAATCTGATGAGGTTCAACAAGGACAAGTGCAGAGTCCTGCACTTAGGCAGGAAGAATCCCATGCACCGCTACAGGCTGGGGACCGACTGGCTAACCGCAGTTTTGCAGAAGAGGACCTGGGGATTATAGTGGATGAGAAGCTGGATATGAGTCAGCAGCGTGCCCTTGTTGCCAAGAAGGCTTATGGCATATTAGGCTTCACTAGTAGGAACATTGCCAGTAGATCGAGGGAAGTGATTATTCCCTTCTGTTTGACACTGCTAAGGCCACATCTAGAGTATTGCGTCCAGTTTTGGGCTCCCCACTGCAGAAGGGATGTGGACAAATTGGAGAGAGTTCAGCGGAGGGCAATGAAAATGATCGGGGCCTGGGGGGCACATGATTTACGAGGAGAGGCTGAGGGAACTTGGGTTGTTTAGTCTGCAGAAGAGAAGAGTGAGGGGGGGATTTGATAGTAGCCTTCAACTACCTGAAGGGGGGTTCCAAAGAGGATGGAGCTCGGCTGTTCTCAGTGGTGGCAAATGACAGAACGAGGCGTACTGGTCTCAAGTTGCAGTGGGGGAGGTCTAAGTTGGATATTAGGAAACACTATTCACGAGGAGGGTGGTGAAGCACTGCAATGGGTTACCTAGGGAGGTGGTGGAATCTCCTTCCTTAGAGGTTTTTAAGGCCTGGCATGACAAAGCCCTGGCTGGGATGATTTAGTTGGTGTTGGTCCTGCTTTGAGCAGGGGGTTGGACTAGATGACCTCCTGAGGTCTCTTCCAGCCCTAATCTTCTATGATTCTGTGTTTAATGACAGGTTTCAGAGTAGCAGCCGTGTTAGTCTGTATCCGGAAAAAGAAAAGGAGGACTTGTGTTAGTCTCTAAGGTGCCACATGTACTCCTTTTCTTTATGTTTAATGAAGCGCACAGAACAAAGCACAGCAGAATTCCAGTAACTCTGGATAAACTCTCAGCTCAGAAGGCAACCAGCTGTGTGCCAGCTACTGAATCTGTATGAACCTAAACACTACATTGTATGCAGTGTGGTTGTAGTCGTGCCAGGTCCCAGGAGATTAGAAAGACAAGGTGGGTGAAGTAATATTTTCATAGGATGAGAGAGACAAGCTTATAGAGAGCTCTTCTTCGGGACTTTTTCAGACCTGAACAGCAGCTCTGTGTAAGCTTGAATGCTTGTCTCTCTCACCAACAGAAGTTGGTCCAATAAAGGATGATCCCTCACTCTCCCAGTCTCTCTAAGCACCACATTGTCATCCTACTGTGGCAGAGCTGGCTTACATCAGGAAGAAAGTCCCGCCGCCTGGCCACTCAGTGGTGAGCAAACTTTAGCGACACAGTTTATTTACTCAAGGACATACATTGAATTGGGGTTTGCAAATGAGTAGAAAACACTTAGAATGATGGGCTCAAAACTGGGCCAGAGAGAGGCTTTTTTAGGCCATTGCCTTGGGTCGGGTGGGGTGCAGAGCTGCGCCACTGTAAGCAGAGTGGTGAAGAGATACTACCTCAAGCATAAAGTATGTCTAAGGGCAGCTCCTTCAGAACAGAGTGCATTGGGGGCTCTATACATGCTGGTTTTATATGGAGATTTGAACAGAAAGGATTAACGTTGGCCAGCAAGTCAGTGCAGATTGCTGTGGAGGCTGCAGACAGCCCTAGTCTCCCCACAATGCGAGTCCATCGGAAACAAATTGAGTCACAAAAACAGGGAACAGTGGCTGAGGAGAGGGTGTGTCCAGCAAGTTGGATTATGTGCTGGTTCAGCCCTTGAAGCAGGGCATAAATGGAACTGTAGCAGTGCACAGGGCCTGGTATAGGCCCCCTGAACTTGGCTGAATTCCTCCCACTAGGCCTAGACGTAAAAACCTACTGGTTTAAAAGGGCTATAAATGTTCTGCTAATATTCAGGCTCATCGTTCACCCAGGCTGATAAATTATATTTCTCCCTTGCATACTGCCAGGCCTGCTGAAGTTTTATCATCTTCCCTGACCATGGATTAACATGGGTTTTTATTTTAATAAAACTGATTATTGTCCTCCAGGGAGGCACAGCAAGGGATCCCGAGTACTGACCAAGCTTCATAACTGCACGATGCAGTTCTAGAAGCCCACCTATACTGCTTTAGTTTGCAGATTAGCCATGCCAGAGCTCATAACAGCATAAAATAGATAAAAATGAAACTACAAGTGTTATCATGTGCCCTAATTATACACTCATCAATAAAACAAGATCCTTGGTATTTAGCTGAGGAGACTCTCCCATAAACAGTGTATGTGTTGCTGACAATCTGAACTCAGGTGAGAATGACCATTTTATGCTGTATAATGGTAAAGACCCTTATCTGAGAAAAGGGCATTATGAGGAGACCGACAAGCAATAGATGGACCACTTGCACTGGGGAACTTGCTTCCTTCCTCTTAATGGAAGGCTGTTCCCTTCGATCCCAGTCTTCATACTTGCCCTGCAAAGAGTGGAAGCTTATCCATGATTAAGGCAAACCAACTTCCTTTTCTATTAGCCATTTACACGTCTCCCAGCCCTTGGTAATGGTAGATGCTAGAGTGAGTCTGACATGACTAGTTCAGATTTTTTTCTTGAAGTGCAATGCCCAGGTTTAGAGAAGCACTCAGGCTCACACCCTGCCTGCAAGGCACAGTCAGTGCACAGAGAAGACACATGGAAGGCAGAGGAAGAAAGGATCCTCTGCATCAGACTGCATAGCTACTGCACAGCCTGTGAGGACCCTTAATGGGCAGTCTTCCCTACTGGTTGGAGTCAGATCACACCAAGGGTCAAGCTGAATTCAGCAACTTGAGTCAAAGCAAGGGAGTGGGAACCATGCATGTTAACAGAAGAAGTAGGGAGGAGGTAGGGTAGCAGGAACCATGGACTTGCTCTCAGGGATCTGGGCAGCAGCAGGCCTAACAACTAGCTGCTCAAAGGGTGGGACAGGTACAGGAATCCATGTACCTGGTGAAGTCCAACCAGCTCTCTGTTGCTAGTCATCTGACATTGCTGAGTCAGGGGGTGTAACCTCTGGTGGTGGGTTATTAGCTGCAGTTCCCTCCGCTGACTTTGCAGTGTGGTGGTGCAGATGGTGAGGCTCTCTTAGCAGACCTGCTTTCGAGATGCATGGTGCCTGATCGAGCCACTCTGTAGGTGCATGCTATGGTTGCAGCATACCCTCCTCGGTCAATGTAAAGGCTGGTGGTTCCTAGTTCTGCCTCTACTTATTCCTCAGTACACATCTACCTTGCTCATGCTGGGACCCAATTGTCAATGGGCTGAACATTGGCTACTGATGTGCACAAGAGCTATTTTCCTCCAGTGTCAGAAGTGCATTCAATATGCTATACCGGACACTGTTAGGAACTCACCACTTGTTGCTCTGCTGGGGGTGTGGGAGCACAGTACCTCTTATTCGAATGGTAGTGTTATACCAATAAAATAAAAACCAGCAGGATCT
Source organism: Dermochelys coriacea (assembly GCF_009764565.3). NCBI lineage: Eukaryota > Metazoa > Chordata > Testudines > Dermochelyidae > Dermochelys > Dermochelys coriacea. Next base: position 12,953,677 of record NC_050071.1, on the reverse strand, counting down.
TAAAGGGGAAGAGGCAAAATGCCACATTTACTGTGAATACAGAAAGAATCATAGTAAGCAGTTTAGCTATAACATTCCATTCAATTTTATATTTATTCACACACACACAGGTTCTGCAAGGTTATCATAGTTACCAGCCTTAGAGTTGCTCATGCCAAGCCACTGGCCAGGTGGCCTGGACATGAGGAGGAAGCAGGGCCTTGTCAGATGCTCATCTGATGCTCCTGGAAGTTGGTTTGCAGAATCAGACCCCAAAGTTCTCACTTTCTAGAGTCCATTTTATAGGAATTTCTTCCTATGCCAGTCTATGGGAATTGCTTCATCATGCTGTTGCTGAATCAATCAGCAGATGGCACATTCCTGATGGCTCTGTGCTGCCAGATGTTCTCTTGTTCTTTGGTTCTCCCATCCTTGAGGCTGTTGGGTGGATTCCAGTCTGCTCTCTGGGGGGGGGGGTCTTCTGGTTGTTTTCACTTGACCCCTTCTTCAGTGGATGGGCACCCCTCCTCCAGTAACTTGCAAGCTCTTCACTTGCCATGCAATGGGAAAAACAGCAGCAGCAGAACAGAGGAGAAAAATGGGAGAGAGAAAATTAACACAAATCCATGGAGATGTAGAGGGGATTTTCAAAAAGCACTCAGCATTGGCCTAACTCTGCTCCCAGTGATTTCACTGGGAGCAGAGCTAGGCCAATGCTGAGCAACTTGTTAAAATAGCAGGACCAGGGTAAGAATGTGACTCCGCTCCTATTCAGGACAGTGGAAAGACTCCCACTGAGTGAGAATAGGCATCTGCTCTGTTGATTTACCAGGACAGGTTGATCATTTTTATCTTTCAAGTGGATTAGCATGTGTGACTGACCTCTAATTACAGGGGCTGAGATTTTCACAGGTGTCTAAGAGGACCCAGTGGAGACACTGACTGGGAGCTGAGTGCCTAATGGCCCAAGACACTTGAAAACCTCACCCAATACCAATATTCCAAATCAAAAAGAGGACTTCAACGTACATGCTGAACCCCAGCTGTTCAGAGGTTCTCTTTGAATGCGATATGTCTGGCATACCATCATGGTAAGCGAGCATCTGTTTTTGTACAGGGCTGTGTCTCATAGGGATCTGTAATTTCTTGCTTTGGAAAAGGGAATATTGGTTTTTTGCATCCTTATACATTCTTTTCTCTGAAGCCTACGAGCTGAACAGAAATGCTGTGGATTGAGCTCCTGGGGAATTTTTCTTAACCTCTAGCTCAATCTCAGGTCTTCATCTTGTTATGCTAGATGCAGCTGCTCAAACTGTTTTGTCAATCAGTCTTTGCAATATTGTTTTCTCTCTGTGGATCATTCATGAACCAATCCTGAGTCCTATAAATATATCTGTGGAGCCTTTCATAGACTGCTGTAAAACTAAGTTAACTCTTCATAGAGCCCAAAAATCTCACCACCTTCCAGGGTTTGGTTTTATTAACAAAAACAAAATTCAGCTTAAGGCTTCCCCCCTGAAGGCTGTTCCTAGGCTTCCTATCTCAGAAGTGCTCAGCTGACACTCCATATCCTCTCTTTCTAGAGAGCCCCTCCATATCCCTTATGGTCAGGTGGGAATGGCAACATTAAAAAAATGGCAACAACAAAAAACCTCATTTGGGTGTGCTCAGTTCTCATGTTCAGGCATTTCTCCACAACTGTTAGGGCTAGAAACTGTGACACTTCCCAAGGGTATTTAGGGTTGTGAGGCATCATGATACCATCTGCCCTGAGCAGGAGGAAGCCTTGTGTATGCCTGGTATGGGTCAGCTCCCTGAGTGTCCAGCCCCTGGTCCACTGGATGCTCACAGTATTTACAGATTTACTACTCCCAAAGCAGCAATACATGCAGGGGTACTGGAACAACTTCTATAGTGGGGGTGCTGAGAGCCATTGAACCAAACTGTAAACCCTGTATATAATGGTAACCACTTCAAGCCAGTGGGTGCAGCAGCACCCCCAGTTCCAGCACCTATGAATACACGCCATTTTACCAGATTCACCTCAGATCACTGCTCCATTTAACACACAACATTTAGATATGCTGTCGATATATTCAAATGGTAGCAAGTAGAAATGTTGGAAACAAATGTGTAAAATAAACTCTAATATGCATTCTAGATATGCATTCTAGGCTTAATTTGATACTTTCATTTCATATGCATAGTCTTGGAAGAATTAGATCTTTATTGGCTAATGTTGGTAAATGGCAATTTCACTGTACACACAGAAACCGCTGAAATTTCCATTGATAATCAAAATTTACAGATAGGCAAAGAAAGAATAATTCTGCTTGAAAACTTAGAGTTTAAGGATATTTACTGTGAATATTTGGACATATGCTTGCAGTTTGTGTTTTAATTGTTATGAAGCTTTAACTTTTTGAATCTCAGTGTCTACTGTCATTAAAAAATTGTCTGACCCAAGCACTTCAGAATTTCCCACAACTGTGAACATTTAAATCAATACAAATAAAAAATGTTTAAAACCCATAATTTTACATTTTTAGTTGCATAAATCAATGAGAATTTTAAAAAAAATGCTTAAAAATAATCATTATCTGTCAAAATTAAAAAAAAAAATCTAATTCTGCCAAGCCTACATATAGAGCAAAGTGGACCCAGAGTCCTTCCAGCCTTTTTCAACCAAGCCTGGATGTGATCTTTTTTCATGAGACCAAACATGCTGCCAACTTGTACCCTAAATAAAGAATACTGTGGTATTTTTTGCATCCCCATATATATCAGAAAAGCCCTTTCATCTTTACTCAAACTTGACACCTTCCTGCTGTATGTTCCTTGTGATCTTTTGTTGATTTCACAATCTTGATTAGATGGTGTCTCAGTATGCAAAAAGAAAAGGAGTTCTTGTGGCACCTTAGATACTAACAAATTGTCAGTATGCAAATACTGACATTGTGAGAAACAATGCACAAAGGACAGACAGACAGAGAAGCATTTACTACCCACTGCCTGAACAGACCCTGTGCAAAGAAAGTCACCTCCTAGCGATCTGTCTTGAACTTCAAGGCTCTAAGAATATGATTTCCAGTGTAGATACACAACTTCTTAAATATTCTCCATACTCACATGTCACAATGATTATGACAACCAATGGGCTACTGGCTCAGTAGAAACATGGCATTCCACCTTTTGGTGAATGATTGTGCATATTTGACCCAGGGATCCCTGTAAAATTGTATGCCCCCTCATACTTAATTTGTAATGAAAAAGCTGCTGGGGCTCAAGCAATTTTTCATATTCATAATACAGCAAGCTCAGAGGTGCCAGGGCTATGAACTGCCAAGCCTAGAGGTGCCAGGATTCAGCCCAGGCAAGTCCTGGCACAAATTAAACCCTGTGCCACACACACACCCCACAGCTCCCCATGCCCTCTGCTAGTTGCCACCAAGCGGTCCCCGAGTCACAGAAACTCCCTTAAAAAAAAAGCTGAGCTTCTCATATAGTCACCTGCCTCCAGGAACAGGTGTTTTCAGAAAAACACCAGAAATCACAATAGTAACAAAAAAAATCTCAAGAGTTGGCAACACTTCAACAAGAAAAGGGGCACAGGAAGATCAGGCATGTTTGTATGCAGAAAGCAGTAATATCTAGATCTATATCACTGTGATGGGGCATGACTCACCACCTTGGCACCTCCTGGGAATTAGCTTTTGGTTGCTAGTGCACCTTCTTCTAGCGATGTCTCACCACCATCACTTCTGCTCCACCTCTAAGACCTGCATTGCTCCCTGGACCATGGCATCCTCTTCTAGGCATGGCTCTCCAGCTGTGCCCCACTCCATTTTCTCCCCCACTCCACTTTCCCCAGGGGAGCTGGCCATCTCTAGTCCATCCACTTGCTGCTGTGGCCTACTGCAGCCTTCATTCTAGCCCCTCACCTCAAGGGGTAAACTGCAGTCCAAATACTGGCCACCCCCTCTATTGCAAGTGTAGGAGGAAAGGGCAGGGGAGGAGCAAGCCCACCTGCTAGTCCAGGCTCCAGGGACCCTATAGCCAGCAGCCACGTGCTGCTGCTCCTCCAGCTCCTACCGCCTATTTCCATGGGCCATTTCCCCATAGTCCTAGCACCTTCCCAGCCCTTTGTATCAGGGGCCTCAGACTGGAGCTCACCACTGCTCTATCTAAAGTACTACTCTAAGGCAGCTAATGCTTCTTCCTTACACTCCAAAGAGAGACTGACTCTGCTCTGTTGAGCAGCCCTTCTTATATGGCCCTCCCTGGTCCTGATTGGCTGCTCCAACAAGCCTTCTCCTGATTGGCTCTCTACAAGCCCTCCTCCTATTGGTTGGGTTTTGCGCAGCCACCCTGACGGCTGCTTTAACCATCCATCTACCTGTGTGGAGCAGCCACCCCACCACACATTACATATAGAAAGCATGGAAATGACTGGTTAATTGACATCTTCATTTTATTCACCAGTGAGTTCGGGTACTGCTATCTGATTGATTAGTTCATGATTTTTAAATTTTGCACATTCTCTGCACTCCTGCGGTTTGATCAGTCTCAGAAACAAATTTGGTAAAATACCAGGAGAAAAGCCTGTGCTTGAACAAGTAGTCAGAATGGAAGCAGGAATTACTGCAAGTCTCATTAAATAGACTGTTTTAAGAACATTTCCTGGCATGTTTTGGAAGACTCAGAATGTTCAGATTATTTAGAGAAACTTTTTAACTTGTGTGTCTCTGAATGCCAAGGTTTTCAAGATCCTCCCCCTTTACACAATAGATATTACTGATATCACCCTCCACGAACATTTAGTGATGTGAGCCTATGTGTGGTTATTAAAGCATCAAGTGCGTATAATCTTAATACATGCACGTCTGGAAGTGACCTCCTTCTGAACATTTTAACAAATCATTTTGAGAGATGAAAAATCCAGCATATACTTCCTCATTTAAAAATATTAGTGGCACTTAGTTGGACTAAATGTCTTTGAATTACCTCCATCATCTATGACAGGTTCCGGAGTAGCAGCTGTGTTAGTCTGTATCCGCAAAAAGAAAAGGAGGACCTGTGGCACCTTAGAGACAAGTCTCTAAGGTGCCACAGGTCCTCCTTTTCTTTCTCCATCATCTATATAAATCATGGTGAAAATGTCAGAAGATCTTATCTAGGTGCTGCAGTTTCAAGAAAGAATATTAAATTACAGTTTCTTATAGTTTAAAGAATATATAATTTCTCCTTAATATTCATTATATACTGGTGCTATCTTTACCAGCCAATCACATCTTTTCATTATGCTCCTCATTTGCCCTGAATATAAAGTAAGACCAGGCATTTTTAAATTCATCCATATTTTCCTTTCCCTATCTTTAAGATGCTTACTGTTTCTCTGTCGCTGTATTAACATATCATTACAACAACCCCCACCTTCACTTTGCCACGCTCCCATCATTCTCCTTCAAATACCATCTGACTTTCTCCCATGCTGCCCTGTGTGCGTGTGGAAAACTTGGGGGGGGGAAGGGGAAATCAGTAAAGCCACTACTTTATCCTTCCTCAAATCTCTCCTAAGTCTCATCTCTGCTAAAATATCTACAAACCCTGCCAGCCTGATCATAGTTAGACAGTGGGTGAGCTACAACTACTGGTGTGTATGAAAAATTTTCTTCTTTCACTGTTACATTTCCCCTTTCCTGCTTTCATCTGTTTGATTCATCCATCTGGTTAGAAACCAAGAGAGTAAGGCTCACAGGCGCCGGCTTCCTCTGGGCCCGGGGGGGTGCTGAACCCTCTGCTCTGCTTCAGGCCCCACCCCCTTCCCAGACCTCCCCCAAGTCCCCACCCCTTCCCTGCCTCTTCCCACCCCATCTCTTCTCACCCAGTTCCACCCCCTTCCGTGAGCACGAAGTGTGTCCCCCTAATCCAAAGCCTCCTGCATGCCGTGAAACAGCTGATTGAAGTGGGCGGGAGGTGCTGGGAGAGAGGGGGAGGAGTTTACAGTGGGGCCAACTGCAGGCAGGAGGCACTGGGGGGTTGTGGGAAGCTGGCTGCTGGTGGGTGCTAAGCACCCGCTAATTTTTTTTCGTGGGTGCTCCAGCCCTGGAGTCAGTCTCTATGGTAAGCCTTCAAAGCAGGAATCATTTTTGTATTTGTACAGAGTCTCCTACCATAGATCAATGATCCCTGATGGATGCTTCTAGGGTCTGCTGTAATAAAAATAAACACAGATCTGTGGTTTGTTTATACAATTAATTAACATTTCATGAGTGGTGTAATGCCACCTACTGTGATGTTGCACAAGAGGCTGAACTTTGAGAATTATTAGAGCCCAAATGTTTTCAGCAGGCACCCCAAGAGCAGTAAAACATTACTTGTTAATACTGGCCCTACCCACCAATAAAATGATAAGAAGCACCAGGATGAAAAGAGAGTTAGAATAGCCAGTCTGTGTGGGAAAAGCTTATGTTTAACTGGCCATGGTAGAGGAAATGACTGGGGAGCTATTAACAGCAATCTGAGATAAATGTAATAAACGTCTGTGGCAGAGAGACAACTCAATCTACTGTAGAATTTATGTTCAGTTACCTGGAGCTTTTAAAAATGGAGGGAAGCTGAGACATTTGTTGAATAAACAAATGTCTATTCATACAGTATTGTTTTAGTAGCAGTATTGTGTGTTGGCGACAGTGGGATTGTACATAGGTGGAAGGGACTGTGTTATGTGCTATGGAGGTGTACAGCAGTCAAAGCCTTTTGGAAGTGAGTAGAAAGAAAATAGATGCTGAAATGCTTAATTAAACAAATGCCTTTCATTCCAAATGGTATATGCTGGGAATCTGAATGGAGCTCACATTTCTCAGAGAGCAACAGATTATTGTAAGAAAATACACAGCAGATATTAAAGGTGGTAAACAGTTATATTAGGCCCATTCCACTCCCATTCATACCAGTGCAGGATTGTTCCCTTTGATATAATTCAGTGCAATTTTATCTAGCTAGCTTTTTATGTGGTCATCCATCACTGTGACGTCAGAGCGCCTTTCACCAAAAGTGCTTTATTAATTTTCAGCGTCTCATGCAATGTGACTTCAACTGCACAAGTTTGAACAACATTAACAAGGTTCTTTTCCGCATTAGCAGACTTTGTAATACTAAACTGGAAGACATGGGTTAATCTCAGCAAAGACCATATGGCTCTGATGCTGGCAGACTAGGTGCCAGTTCATGCCCAAGTGAAGGGCCTCACAGAGCACTGACAAATGCATAGCTGGGAGCTAGTCTGGCTTACCTGCAGGTTAGTGTCATTAAAATAGATATTAGTTTTATAAGAATGTGTTTAGTGTTTAGACTTTATGGGATGCTTGTAGGATGTGCATGTATTAATCTTACTTAGAGTATCTGTTTCCCATGGTATAAAGTCATATTGAGTGTTTGCATTGTAAACCCCTGTTATTGTGAAACTCACCAAACAGGAAAAGCAGCATTAATTAAGGAACAGTGCTCATCCTGCACACAAGATGGCCCATTGAAGGCAAACGAGATATTGTGTAGCATCAAAGGACAGAGACCCTGTCTTGTACACCTGATTGCATTCCTCACTCCCTCCAGGAAGGGGATATGTGTGCAGGAACTCATCCCATCAGCTTGGATTCTTGAGTGAAGGGGATAAAAATGACTGACATGGAGAAACTGGGGTCTCTTTATAGTGTTTGGGATCTGAGAGGCAAAGATTCCTAAACATAAGCAAGAGATCCCCATGCTGCTTGGCATGGGTCAACCCTAAAGGACAGATAATATTTGTGACAAAGTCTGGCTGGACAGCGGCAAGAGAGTGGTGGAAGGCAGATATATTAACACTAGAATGATAAAGCCCTTTTTCCTATAAGCCAGTGGTTCTCAGCTCTGGTCCAGCACTTGTTCAGGGAAAGCCTCTGGCACACTGGGCCGGTTTGTTTACCTGCCACGTTCGCAGGTTCGGCAGATCGCAGCTCCCACTGGCCGCGGTTCGCCGCTCCAGGCCAATGGGAGCTACGGGAAGCAGAGCGGGTTGAGGGATGTGCTGGCCACCCTTCCCGCAGCCCCCATTGGCCTGGAGCGGCGAACCGCAGCCAGTGGGAGCCGTGATCAGCCGAACCTGCAGGTGTGGCAGGTAAACAAACCAGCCCGGTGTGCCAGGGGCTTTCCCTGAACAAGCGGTGGACCAGAGTTGAGAACCACTGCTATAAGCTGAGAAGAAACGACCTCTGGTCAACTAGAGACAACTGAGTCAAATTAAGGATTGCTTGAGACCTTTCCCTCCTGCCTTTCTGGTGAGAGAGGAGGAGGAGAGACAAGCTGCTGTAGGGCTTGTGGCAGCAGGTTTAGGTTGTCTGCCATGGTTTTTTTTGCAGTCTGCCCTGAAGTTGGCAGTCATGATCATGAGCCACTCCAGACAGCATGACAATGACCCTGGCATATCCCTTCATATTATTCTTGTAAAAGCAAATGAATCACTAAAAACAAGATGGTCCTCAGTGTTCTTTGTATACTTTGTGGCACAATTATAGAACCCTCCCTCATGTGTGTGAACATTTAATTCCCATGTGAGTGGTGAGCACTTGCTACTCACATGAATGGGTTCCCATCAGTGAGAGGGAGAGTTCTTCAATCTGGCAGAGCAGGTAGGCTATGGATGATTAATAGATGAATATGCAACACCTCCCCGAGAAGAGAAAAGTAAATATTTTCTGATTACTTTGACTACATTTTTAAAAAGAAAAGACTCTTAGAGAGAAGTTTTAATATATTACCTACATCGGTTGTAAGGAGCAGATGGGAGCCAAGAATTTTGTTTTTCCTGAATGTTTATGCATAAAAACCAAAATCCAATCTTCTTAAAATCTTAGGTCATTTCAGTAGATATGGTTTCTCTGTATTTTAATATGGCATTACTCTATTAAATAGAGTGCATCCAGAATGTATAATTTTATCTTTGTGATGTTTATCCATTGCGTTTAATTAAAGTCAAGGTTGTGTTCCTTTTCTGAAAGCTGTTAGTTTTCATACATTCTGCCACAAATGCACTTTAAAATTCAACCATTGTACACAAACTGATTATCTCCAAAATGCCATTGCACAAAAGCTATTTTATCAGTAATAGTACTAATAAGCCTTCAGCCATAATTCATGAGCACAAGGAACATCCTCAGTAATGTCTCCATTCAGTTAATAAGATGCTCTAAGTTCCTGACCATTTATTTTTAACTTTGTTCTTGTTTATTGAGCAGGACCTCTTGGTACCTAAGTGTTAGCAATACTCATACTCTGAATGGCCACACATCCACGGTCCTCCAAGGAACATTCTCAGCCATACACCAGCACTAACGTCAGAACAGTAGTTAGCAAGAAGAAGACTAGCGAGAGTTAGAGGAAGTGCAGAACCCGGAAGGTTAGTGTGGTGGTGATAGCACTCTTCCTTAAAGCTTGCTCACTTATTCCGGACTGGGTTTGATCAAAACAGCAGAACTGAATTATCTCCAAGTGTGAGGGGGCTACTCACATTCTCCTGTTCCTCCAGGCTAGAGCTCAGCCTGGCCGCATGGACAGCATTCTACTGAAGAAATGACTGAGTCCCCCAGGTCTGTTGCTGCTACCCCACCTGAACCCTGTTCCTGGGCTTCTTGCAGCAGCGGAGGGTCAAAACAAGAGGTTCTAACAGGCCCTGCAGTTATAATGAAAGGATGCATGCCCCTCTGCTCTAGTCAAGGGACAGGCCTGCTAGCTGCCTGAACTGACCAGTTGTTGCTGGTTTCCTATAGTTGTTTGTCCCTCCCTAGTTGGCCCAAGGTGTTGGGGAAAGCATGTTTCATTAATTTCTGTGCTAATCCTCCATACTACTCTGAAAATCTTAACTGGACAGACCGCTTTCATTGTCTCTCTCATGCTGCTGTGTATCATGGGGCCTGTGAGCCCCTGCAATATAGTTGGGGGCCACATTATATTAAGTTTATGAATGGTTTATGTGTCGCTGTGGGCCAGGGATTGTATGCTCCAGGATCCAAAACCCGTAGGGTGTGTAGGGGGAGTATGATTCAGGCAAATCACTTGAATAGTAAATACCCCCAGAGAGTTACCACACTTGGGTGCATATACTGGTGCAGACTGCATTTTCCAGAGATCAACAGAGTGCTTTTGGCATAAAAAGGCTGAGTTTAAACTGCCTACAGGACCTTCATTTGATTCAACAAATGGACAGGACCTTCCATCCAAGGGGAAGCTCCAACAGCAGGGTTGGAAAGACTTAAGCTTTCTAGGGCCCCATAATACTGGTGGGTGATCTCTGGTAAGCTTGTAGCATGCATGTAGGAATGTCTATAGACTTTTTTCTCTCTGTAGGGCTTTTTACCCAACAATAAATGTATTCTCTTTTGTAAAGGCTGGTTGGTAACTGGTATACGCTGTTGTAGTCCCTGGAGAAAGACTAACCACAGGTGCTGTACCTCGATCAGATCTGCTGGGGAAATTGCAATGAGGTGCATAGGTGAACCCCAGTCCTGAGGGGGAGAGACACAGGTCTCCACCTAAGGTTTCAGGCTCCCAGTTGTTACCTGTTAAGTGAGAGCCTTCAGGGAAGGGGGAGGGTTGTCAAAGATGCAGTTATCCCTGAAACTGTGACATGGCCAAATGACACAATAAGACATGTTAAAACTGAAGACTTTGCACTGTAATTGCTTCAGAAAGACTTTCAGGAGGATGAATTTATGAAAGAGAAGAGGACGGCAGTGAACAGTTCCCAGAACTTACTCTGGTCTCTTGGAAGGAATTATTTCCTGAGGAGAGATTTATCCTTTCCTTTTCATAACAATCTTTGTAAGAGCTGAAAATGTCAAAATCCCTTCTGTGGCTGGCTCTCCCCTATATGTGAGCAGTTTGCTTCGAGCAGCAAAAATCTCACAGCTGGCACTGGCCTTTACATCTGATTTTTCCTCTCATCACGGCATGAACTCAAGTCGCTTTATTATGATTTGGGGGAACATCAATTTATCATCTACAGTAATATGGCCAGTTACACAGACTCAGCACAACCAGTAACTGTGGCTGAGGAAAGGAGATTCATAAAGAACACTTTATGAAATCATGACCCCACTCCCACACCATTACACTACATTTAATGGAAGATGTGTGGCTAAGTCCCTGGGAGTGTTTCCAAAACTTCAACCTGGCATCAAAAGTTAATTTTGTCTTATCTGTGGGGGCTGTTTGTGTGACATGGACAGGTTTTCCAGTGAGTGCTTTAGTCCAAAATGTGGGTCAGTATAATAGAGGATGTGGCATAACCTGTCTTGGACTTAACCCACTTCTCTAATGCATTAGAAATCTCCTTAAATTAAAATATTTCTACTAATGCCATCGCTGAATTGTCAGGTTATAAGCCTCACCAGTAAAGCAATATTTATGATAAAACCTATACTGTACCTGCTCCAGATGAGTGGCTCCACCTAACCCAACACAAATCAGAGTCACTGCGCTTACTTCAAAGGTCAGATCTCTAGTTTCCTTACAGAGGGTCCCTATTCCCAAAATGGAAACATCACTTTGGGAAGGGAAACTGAAGCAACAGTGGAAAGATGAACTAAAGACACTACATATAAACTACTGGATGAGAATCACTGAAGTTGCAAATATACACAATGTAAGGACTTTATCAAGTAGTGGATGGATGAGACTGAAAAGAACACAATTTGAAAAAGCATCAGTAAGAAGATGTGGCTTCAATTAAATTACTTCCTCTTACTAGTTGAATGATAAAGATGCATGGAAATGCTGAGGCTATGACTGTAAATGAGGGCAGTTTTCAGCAGACAGCAGCCTTGGCGAGGATACATGGTGGGCACTTTAATTTGTCGATGAACTAAAATCTTTTAAGGGTGGAGGTTTTGGACTCCTGTTCTTGAGGTAAGACTTTTTTTTATCTTGCTTCAAGAAATGTTTTAAACACATAGAAGCCTATCTAAAAGAATCTCCTAAAACTTCCGAATTTCCCTAAGGAAGGCAGGGGCCAATCCTGCTTTCCTTATTAACACCAACTAGGTCTGTTAATGTAACTAGACAGCTGAGCATTATATAGTGGGGGAGGAGGGGAGTACTAGTAGGGGAGAAGTTTCTGCAGGGATGGGGGAAAAGCAATATTGCAGGGGTGGTATTCTATATATTTATTACCATAGTAACTGAGTGCCTCACACTCCTCGTAGGTTTTATCCTCGGTGTCCTCGTGAGCTAGGGAAATATCTCCATTTTACAGATGAAGAAGAAATGGTTACTTACCTGTACAGTAACTGCAGTTCTTTGAGATATGTTGTCCTAAGTGCACTCCACGGTAGATGTGCACCTGAGATCAGAGATTAATGCCAACAGTGTCCATTTGGTTTATGCATGCACCATAACTATCCTTCTGCTCCGTACCATAGGTACAAATGGTGGTGTGGGATCAGCCATCAATCCAGTTCCTTCTCACTGTCCTTGGCCTGAGGTAGATGTCATCTTCTGAGTTTCAGTCCAATGCATATCCATAAAGCGGGTAAGAGAAACTTCAATAGAACCATGCTCCTTTGGAATATGTGGTCCTGGCAAAGTCAAAATGCTTCTGTGACCTCAGGCAGATGGGGGCAATTTTGTCAGAATTTTGTTTTGGAAGGAAACAGGAAAATTTTCGAACCATGTCAAAATATCCCCTTTTGACACTTTTGGAACAAAACATTACAATTTTTAGTTTTGAAGTGACTTTTCATCTTGACATTTTGCATTATTTATATTTTGTACTATATTACCAGTCAATCATAATCATTTTGTTAAAACAAAGTTCTGATCTACCTGAAACCATCACCCCCCTCCCAAATTTTCCTTTGCAGAGAATTTCAAAAAAAATTCAGATTTTGTTCTGATTTGAAACAAAAAGCCGAATTTTGAAGTCTCTAAATCCTTTGTGAAATGGAACTTCTGTCCCTTGCACATCTCTATCCACTTCACCCTCCTTCCTACCCTACCTGTTCCTGTTTCATGCCTGCCTTCCCTCCCTCCTCCCCGAATTCAACTGCTTCTCATTCCCTCTGCCCACAAAGACAGCCAGGGGTGTACGGCAAAGACATTGTTAAAGAATAACATAACTGGAGTTTCTCAAATGCTGCATCATTGTAGAGAGGAACTGTGTTGTGCAGATTGCCCTTCCTACGTGTGCCTATGCAGGACACCTCTCTTTCTCATCACATACTATCACTGTGGAAATTGCTTACACAGAAAAATCACTGACTCCAGACTCAGAGCACCCTCTCATAGCATGGTGTGGCCCTGCAGCATCTCTGACTCAGTTTTCCCTCAGTAACTTGGTCTTCCAGCCAATCCATTAACAAAAGTCCACCCGTGCCAGGGTATACAAGTCCAAAACCAAACACAGAGCTTTTGCCTCTCAAACTGGGCCCAGCCCCTCCTTCATGAGTAGTCTGTCTTCCCTCATTTTGCCCATCCTCTGGCCTCAGGTTTTGCCCTTTCCAGGCTTCTTTTCATTTCTCCCCTCAGTCCATCCTGGGCTCTGTTGTGATGCTTGTGACTCCTGCCTGGAGTTTTCCACAGGCTTCTTTCTGTCTCATGCTTTCCTCTGGCTCCTTGCAGCATTCCTCTCTCCTCTCCAGAACAGTGCTCTGCGGTTGGGCTTCCCTCACCTGAAATCCAGCTATGCACAGGTATAGCAGAGTGAGGCTCACTGAACAGAGCTGACTGGACCAAGATCTCTTGGCCTTTAAAGGGGCAGGCCACCCTGCTGCAGGAAGTAGTTAGTATACCTGCCACTTCTTTGGATGCTAATCAACAGGTGAAGATGAGCTTGTACCATGTGATCAGCCAGCTTGCCACAGGACAGCAGTGATCCAGTAACTACTTGCAAACTGCTGTTTATTTGGAAATACAGAAAAAACAACAACCCAGCATGCATTCTTACTCTTGTATTGAAAGGCTTTTTCTAATGTCTCCTAAGGCGTATAAAGCCATCTGTATATGCAAAGACCGATAAGCAGTGTGAAGGTATGTTATTTTTAGGACAAATTTTACAATGTATCAGATCTAAAACAAAAACTATCAATCAAAAATACCCACTCAGCTTAAAAAAAATCCTAAAAGTGAGTGAAAAGTGCTTATCAAGGGCAAGCCTGACAGCTAAAAAGATTAATGCTGCAAAGGTAAAATGCACCAATGGGACAGAATATCAATGAAAGGTTTAGAGTATAAACCAAAATGAGCTCAAAGCTAGCACAAATTTCTTTCCAGCTGAAACTCAGGACAAATTTAAAGAACTCAGGACCAAAATTTTGAAACTAGAATGCCTAAGATTAAGCACCCAAATAAATCAATCGTGCTGAGCATTAACAGCTTCATTGACTTTTATGGGAGATGCAGACGTTTTGTGTCTCTGAAAAACAGCCCATATAGTTAGATGCCTAAAAATGGCTTTATGTGCCTAACTTTAGGGCATGGTTCTTATTTCTAGAGATGGGCCAAAACTAAAATCCCTGATCTGAATTCCTGAGTGCTAAGGAAGCCTGGATCTGGATCCAGACCTTGCAGCCAAAATCCATTTCTACATATTGCTAGAACCAGGACCATATCCAGTCAGCGAATGTTACACAACATTTAACTCTGTCTATAACGGGAGTTCTCAAATCAGCTTTGGTGTGCCTGCAACTCCCTTTCACTCCCCCCTCAAATATAGCTAATGGGGATTGCATCCCAATTCAGAGGGCTGGCCTAAGGATTTGTGGGCAGGCTAATACAATGAATCTTTGCAAAATTTAGTTTACTGTACATTAAATAAATGTACATATTTCCAGCTCTGCTCCATCTTCTTACTGTAGAAGTGGATCTCAATTTGTTGTGCTGGTGGTTTTGCACAGTTGCCTACATGCCAGCCCCCTATCCATCCAACAGTTAAGATCATTCTAGCAAATTTTAGCGTAATGCTGTACAAATGGCACCACTACATGTCATCCCCATTGCACGGAGGGAAAAATTAAATGAGAGAGGTAAGTGACTTTACTAAGACCCAGGGTTGCCTACTCTCCTGATTTTATCGTGAGTCTAATGATACCGTGTTTTCCTTAAAGCCCCAACTACCAGATTCATGCGATTATATGAGAATGAGAAATTTCTTTAAAAAAAAAAGTTTATAGCCCTCATGGCTGCAGTGAAAAGATTGGAAAAAGTGACCTGAGTGTGACCCTAAAAGACTCAAAAGGCACATGAAAAGTATCTTTTTTTCTTAAACAAATCTCATGAGTTTTAAGCCATTCTCCTGATTTGTTGTTTTTTTGAATGCTTGGTGTTGGTGATACTGAAGACCACAGATGAAGTTGCTGTCAGGACTGGGATTAGCACACAGGCGTTGCTGACCTTCAGACCCATGCTTTGCTTCCTGGAATAGCTCAGGTTGCCTCTGAAACCACTGTGCTGCCCTTCCTTTTGGCCAGAGGCTAAAGGCTTAGCTGCTCGGCATCGGTCCTTCTCAAATCTGAACAACCTGTAACCCTGATTTCCACAGACCCCAAAGCACAGGCCTGAGCAGCTTTAATGTCTGTTTTGAAGTCCGGCCAGCTTCACAAAGGGAAAAGGCTAGAAATGTATTTTTTTTAAGGTGAATGTTGAATGCTGAGGTTCAACCTGACTCCTGACATTTCTAGGTCTCTGAACAAAGAGGTGCCTGAGGCGATGACAGAATATGGCCCTAGGTAACTCGCATGCCACCTTAAAATGAATATATAATATTTTTGTATTAATACAGATGTATTCTGAGCTATAGCTATGACTATGTGGCTATGTGGCTATGACATAGTGGCTATGACTATGCATTACTGTATATGTACTGTAATGTTTGGAAAGATATGGTGTGATGCACATACACATGCCACATGCCCTCATTCTTCTTTCCCATTATTTTCATAGTGTATTGCCTAACTATCAAAGATCCTGCAGTTTCAGACTTCTCTTCTTCCCAGCTTATCCTGCACTGAATTCAAAATGCTTAATTTGGACCTCAAAGTCTGAGTATACAGATACAAATGTGCAGTTTCAAATTCAAATCTGTGAAGTGTTCTGATTCTTGAGTTACATCATGGTTTGAAAAAGGACATATGAATTCATTTTACCCAAACATGGGGAGTTTCTCAAATTCCCTGGCACTGTGTTGTGCAAAGATTTAGAGATCAGAATTTGTCATGTAAACCCACGAATTAGAAACTAGATGAATGACTGTCCAGTTTCTTTTGGCTATGATTCTGAAGATTCAGTACTGAGCCTTGAAAATAGGTTAGGTTTCAGTTCTTTGGTTAACAGTTAACAAAGCTTGTGCTAGTGCTTAGAGTAAACTCCCCAAAGGCTAGGGGGTGGACCGAGGCACTGGAGATGATTGAGTAGGTGTTCATTGTAAACCATTCGAATGAGAATCACAAAATCCATTTATGCAAACTGACAGCCTGAACACATAATTCCTACTGGCAAATATTTGGAGATGTAAGTGTCACATTCAAGTGTATTCTCTTCATTTCCAAGCCTTTAAAATTCCTTTCGTAAAAATTATCCCCTGCTTCAAGGCCTGTAAGTTTAAAATTGTTTGAAAAAGGCATTTTTTAATTTTTAATATAGGTTTTAAACTGACAGGCCTTGAGGCAGGCAACTCCAGTTAAGAGGATGTTTTGTTTTTATGTAATGTCTTCTCCAAATCTTAGTCAATGACTTTTTTAAAAAAAATATTGATAGTCTCTGCCATTCTCTATGCTGTCCCTAAACATTCCATTCATTGGGGATTCCCTGCCTATTTGTGGATTTTAGCTGAATTATTAAATACAATGCCAAGAGAGAATTTGGCCTAATACCTCCCAAGTGAGTGGAATTCTAGCAGCAGAAAATTTGTACTGATTCATTACCAACAGTACAAGTGGCAGCACCTAGTTTTGGATCTAGCTTGCAGCTGAATTTCTAATTCACTTAGGACTAGCTTGTGCATGTTAGGCGCAGGCCAGAGTAAGGGGTAGTGAAGAATGCCTCCCAGACCGCCCCTGCACACAGCAATAACGCATCTGCTACTTCCCTTTTGATGGAGCACAGCTTACTGCTCGAGTCTCATGTCACAGGCCAATGGAGGACAAGGTGTGAGTAGGTTACAGATAGGTGCCAAGTGAGATTTTTCAAACATGCTTAGGTCCTATTAAAAGCAATGTGACTTAAGTACCCAGGTGGTTTTGAAAATCCCACTAGGCATTTCTCTGTACCTTTAACTGCTTAAATACCGTTACACATAAACAATACAACTTTTAACTCCAGGTGGGACTTGAACCCACAATCTCTGGTTTAGGATGCCAATGCCTTATCTATTAGGCCACTGGATCTACATAAATGTTAGGTTTCAGAGTAACAGCTGTGTTAGTCTGTATTCGCAAAAAGGAAAGGAGTACTTGTGGTACCTTAGAGACTAACAAATTTATTTGAGCATAAGCTTTTGTGAGCTACAGCTCACTTCATCGGATGCAACTTCCGATGAAGTGAGCTGTAGCTCACGAAAGCTTATGCTCAAATAAATTTGTTAGTCTCTAAGGTGCCACGAGTACTCCTTTTCTTTTTACATAAATGTTAGTGTTCCAAGTTTGTGTCCTCAGCATTCTCATGTATTGTGGGGAAAAATGGACAACTTATGCTTGTCAGGAGAAAAGATTAAACAGTTTCTACCTACGTTGTTTACGCTGCGAATTCAACACCAATGGCAAGATAAAGTCACCAGTGCAGAGGTTCTTCAAAGGGCAAATTTACCAATGGCTGGGCCATCTGAGTAGGTTGGAAGATGGACCCGTACCCAAGGACATGCTATACAGGAAGCTATCAGAGGGAATAAGAACAACAGGACATCCCAAGCTTTGCTATAAAGATACATGCAAGTGAGATATGAAGGAATTTGGAATTGATCCTGACCAATGGGAAGCCTAGGCAAGTGATCATAACAAGTGGCACAATTGTCTCCATCAGGGTATCAAAGTCCATGACAGAAGCGGGGTCCTACAGCTTGAAGAGGAAAGAGCCTGTAGGAAGAAGCAGCTCCCAACTAAGATATGGACATTTGCAATAACTGCCAAAGATCAATAGTGCAATCTCAGATTGGACTATTCAATCACATGAGCCATTGCAAACCATCTACATCATAGGCTGCAATTCCCACCATCTCTCGCAGATGAAAGGATGCCAACAACCTTTAAACATCTGGGCCTTAGTTACTTACTCAATGTCATGCCAGTAGTTTGTGGCAACGCAGGGAATCCTGCTTTTCTCCCTTAACTGAAACTGCAAAGCACAAATGTTATTCCCATCCTAATTCCCATCCTAATTACTCTTGGTTTTGGCTCTGCCTTTAAAAAGCAGACAATTGGTCTTGATAATTAACTTGTTTATCTACCCCTTGCAATATAATGAGAGTCTGAAAGAGGGTTAGCAGCTATATAAAAAGGTTGCTTTCAGGTATGGCTTGATTATGATTTCACACATCTCTATAGATAGCTGTGTTTGCTTAGAATAAAAATTATGTGCTTGATCTCTGATTTTCTATTGCAGATCTACCCATTGAAAGGCTTTCATCCACCTACAAGACAATGGCCGTTACCATTAGAGAGAATTTTTAACATTTTTCTATACAGAAGATACCACACCTGGAGCCCTTTAACATGCAGCACATAATCTGAAAGAGAGGTTTATTAAATCTGTTATATTCAAAATTAGTGATATCCTCTTTGACCTCTAGTCTCCCCTTCTTCAGCTTTGCTCCAGAGAAATGAGTTCTCTTGTGTTCTCATCATATTAAAACTAACTGCTGACACATAATAAATGATCTTCTTCTTATATGTGATCATGGATCCCTCCCTTCTTTTTTTCCTCATCCTACTTGATCTCAGTGTGTATTTTTAATAAGGAGTATGTCTATTCATCTCAAGCAAAGAAATGGTCATCAGCACTTTCAACTTCCAGCTTCATTCTTATGCTACCATTCTTCCTCTAAACACTTCTTTTTTGGTTCTAGTGGGGGCTTTACAAATCTGATTTTCATTATATACATGAAATAAGGATCTGTGCTCACAAATGGTCAAGTTATGCATCTAACTGGCAAGCTGCACTTGCAGCTACCCTGTTTATACACTTGGTTATGGTAACTGAATGGACAAACTAAGCATGCAATTCCAAACCTCTGAAAAAATCCAGCATTATATTCTTGTCTTCCCTTCTATTTCTGAAAAGGTCGTTGCTGCTAAGTCCTCATCCTTGTTTTGTCCCACTGCAAACTCCTTTTAGAATATCTAATTATTTTGCTTCTCCACTGGAGAACACTGCGGTGGAGGTAACTCCTAATCTAGACATTCTTTCCTCCTTCTCTGAAAATATAAAGAATATATATATGAACAGAGGGATTTGTTTAGAAGGCACAGTGTCACCCAAGGCACTTCACCATGTCTTTGAAGAACGCCCAAGTCACTTGTATGCAGTGTGAACACTGTTCTACAGGTTTATAATACTTCAGCTGATTTTATAAATGCCCCTAGAAGCCTGTGTGTCCAGATTGCAAGACCCCTGCAGTCACCTTTCATTCTCTGCTAAGAAAAACAGTTTGTTTCAACAGAGCAGGACAGTTTTTTTCCACCTGTACTTAAAGCTTGCTAATAGATTTCTATTAACACAAAGATATTTTAGAATCAAGACTCTTTCTCAATACTGCTTTCACTTTATTAGAACAGTATTTTCATGTGCTACTGAATAGTTTTCACTACTGCAGGCCTTTCATATTTGCTGAAGATGCCAAGATGTATTTGGACTTTGTCATGATATCTACTATCTTTCTGATTCTGGCCTTCTATTTCTGAGAATTAACTGTTAGACTAAGTGTCAGCTTCAGTTTTGTGTTATGATCATATCTCTCACTCTTCAAACCTGCCAGTGTGCAGCACTGGCAAGAAAAACTATCAATAAAGGATGGAAATGCAGAATACCAGTAAGTCACATGGTAACTGACAAACTATAAGGTTTTAAAAATATTGAACCTGTCTTACAAGCAATTTGTTTGGCTAATTGAATTCAAATAGTAATTATAATTTTGTTTTTCTAGGTTTTTTTAAATCACATGCAGTCATAAGGTTCCACCTGGATCACCAGCAGTATGAACCCTGAACCTTCACATCCTCAACAACAGCCTCTACCAATGTATTCCCAAAGTTCATACTGACTATTGTCATTGAAACGCAGCTTTCCTGGATGATGCAATTCCATATCTTCCCACCTAGCACCTCCATATAGACTACCGCTCCTCTGGTGGTGTAATGCATTTAGTTATTCAGGTTACAAACAACTGTCCATTCAAATACTGTCATACTGCTGGAGGCGTGATTAAAAGTCCACAGTGGAGCCGATGTGCAGATTGACAGTTTGGCTTAACGCCTTTTATAGGGCTCAATGCTGTAAGCACACGAAGAACCTGACTTCAGTGAGATTACTCATGAATCAAGTTACTGCTGGTCATGTGTGCGGGATTGTGATCAAAGTAAATAGGAAAAAAAAATCTCTAATCATCAATACCTATCCTCATTGTCAATGTGTGCACATACAGTCATTCCATTATGAAGGAGTTTGCTTCACTCAAAAGCCTAGTTTCTGAAACAGCAAGTACCCTTCTTTCACACCCTTCTCTCACAACAAAGTCAAAACTGCCCAAACAAAATCATCAGTCAGCTCAGCAGTTAGCTTTGGAATTGATGTGTTACAGCTGCATTGCAAGGATAATGCCTCCATGAGATTAATTCTCAAGGAAAACAACTCATATTAGCATATACAGTAGAACCTCAGAGTTACGAACACCTCAGGAATGGAGATGGTTCGTAACTCTGAACAAAACGTTATGGTTGTTCTTTCAAAAGTTTACAACTGAACATTGACTTAATACAGCTTTGAAACTTTACCATGCAGAAGAACAATGCTGCTTTCAACCACCTTAATTTAAATGAAACAAGCACAGAATCGGTTTCCTTACCTTGTCAAATCTTGTTTTTTAAACTTTCTCTTTATCTTTTTAGTAGTTTAGATTTAACACAGTTCTGTACTGTAGTTGCATTTGTTGTTGTTGTGGGTTTTTTGGGGGGGTGGGGGGTCTGTGCTGCTGCCTGATTGCATACTTCCGATTCCAAATGAGGTGTGTGGTTGACTGGTCAATTTGTAACTGTGGTGTTCGTAACTGTGAGGTTCTACTGTATCCTTCAGCTAGAGAAGAGATGGGCTTGAACGGATTTTTGCCATCATTGCTTTTTCAAAGGCACCTATGGGAGTTAAGACCCAACTCCCATTGAAAGTTATTGGGGCAGCGATTGACGTGCAAGGAGAGTGGAGAGTCTAGTTCCCTTAGGAGCTCTTGAAAATCCCAGCCTACATGATTAATGTTTGCAGGACAGAGTCTACACTTTGCTAAATATTTAGAATCAGAAAACTTGCACTGAACTGGGCCCACCGGCACTTTTATAAGAGAACAGAGGGATGGGAATAATGCCACCTGGGGAAAATCCTACCGTCATGGCGACCTGGGCTGCTGCTACTGTAGTTCTCTAAAACATGCACAAAGAGTGCCAGCTGCGTATGCAGTGCTGCAGTTGTCCCTACCAGGCTTGGCTTCCTCATGCCGGTGACTCCCCCGTCCCCACCTGCATGCACACATATACTCCTGGCATTCCCTACTGTCCTTCCATGTCAGGTCCCTGACCCCTGTGTTTTGGAACTTGTGGGGGAAGATTATCCTTCATACATTTTTAACAAAAGCAACTGGATTTGAAGAGCTGGGATCTCCCTGCCAAGCCTAGCTTGAGAGGGAAGGGGGGAAAGTGGTGGGGGTGGCATGTACTCACAGGTGCAGACTGATGACAGCTGCAGCATTGCTCTCAGACCTACAGCTACTGTGTGCATGGAGGTATCTTTGCCAGTAGCAGTCAGGGCTAGTACCTAGCAACATCCTCCCCAGAATCATTTCCTCCTCTTCCCAGAGTGCCTCATGCTTTCCATTAACAGCTCACTGTGGGTCACTCCGATGACTTTGGTGGACTGTAAGATATTGGAGGCTATGAAGATGTGCTCCCATTGTTTTTCTGTAGTGTCTCTTCCTCCCTGAGGGAGCTGGATTCTTGAAGGACCGTCTCCAAGGAGACAGGGGACTCCTACATGCCTTGGTTGGGGGATGTGGGGATGGCTCACTGCAGGTATGTGATGACCCACAGAGCAGAACACACTTGCCCCACTCTCTGATCCTGCTACTCTGCAATGTCCCTGACAGCATAATTTCACTGTCACCATGCCTGCCATTAGATACTTACAGCATCAAAGTGAGCTGCTGCTACAGCCTCCCGCACAAAAAGCTACATCAGAACTTGCCTTTCCACTGGATTTTGTAAAGGGACAAAAAAGAGAATGCCAGTGTGTTTTTGCAATAGTCCACCACCATCACTACTAGCATAAATGACCTTGCCACTGCCTAAAATAGCACTCTTTGCAACATTCAAGGAGGTGATGGAAGCAGCAATTGTTATGGGGGAAGATGCAACTTACTTGGCAGCAAAATGAAGTAAATATGATTTTACAGAGTAACGCAATAATTAAAATATTGGTATAGATTAGCAGTTATCTTTTCCATTATCTTTTCTTCTAATATACATTGGCCAATGCTGACTGCTTCAGAGGAAGCTTTAAAGCTCTGCAGTTAAATCTAATTGTGCACTAGTGTACCACCGGGAAAACTTCTTCCTGATCTCAACTTGTGATGAAATTGCTGAAGCATAAGGACTGATAGCCCTTTTAATTGATCTCCAAAGTAGTATAACTATAGAAGAGTAGGCATTTATTTGTTCTTAATCTAAGCTATTTGCTTGAAAAAGGAACTACACAGCATACAAGGTATGAATCTATTATACATTTGTTCCCTTTTCCTTACTAGTGTGCCCTTGTTCTTGTATTTGAGAAAATGTAAAGAGAAGGACCAATCAGTGTTCACTATTCACAGCCTTCATTATTACATGTATCATCTCATCTTCTCCCCAAACTCATCCTAGACTTTTCAGTCTCTCCTGGCATCTTTCCCACCCACTACCTCAATTATTTTGTTTTAAAATATTAAGGAGTTTGTAGGTTTAAGTTTCAGAAGACATACCATCTTACGTGTTTAGCTTTACTCATGTGAGATGTGCCATTGACTTCAGTGTGACCACTCCTGTGAGTGAAGTTGGAGACACGAGAAAGTGTTTGCAGGATGGCAGTCATATTTTCCAACAGCAAAACTCAGCTCCCCTTGCACAGAGCCTGGGCCATGGGATTCTGCCAAGGGAACTCAGTGAAGGTTACATAGCTAAACGACACATAAAAGCACACTATAACCCATCCTTACTGTAGCCAATCTCTACACAAATTTAGAGAAGGGAGAATCCCAGACGACTCAAAGCGAGCTGCCGCACTGTGCCTTTACCCTTGAAGAGGTGCAGCACAGAACGCTCAGCCCAGGAGGAGGTGGGTAAAGGTGGTTTTCTACTAACTTTGTGCCTTCCTCATCCTGGGCTTCCCGGGGGGCTGGAGCAGCCTCCTGGCATAAGTTAGACAGCCCTGGGGGGTGTCTACATTTACAGCTGCCTCTGTAATGAGTCGCAGTGCTAGGTAAAATCTCTGCAGTGCCACATACTGTGACCCTCCCACCCACAACACACCTCTCTTGCCCCCAACCCTGTGTCCCGCAAGGCAACCTTGCAGCTATTTTCCACAGTGCCTGGGCTGGGGAACCCTCCCCAATTGGATATGAGGCTATCAGGGGCTTTGGGTTGCTCTGGCCCTGTTATCGAGCGCGAAGGGGCTGGAGAGAGCATGAGGACCTACCCTTATAGTCTGGATGCTTATCAGAGCCTGTGGAGGACCACGTCATGCCATGTGGTCCTCTGTCCTGACCCAAGCATTCTCCACCCCTTCCTGAAGGCACCTGCTGTTCCCACTGCCATTGGTCGATGGATGCTTTCCTTTCTGATGTCTCCGGGGGGCCTGGGAAGGTGGACGAGAGGACTGCTGAAGCTACCCTCCTAGGCCTGGAAAGGGATGGGGAAGAACCCCTGAAACTGCCCCTCAGGCCTGTCAGGGGGGCACAAAGAGCATCTGGAAGTACTCCCCTCTCCAGGCCTATGTGTATAGGGGGTGAAGAGCCCTGGAACTGTCCAGCCCTCGGGTCTGTGTGTGGGGGGGAAAAGCCCTGGAATTGTCCCCCCCCTCGGGTCTGTGTGAGGGGGAGGGAAAGAGCCCTTGAATTGTCCCCCCCTTGCGTCTGTGTGAGTGGGGGGAAGAGCCCTGGAATTGTCCCCCCCCCCTTGCGTCTGTGTGAGTGGGGGGAAGAGCCCTGGAATTGTCCCCACCTCAGGTCTGTGTGAGGGGGGGGGGAAGAGCCTTGGAACTGCCCCCCCCTCAGGTGTGTGTGTGTGTGTGTGTGTGTGTGAGGAAAAGCCCTGGAATTGTCCCCCCCTTGTGTTGGGGGGGGGGAAGAGCCCCTGGAGTTGGCCCCCCCTCAGGCCTGTGGGGGGGGGAAGAGCCCAGGAACTCCCCTTCCCCCGCCCTCTGTGTGAAGAAGTGTGTGAAGAGCCTGTAGAACTGCCCCCCCACCAATGGGGGGGGGGAAGACCCTGGAACTCCCCCACCCTCACCCCAATGCCTGCGAGAAGGTGTGCAAAGAACCTCCACAGCAGCAGGCCGTGCAAAGGCGTGTCAGCAGGCAAGGGCAGAATCAATGTGTAGCTGAGGAGCACAAAATTAACTGTTGTGGGGACACTGAGGGTGCTGAATTGGGCTGGTAGATGTATGGCTGCAGAGGCCCAGAACCATTAACTGGCATATTTTAGTTTGGGGAGAAGCTGGAAGCGCTGCCCCATGAGGCAGTACTTTATAAAAACTTGTATCATTTGATCTCAGTGGGATCATCTAGCAAGACCTCCTGCAGCAGGGGCCAAAATCGCCTTACTCTATACATTAGGGAGAGTTGGCAAAACTGTAACTGTCACACAGATGCTGGGGGGAAGGGGAGAGGAGTGCCAAAAAACAGACAAACCAAACATAACACTTAAACACAATCTGATGATTTCTGGGCCAAGGATTTGGGAGGGGGTCTTGCTCATGATTTTTGAACTTTTGGCATTAGGTAGGCTCAGGGACCCAAAACTTGTGAGTTGTCACCACAAAGCAAGCAAGCTTGAATTGTAGTTCTGTATTTCCGAATGCAGAGAAGAGACAATATTTTTAAAAGTACTTGACCCAATCCTGCAATGAGAGCCATGTGGGCAGAGCCCTGTGCCTGCCAGGAACCCCTTTCACTTCAGTCGAGGTGGAGGATTAGCCACTGAGCCAAAGGGGCCTGTTTCCAGGGGCCCTGGCCAATTGGGGGTTCTGGAAAAATGGGTGCCCTTGCACCCCAAGCCGCTTCGCCTGCCTGGAGCTCCTGGTGGGACAAGGGACCAGCCACTGCGCCCTGACCCTGCTCCCCAGCAGGCATGCCGAGAGGGTGGGGCAGGGCAAACCCCCATGTTCCAACCCTATTTCCCCAGCAGGAATGCCTGAGGGGAACAAGGGGCACTGCAGGCAGAAAGGGTGGAGAGGGACCCCCACTTGCTCTGGCCCAGAGCACCA
Organism: Dermochelys coriacea; assembly: GCF_009764565.3. Lineage (NCBI taxonomy): Eukaryota > Metazoa > Chordata > Testudines > Dermochelyidae > Dermochelys > Dermochelys coriacea. The sequence goes on along the minus strand of NC_050071.1, from coordinate 12,927,967 downwards.
CAAAACCCTAATCTGTCTCTGAGTAGAGGTCCAGCCCAAATGGAGTTCACTATCCACTCTGGGACTTTGCCACAAATGCTTTTACTATGTGGCATTGCCACTAGTCCTCAACAACATGACACCATTGTCAAAACAGTATAAATATGGGCCATTTGTGAAGGTAATATCTGAGTATACAGAAACTGCCATTTTGTTGCTGAGCGATTATCTTTTTTTTTTTTCTTTTCTGAGCACATAGGTGATGAGGTCTGCTCCCCACATTGGCCCTGCAAGAGCTGAGTTGCACCAGGTGGGCCCAATTCAGCTAATTTGGCTGCAAACAGGGGAGCTTCTCAGAGCTGAGCCCAGAAGGGGCTGTAGAAAGGCAGTTTCCAGTCTCTTCCTGGGAGGTGGGTTTTGGAGTGGTAACACTGAGAAGGGGGAATGGGAACCAGATGCGGCAGGAAGCAGTTTAGAGAAGGAGCAATGAGGCCTGAGAAAGGAAGACTCAGAACTGCTGAGCTGAGAGTCCCTGGACTGTAACCTGCAGTAGACAGTGGTCCTGGCTTTTCCTGCTAGCTACTGAGGGAGTGGCACCATGGGGGGTAGTGAGAGGGAAGATGGTCTATGACCCCTAAGGAGAAGGGACTTTGCCCCCGCCCCGCTGGAAGTAGGGCAACATGAGTGACCCAGCTGGAGAACTGAGTCACAAAGAGGATGCTGTGGTTCCTGGCATAAGAGAGGAGCTGCAGAACTATGGTGTGCAAGCTGTGGAAGGGAGCACTGACTTCAGGAGCTAAACCCCAGAGTGACCAGGAGGAGGCACTAGATCAGTGGTGAACCCCTTGACAACATAGTAAAAAATATATTATTCTGAGTTTTCAGTCTTCTACTCTCCTGGGACAAAGGAAAATATTATAGACTTAATTAGATATTACAGGTTTTAGAGTAGCAGCCGTGTTAGTCTGTATTCGCAAAAAGAAAAGGAGTACTTGTGGCACCTTAGAGACTAACAAATTTATTTGAACATAAGCTTTCGTGAGCTACAGCTCACTTCATCGGAAGTATTAGATGCAATTTTAGATATTACAATGCATGAATCTTTCATCTCTAATCACACACTAGTATAGGTACGCATACTTATTAACAGAGACAGGCAAAAAAGTGTTTATACTGGAAAACAGTCCTACAATAAATTACCCCCAGATGGATTCTTAGCTGTAAATTGATCAAACTCCTCTGAAATCAATTCCAATATGCATCAGACATGAATCTAGCCATGCTGACTTCTAATAGGAAGTGGAAAAAATAAAATGAAAGAATATATGCATTTTAATTCAGGTTCTGCATAATTTTACAACATAGTGGAGGCTTAAAAAGAAGTGCAGAGGGAGAATGAAAAACACCAGATTCTTAAATCAGTGAGTTGTAGGTGTTCATTTCAGGCCCTCTGTTACATCTCAGGAATTCTCAGAGGCAAGAAAATGAGAATTATTAAAAGACTGAAAGACAGCAGTTCTAATTCTACACACCTTATCCAACATACAGTTCCCACACTGTGATACTGGGAAATTTCCCTATGTAAGAAGCCTAGCACTAGGCTTAGCAGAACTAGAATATTAAAACAATACTCTGGTTAAAGAAACCATTTTCAAAAATAATTGTTGTTATAGGTCAAAGTAGTAGGCCTTGATTCAGCAAAGTACTTCAGCACATGCACTAACTTTAAGCATGTGAGTAGCCCCAATGGATATTGTTTCATAAAAGTATAATGGCTCCTTATTGGCTGAAAAGTTGTGACAATTTAATACATTCTTACTGTTGATATTCTCAGAAGTAACCCATAGAGCTTCAATGAACTCCATGGTTTTTGGTTCACAGCAGTTTTGTTCAGTGTTGGTTCACAGGAATTCACACTTCTCATCCCTGAGATTTTTGTTTTTCTATATTTTGGGTGCAAATGAACCACAAGTTCCACCTAAAGTGGGCAAAGCCTAAAGTGGGTTTTGCATGATTTGCATCTGAAGCCATCAGTCCAGGTTTGCTCAAAATATGGTCCAGGTTTGCTTAAAGTTCATTCCAAAGTCACTGAAATGTTCACAGATTTTGGCAAAGCAGGCCCAAGTTTCCAGTAATTTCTCCAGTTTTAAACCTCATTACAAATGTTTGGCAAATCTCTGATCAGCAATACTTTGGCCTGTAGTTTACCACACCCATCAGCTCACATATGTCTATAATTGCATTGTGATGAGCGCTTCAGTGTTGTTTTCCCAAACTCACGGTGCTCCTCATCAGATCTACTTTTGTATTTCTAAACCTGCCTCTAATTGTCGTGGGGTCTAAATACTCTCACAAGCAAATGGTGCATCAGCAGTCATGAAAAGATTTTTCTGGGCCTATAATTCTATCTGCTATGGAGAATGCTGTCTCCAAACCAAAAGAGCACTGTCCAATGGCTGGAGCAGAGAACTGGGAGGCAGTCAACATTGCTTCCAGTCCCCACTCTGCTAATAACTTGCTGTTACTCTGGGTAAGTCACTTTACCTCAGTGTGCTTTAGTTTCTCCCTATTGCTAAAATACAGACACTTACTTTCAAAATTGCTTTAGAAAAATGGGTATTATTTTTTAAAGTTATACTTCAAAACCTTGTAGCCATGATGGAGGGAGTTCCTAATACAGTATGTTTGATTAAAACATTAAGCATGTGTGTATATGTTCATAGTACTGTAAAACACTATCATTTGTTGTCCCTTGGGCCTAAATAAATCCTAATGTCAACTGCAACAGAAGCCAGCATTTGCTTACTAACCGCTGGTAATGGAGTAAGAGAGACAAGGTGGGTGAGATAATATCTTTTATTGGACCAACTTCTGTTGGTAAGAGAGATGAGCTTACACGGGGCTCTCCCACCTCGTCTCTCTAATATCCTGAGACAAACACAGCTACAAGAACACTGCATATGGTAATGGAGTAATTTTTATAGATCAAAGAATTTTCTCTTAACCACACACCAGAGTCATCAGAATTAAGTCTTCATTAAAAACATTATACCTACAATTCTCCCTATACTGTAATTTCAATTGGTTATGGTGCTCTTCGCTTTCAGAACTATCCTACTGAGTTGCTGTGCATTGTTTGAAGGGTGCCAAGCTCCATCCTAGATGGGGTTACATTTCAGTGATGGATGGAATGATGTTTGCATACAATATATACTGTAGGCTGCAATCTGTTTGTAAACTGAGAGAAACCATGGTAGAGGGGTTGTGGTACAGAGACATGAGCTCTGTTCTTGGCTCAGGTTAAAGACTTGCAATCAATGTTTCCATTTCCTACTCTGTAAAATGTAGATGATGATACAGTACTTACCTTGCAGGATGCTGGGATATTTTAAATCATCAATATTTGTCACTACTGCCAACTCTCATGATTTTATTGAGTTATGGAATACTTAGTGTTTTTTCTTAAGCCTCAGCTCCTGGAATCATGATGGGTTTTTAAATTTATTTTATGTATATATGTATGTTTCTCATCCTGTATGATTGTAGAGAAGCGGAAAAAAACCTTCTATGAACCCATAGCTCAAACACCAGGTCTCTCAGAACCCCACATATATCATTTTAATCCTAAAACATTCTGACACCTGACTTTGAATGTTTTGTGGGGATTGGGGAATAGAAAGTGAAACAGTGTGCGCTTTGGGAGGCGGAGCTGCCTTTTTCCAGCCCTAGGAGGCAGGGGCACTTTTGTGTAGAGGCTCTGTCTGCATTAAAGTTTTTTTGGATTTTGGACAATGTAATATCACTTCATTAACTTGGAGACCTGGATTCTATGAAATAATGAAGCCTGTCATGCGATTTGGATCAATGGCTAAGAAGTTGGGGTGAGCTAAATGATAGATCAAATTGTGGGTGTTGTCTTGTTAATGTTTTGTGAAAGTGACCCTCTCCTAAGTGGGGTGGATGTAAAACAAAGGCTCCATTTGCATACACAGGCCAGTCATCTTTATTTTATTAGTAGATTAAGCTGTGGAAAGTAATCCAACATCAGAGTTTTGATCTGAGACTCAAGCATTTGGGGCATTTCTCAAGCCCTTAGGGCAGTGTCCAAAAATCTACGTAAAAGAATAAATGGACACAAATTAGACGTCAAGAATTATAACATTCAAAAGCAGTCGGAGAACACTTCAATCTCTGTCACTCGATTATAACAAAACAAAATAAAAAGAAAAAAAATAGTACCTAAAGCAGCATATACCAAAAAAAGTCCAAAACTAAGGACTCCAATGAGAGACTGCTGATTGAATTAATTTGCAAACTGGACACCATTAAATTGGGCTTGAATAAAGACTGGGAGTGGATGTGTCATACACAAAGTAAAACTATTTTCCCATGTTTGTTCCCCCCCCTTCCCCCACCACTGTTCCTCACACGTTGTTGTCAACTGCTGGAAATGGCCCACCTTGATTATCACTACAAAAGTTTTTTTTTGTTTGTTTGTTGTTTTTTTCCTCTCTCTCCTGCTGGTAATAGCTCACCTTACCTGATCACTCTTGTTACAGTGTGTATGGTAGCACCCATTGTTTCATGTTCTGTATGTATATAAAATCTCCCTATTGTATTTTCCACTGCATGCATCCGATGAAGGGAGCTGTAGCTCATGAAAGCTTATGCTCAAATAAATTTCTTAGTCTCTAAGGTGCCACAAGTACTCCTTTTCTTTTTGCAAAAATCTATTGCTTTTGATGATGTCAGTGGAGGGAAAAGGATGAGCAGGTCCTCTAACATCAATCAATAATGTGTAGGGATGGGGGAAATATTGAGTAATCATGGGGGGACTTCAATCTGGGGGGTGACTGCAGGAGGTCTCATGCTTTCCTTTGGTAAAACAGCTTTGGAGTTTCTAAAACAATTACAGGTAATTTTCTTACAAAAATGTATTGTAACCCTCTTGGGGTGATTCATAGACTCCAAGGCCAGAAGAGACCACTCTGATTGTCTAGTGATGTGAGGCAAATCCACAACCAAACCAGGGCTGCTCACTCAGGTGCCTCTCCAACAGTGGCCTGTAGATGTGGGCAGGCTTGCATCCACCCACCCCAGAGCCTCAGAGGTGCCCCTCAGAGGTGCACCCAGCTGCACTAGTTTACCCTTCCCACAGAGCCTGCAGTGACTCCGCTCTCAGGCACATGGGCAGCAGTCTGTCCTGGAGAAGAGCCTGGGTCAGATGACCCCCAAGGTCATATATTTTCCCCCAAACCACCAGAGCTGCAGAGTAGTCTGTCTAGCTTCAAGTTCCAGCCATTGGATCATATTATACCTTTCTCCGCTAGATTGAAGAGCCCATTATTAACTATTGGTTTCCCATGTAGATACTTAGACTATAATCTAATCATCCCTTAACCTTCTCTTTAATAAATTAAATAGATTGAGCTCCTTGAGTCTCACTATAAGGTATATTTTCTAATTCTTTAATCATTTTTGTGGCTCTTCTCTGAACCCTCTCCAATTTATCATAATCCTTCTTGAATTTTGGACACAGTATTCCAGCACCGGTCACACCAGTGCCAAATACAGAGGTAATATAATCTCTCTACTCCTACTCGAGAGACCCCTGTTATACGTCCAAAGATCATTTGCCCTTTGGCCACAGTGTTGCACTGTGCGCTCATGTTCAGCTGACTATGACCCCCACCCAAATCTTTTTCAGAGTCACGGCTTCCCAGGACATAGCTCCATATCCTTAACATGCCCTACATTCTTTGTTCCCAGATATATATATATTTAGCCATATTGTTTGTGTATACCAAGAGATCCATTCTGCATCTATATTGAACCTCATTCTGACAGATAAAGACGAGTTGACCACAGAATTAAAAGGTGATGGTTGCCTATATGCGAGTGATCCTGATCTAATTTTCATTTGCTATTCTAGGTAAACTCAGTTCTGACCAGTTTAAAAGTGTGTGTGTGTGTGTGTATACGTTATATATATATATATATATATATATATATATATACACACACACACACACACACAGACTTTAACTGCCCACACACACACAATTTCCCAAAGCTGAAAACAATTCTGAGTACAATAAAAATGTAAATGATAGGAAATTGTTTAAGAATGCGTTGAGATGTCCCAGAATATTAATTCCACAATCAAAAAAGAGAGCTGCTTTGGTTAAAAAATCATCCTGCTTAAAAAGGATGGTGAAGGCAGCAATACAAAATCAGATCCTATGTCAAATGGAAAAATGGGGACTGTGATAGCAGTCGGTACAATTCAGCAGTTAGCAAATGCATACAATAGTAACCGAGGCTAAAGGTATCAGTGAAAAATCTGTGGCCACAAGGGTTAAGGACAAGAAGAAGGAATTTTAACATCAGAAATGGATAAAACCTTAGTAATGGTGAAGGTCAGTACTAGCCAAGGATTTATCATAAGGCAGAAATGTCAGAAGTACTCAAACATTTCTGTTTTGTATTTGGGAAGAAGCAGAATGATATTCATATTTTAGTGATACACTTTCTATTCCATCAGTATCTAGGGAAGATGTTAGACAGCTACTAATAAACAGATTTAATCTGCAGAATCTAGTATCTTGCACCAAAAACTAGTCAGATGTAACTGAAGAGCTCTCTGAACATAACTTTGTTTTGTTCAAAAAAAATACTGGAACACTGGATAAGTCCCTGAGGACTAGAAAAAAGCCAATGTTGTTCTTGCAGTGTTTCATTTTGAATTAAGCACTGGTTGACAGTTTGAGACTTGTAGTTGTTGGACCTTAAAATGCCACCTGACTTGCAGTGGGTTTCCCTGTCACCCTTCACAGTGAATTCCATGCAATATCAAGACAGGTGAAGTTCTAAGGCTCCATGATAGTATCACTGTCTGTGTTCACATAGTGGCAAATCCCCTCCACAGCTGCAAAAGCTCCCCCAAAGCGAAACCACTGTGGTTCCATTGTGTCATGGGGAGTGGGACAGGATTGTAGGGGGAGTTCTCACCCTTTCTGCTGAGCTCAGTTTGGGTGGGAAGGGATCCCCTGTGCTTTGAGTAGGTGGGGGTACGTCCAGAGTATCCTATAATGGTTATGAAGCCAATGCAGCCTTCTAGCCTAAATAGCAGCTGCAGAGCCACGTATGGGGGAAGAATTCTGACCTTCTGACTCCCCCATGGAGCTAGCTACTCAGCACTCTTTGCACTCAGTGCCTGGCTGGATCTGTCCCTCAAGCTAGGGCACACGTTATTTTTACATATTCAATTGTATAATTTTGTGTAGGGGGTTTTGGGTTAAATGGCATAGGCATCTCATGGGAAGATGATGAGGGAACCATCCCAAAGCAAGACCTCGGGCTCTTCAATTTCCCGTTTCTGCTTGATGTGATACTGGATGGGTCTAGGAATTCTGTTTATTTTACGATCCAAGTAATTGTTGCTTTCATTTTGGAACAGAATCAAACATATTAAATGTCCTTGTATTGTCCCAAACATTCTTTATCATGGCAGCCCTTTAAAATATAAATATAAAATATAATGGCAGCCCTGATAACTGGTTATGGATAGTATAGTAGGTGTAGAGATTTTCAGTGAATCTTATCTTTTAAATCCACAATTTCTTTTATACAAATTACCACTCCAATCCTCAAAACAGTTGTGCACAGGCTTAGTTTTATATAGGTACCTAATTTTATAGGCTTATGAATCAGGCATTAAAGAAAACAGTTTGTGGCTGTGGAAGACTGGCGGAGTTGTAACATGAAATGAGATCTCTCTCCAGGAAGTCAGTTCACAGTTTGACTTCAGTTGACTTACCATTATTGAGATCTTTGTGTAAGATGTAATTTTGTTTGGTTGGATTCCTGTGGTTAAAGAGGAAAGTCTATTGTAATTTAATGGACTGTATCCAATTTTATAAAAGGAAATAGGTAAAATTAACTCTAGAATGTTCATCCTAGCATTTCTGGTATTTCATGGGCCGAGGGCTATAGACAGCCATTGATCCACTCTTATTACTGGTACACACATCGGTACACATTAGCAGTTGAGTGGACCAATAAAGATGAGTATAGAAGGATAATGCAAGCAAGTAGGGACAAAATCAGAAAGGATAAGGCCCAAATTGGGTTACGCCTAACAAGCAAAAGAAAATGCACTAAGAGGTTCTATAGATACTTTAGGAGCAAGAAAAAGTCTAAAGAAAGTGTAGGGCCACTACTTACCAGGGAAGGAGAGCGAATAACGGATGACACCAAGAAGGCTGAGGTTTTTAATGTGCTTAACATGATATTAACAACAAGGGGGGGAAGGAACATATTCCAGAATAGGAAAAGAATAGATTAAAGAATACTGTATTTAAATGTATTCAGGTCAACAATGTCTGAAGAAATTCACCTTAAGGTACTTAAGGACTAGTTTCTAATGGTTCTGAGATTTCTTGAAAATAATTGAAGCACTCTATGGAGGACAGGTGAGGTCCCAGAGGACTGAAGAAAGGCAGACATAATACCTGTCTATTAAAAGGGGGAAGAGGACCAGTGTATTATAGACGAGTCAACCTAACTTCAGTTCTTGGAAAGGAACATTTTATCAGACAATCAATTTATAAGCATCTAAACGATAACAGGGTGATAAATAGGCTTGTAAGGAGTAAATTATTCTTGGTAAATGTCTATTTCACCTTGTACACACAAACCAATGAAATATTTCCTTAGATCTAAATTTACAGATAGGTAAAGTAAGAAAAATACTGCTTGAGTACTTATTGGAGTTTGAGTTAAGGATATTTACTTTATATAATTTGATATGTCATGTTGACTATTTGTTTTAATTTTTTTAACTTTTTGAAATCAACATCTGTCATTAAATAATTGTCTGACCTCTCCATAATTTTCCCTACCTGTGAACATTTAAATTGATATTATCCATCAAAATTATTTTAAAAAATTGAATTGTGCCACACCTAGTGATAAATAGTCAACATGGATTTGTCAAGAACTAATCATGTCACGTTGACCTAATTTCCTTCTTGTCAGGGTTACTGGCCTTGTGGATGGAAGGCTGTAGACATTGTATATCTTGACTGACACAGGTCCACATAACCTTCTCATAAGCAAATTAGGGAAATATGGTAGAGATTAAATTGGTTGAAAAAACATACTCAGAGTAGTTATCAATGATTCACTTTCACTGGAAAGACATATCTTATGAAGTCTCATTGGGGTCTGTCCTAGGTCCAGCGCTAATCAATATTTTCATTAATGATTTGGATAATGGAATGGAGAGTGTGCTTAAAATCTGCAGATGACACAAAGCTGAGAGGAGTTGCAAGCACTTTCAAGGACAGACTTAAAATTCAAAGGAGATTGCTGAACTGGTGTAAAATCAAGATGAAATTCAATAAAGATAAGTTCAAAGTACTGCACTTAGGAATGAAAAATCAAATGCATAAATACAAAATAGGGAATCACTGGCTACGCAGTTGTACTGAATAAAAGGATCTGAGGGTTATAGTTGATCACAAATTGAACATGAGCCAACAATGTGGTGCAGTTGTGAAAATGGCTAATATTCTGGGGTGTATTAACATGTCTTACATACAGCACTCCTGAGAGGTAATTGTCCCACTCAATGCTGGTGAGGCCTCAGATGAGGAGTATTGCCTAGTTTTGGGCACCACACTTCAAGAAAGATGTGGACAAACGGGAGAGAGTCCAGAGGAGAGTAAGAAAAATGATAAAAAGGTAGTTTTAAAACAAAAACTGGGCATGTTTAGTTTTGAGAGAGACTGCAGTGGGGCTGATAAGTCTTCAAATACGTTAAGGGCTGACCTAGAGGTTGGTGAATTGTTCTCGGTGTCCACTGAAGGTAGGGCAAGAAGTAATGGGCTTAATCTGCAGTGAGGGTGATTTAGGTTCGATATCAGGAAAAGCTTTCTAACTCTAATGGTAGTTAAGCTCTGGAAGAGGCTTCCAAAGGAGGCTGTGGAATCTCCATCACTGGAGTATATTATTTATTTTTATTTTATTTTTATAAGAACAGGTTGGACGAACACCTGAGAGATGGTCTAGGCTTAGTGAGATTGCAGAATACAGAGCAATGGTGGGTTACTGAAAGAAAAAGATATAATCCAAACTAAGACCTTGATCCTGCAAGCTGCTCCATGCAGGGTCCATGCAGAGCTCTGGAGGCATCAGTAGGGCTTCCACATGGGCTCAGAGTTTGCTCCCATGGAACCATTTGCAAGATCCTAATAAATGTTTATGGCTGTTACCAGGAAAACCTCAAAAAATCCAGCTCAAAATAGCAAAAAGCTCAATTAGAATTTTAAACACTTTTTTAAAGTCAGGGTTCAAGTTTTATTAAACTGAATTTAAAATACAAGGCAGATCATGTATGTACAGCATCTCAAGCCAGGATAATAGCAAAGGCCATAAGGTGAGCATAGATCAGGGGCAGTCATCATCATCATCCTGTTCCTATTATGCCTCCGGCATTTAGGGCAGTGATGAAGATTGTCTGCTTCTGGCAAGTCTTTCAATGGTTCCCCAGCTGTGCCCCAGGTTTTTCAGCTCAGCTTCCACAGCTCTTTGCCATGTTGTTTTCGGGTGGCCTCGTTTTCGCTTGCCTTCAGGTATCCATCTTAGTGCTACTCTGGTGATTTGTTAGTCTCTAAGGTGCCACAAGTACTCCTTTTCTTTTTTCTGGTGATTTGGAATCAGTTTCCAGCCAAAGCACATGACCAATCCATTTTCAACACCCCCCCGGCAGGGATGGTTCTCAGATCCTCTTGGCTGCACTGTGTCAATAGGTCTTGGTTTGAGATTGTTCTGGGCCAAAAGATATGGAGGATTTTTCTGAGACCGGTTGCATGGAATGAAGACAGTTTGGACATGTCAGACTCTCTCATTCCCCAGAATTCTGCACTATAAAATAGTGTTGAAAATACGCAGCTCTGATAAATCTTGAGTTTGGTTTTGGTGTTGTGTTTTAATGATTTCCAGACTGTATTTAAGCTCCTTAAGGTGTTCCTTGCTTTATTGATTTTTTTTTTCTTTTTTTCTGGATGTCCTGGCTGATGGTGCTGCCCAAGTATGTGAATGTTTCTACGTTCGTGAGAACATAATCCTCTATCCGTACTGGCGATGGCGAGGCAATATTAAAGGTCATAAGATCTGTCTGATTGCGGTTGATTTAGTCCAATTTGCTGGCTGAATGCGTTGAGTCGAGTTTTTTTTCTGGTATGGTCTTGGGTATGTGATAGAGCGACGACATCTGTGAAGTCCAGTCTTAAAGGGATGAGAAGAGTGTCCAGTTAATGCCTCTTGGCATGTCTTCTGTTGTACGCCGCATTACCCATTCAATGACAATGCTGAAGAGATTTGCAGACATGACACACTTGGATCGGGGGCAGAGCATAGGCTAAAAGTTGTCTAAAGGTAACTGTGATAGCTTCTGTAGTTCATCAAACACCTTTATAATAACTCACCCTTTCAGTTTGTGGTATTTCTGTTTGAAATAAAAAATGCAATCCCACTGAGGGACTTTTCTGAGAAACAGCTTTGTATCTTGTTCTCGGAATAGAACTGTTGTGCTGGTATTAATAGATTCAGATTATCCACCTCCCGCAGATTATTACACACGGCTACAATTAACCTGTTACTTGAGATGTTGATTGATACAATGAATGCAAAGAAGTAGGTTCCAATAATCCGAAATAGAACAAATGGGCAAGTGTTGTATCCCTGATGTGCCTAACTTGCTCCCTGAAGGAATTGGGGATAGAGATGACATTTAGAAGAAGAGACCGAGGGAAAAGAGAATGGATTTTATGGAGAGTTAAAATAGGAAAGAAGAATGAGAGTGCCGGGGAGGGGGAGGGGGGAGAACAAGAAATCTATAGGAACCTTGGCAATAAGACAAATTTTAAAAAAAAATATTGTTCCTGTCCTAACTATTGCTCATGGCTGAGATCATTGTTCCTCTTGTGTGCAGGTGACTCACTTAAAAGCAGCATAAAAGGCAGCAGTCGGCTCAGATTTATCAAAGATATAGAAAGCAAAGTTTGGATACAAAATTGGAAGGCCTCAATAAGATTTTAGTCAGACTAATGTACTCAATTTAGAGAGTAATTGTGCCCTTGGCTACATGGTAATGTAGTGTTGTGACAAGTGTCGCTTGTTACATCAGGATTCATAGAATATCAGGGTTGGAAGGGATTTCAGGAGGTCATCTATTCCAGTCCCCTGCTCAAAGCAGGACCAATCCCCAAACTAAATCATCTCAGCCAGGGCTTTGTCAAGCCAGGCCATAAAAACCTCTAAGGAAGGAGATTCCACCACCTCCCTAGGTAACCCATTGCAGTGCTTCACCATCCTCCTAGTGAAAAACTTTTTCCTAATATCCAACCAAACTTCCCCCACTGCAACTTGAGACCATTACTCTTAGTTCTGTCATCTGCTACCACTGAGAACAGTCTACATCCATCCTCTTTGGAACCCCCTTTCAGGTAGTTGAAAGCTGCAATCAAATCCCCCTCATTCTTCTCTTCTGCAGACTAAACAATCCCAGTTCCCTCAGCCTCTCCTCATAAGTCACGTGTTAACTAGCGCAGATCCTTGAATCTCTCCAGAATACAGGGAGTTGCACTACTGAATCTTGATGCAAGATCAGGACTATTGACGACAGTATATAACCTCACTCAAGTTCTGTCTGAATTATCATGTTCTCTTGTGTTTATACTCAACCTTCTTCTGTAGGGTCAACATGAAAGGAATTGAGCACTGGAGGAGTGAAAATGGGGTAGAGACTGTAGAAGGAAAATGTGAATCCCATTCTTCTAATTTTTCTGACTCTCATGTGAGTGGTCAAAATGTTAAACTTATGCGATAACATAGGATTGGGGCTATTTGTTTTGTTTTTTAAACTGGGCATATGGAAATACGTCACTGGCTCCCTAACTAAAGCTCTACTAAATACACTTCTGCTCCAAAAAGAAAGAAATACTGAACAAATGTATATACCCCTGGTGAAGCCAAGCAGCGTTGACACCACTAAGAGCTGTGCACTGGTTATTAGGATATGCCTGCCCAGCTGTAAGGGCTTCAAATGAAAATTCTTAGAGCCAGCAGAGTGTCACCATAGGGAACTGAGACCCAGGGTAGAAAAGCCGTGTGTATGGTATCTCTAAAGAGAGGCTGGATCTTGGAAATGTTATGGAGGAAGAAGCAGTAGAATTGAGATCCAGCCATGATGTCCAGGCCTAAAGAGGATGGAGTCATAGATGGCTCCCAGATCATGCTTCACTGTAAGACCGAGGACTTGGTGCTATTCCCACTCTCACCAGTTTTATATTATACAATACTATACTACATTGACTTCTGATTTACATCAGCATGAGGGGAATCAGGATAAAATATGTAGGAAAGACTTTTTAAAAAGTTTCTAATACTTTCTAGACTGAGGAATATAAACCACCTGACAGATCTGAAAGTCTTTTTTGGGTTTGAGTAGCAGCCATGTTAGTCTGTATTCGCAAAAACAAAAGGAGTACTTGTGGCACCTTAGAGACTAACAAATTTATTTGAGCATAAGCTTTCATGAGCTACCGCTCACTTCATCAGATGCATTTGGGGGAAGATACAGTAGGGAGATTATATATATATATATATATATATATATATATATATATATACACACATACACACACAGAGAATATGAAACAATGGGTTTTATCATACACACTGTAAGGAGAGTGATCACTTAAGATGAGCCATCACCAGCAGCGGGGGGGGGGGGGGGGGAGGGGGAGGAAAACCTTTCATGGTGACAAGCAAGGTAGCTATTTCCAGCAGTTAACAAGAATATCTGAGGAACAGTGGGGGGTGGGGTGGGGGGGAAAAATAACAGGGGGAAATAGTTTTACTTTGTGTAATGACTGCTACATTCCCAGTCTCTATTCAAGCCTAAGTTAATTGTATCCAGTTTGCAAATTAATTCCAATTCCGCAGTCTCTTGTTGAAGTTTTTTTGTTGAAGGATAGCCACCCTCAGGTCTGTAATCGAGTGACCGGAGGGATTGAAGTGTTCTCCAACTGGTTTTTGAATGTTATAATTCTTGACGTCTGATTTGTGTCCATTTATTCTTTTACGTAGAGACTGTCCAGTTTGACCAATGTACATGGCAGAGGGGCATTGCTGGCACATGATGGCATATATCACATTGGTAGATGCGTAGGTGAACGAGCCTCTGATAGTGTGGCTGATGTGATTAGGCCCTATGATGGTGTCCCCTGAATAGATATGTGGACAGAGTTGGCAACGGGCTTTGTTGCAAGGATAGGTTCCTGGGTTAGTGGTTCTGTTGTGTGGTGTGTGGTTGCTGGTGAGTGTTTGCTTCAGATTGGGGGGCTGTCTGTAAGCAAGGACTGGCCTGTCTCCCAAGATCTGTGAGAGTGATGGGTTGTCCTTCAGGATAGGTTGTAGATCCTTGATGATGCGTTGGAGAGGTTTTAGTTGGGGGCTGAAGGTGATGGCTAGTGGCGTTCTGTTATTTTCTTTGTTGGGCCTGTCCTGTAGTAGGTGACTTCTGGGTACTCTTCTGGCTCTGTCAATCTGCTTCTTCACTTCAGCAGATGGGTATTGTAGTTGTAAGAATGCAAATTGTTGAAATCATGGTGGAATTCCTCAATTTCCATCCCACCATCAACCTCAGCCTGAACCAGTCCACACAAGAGATCCACTTCCTGGACACTACGGTGCTAATACGCGATGGTCACATAAACACCACCTTATATCGGAAACCTACTGACTGCTATTCCTACCTACATGCCGCTAGCTTTCATCCAGATCATACCACACGATCCATTGTCGACAGCCAAGCTCTACGATAACCACATTTGCTCTGTCTCAGACAGAGACAAACACCTACAAGATCTCTATCGTGCATTCTTACAACTACAATACCAGAGCGATCCAAGGAGAGGGAATGGAGTGATAACTGGGAGAGCAAGTGAGGCAGGAACACTGAGCTGTGTCCAGAATCCTTAGACAAAGGTCCTGTCCAGGACACTCTGGGGCAGAGTCCTCTTCCAGTCACTCTATTGGGGAGCAGAATGGACTTGTAAAGACAACCTACTGGAATGGTGGGACAGAGGGAATTAATTACACTGATACAGAACATGGCAGCATCTCATCTACATCATCCTATGCTCTGCCCCATCACCAAACAACTGCTCTGCAGGTTCCAAGCCCCAGAGGTCCTCACCAGCAGCTGGCACATTGCATTGAGGGAACTGGGCAAATCTGTTACAGTTCCCTTGTGCAGGTGGCTCAAGAGCAGATTGAGCACTGGTTTGTAGTGAAGGAAAGGCTCCCCGGGGTGATCCCATATGTCTGAAAGGGAATGAGGAGAGTCGCAGGACAGGACAAGAACTAACATGAAGCCCCCTTTCTCCTGGATCCCTCTCCCTTGTGGGGCAATTTGAGGACAACCTCTTTTCCAGCTGCTGGGATTAAGAATTTGGCCAAAGCAACAAGGAAGGGGAAGGAAGCAAAAACTTGTTTGGATTTACCTATTCTAAAGCCTCACTGTGTTGATGGATCATTTTTATAGGACTGCTCAAGTGTGATGCATTTCTCAAGCCACCAACTCCAGGTGCAATGCTTCGAACTGAAGCCAGTGGCAGCAACAGGATAATAAAAATGCAAAGAAATCAAACTTCAGAGAACTCTTTGAATTGTTTACTCAAAAGATTCTCCAAGGGCAGATTTTTGGGGGGAAGAATCCCAGGATATAATCAGGAAATATTTAAACCTTAGCGCTTGTGAGATTGTTTGCCTCTGTTGGAGAAGGGTTATTTTTATTTTACTGAGCCTAATAAAAGTAGACCTGCCTGTGGATGAAGAGCAACGTATGACAGCAAGAATCTATCTATCTATCTATCTAATGGCTGCTTCAGCAATTGCTGGAAAAACTGTCTAATTCAATAATAGAATCTTTGATCTTTTATGACAGAAGGTAGAGAAATTATTTTGTGGTATCAACAGGAATATTTTTGTATTTCTAGGAGAGAAAAGCTCCGATAATGTCTAAGACCAAGGAATTAGACCTCAAAGCTTAATTCTCTTCCTTTATTTTGTAGGATAAACTCTATTGTGGAATATGCACATATTTGGCACTGATCTGTTTGCAGCTTTCATTTGAGGCTAGCGTAGCTGGATACAGCTTGAATCTTCAACTTTGGTTGAGACTGATAAGGATCATAATTTGGTGGCTAGCTCTGAAGGATTTGAATGTTTCCATTTCATGCTATTTCTCTTTATAGATGTAAAAAAAATTGATGTTTATATAGAACCCTTATGTTGGAATTAATACTGTTAGAAATTATTCATGTGGGAGTCCACCAGACACTAATTTAACCAAAGACCAAATAAACATGTTTAGAGGACCTGCATAAAATACCAGCAGCCTAAACCTATGCAGTCACTATACCCAACACATAAAGTGTTCATAAGCAGGTGATCAATATACTGACAAATAGGCCAGACCTAGGGAAAACCATCTCATCCTGGCAGGTTCCACATGACCAGGTAGGGTCTGACAAAGAATCCTCACATTAATGACACCGTTTTTACCCTTTAACAAATAAATGTCATTGCTAATTGACAATAGCTAAAACCCAATTTGAGAGGGTTAGTTATAGTCTTAATCCAGGTAAGATTTACAACCTCCTTTCTTCCCAGGGCATTTTCTCCCCTTCTTCTTGCTGACCAACAGTTCTTTCTTTGTACCTGGGTTCACATAGGCATTACTTTTAAGATAACACTGGTATGCAGGGAGGGATGGTTTATTTTGGCTCCTTTTTAAGACAGATTCCTGTTGTCTTATTTAAAGCCATCTTCAGTCATCTCAATGCATCAGAGGCCTCCTTTTTAGATACTTCCCCTTATCTCATTTAGTTATTCTCTGAACCAGAGACCCTCCCTCCTTGCCTGGGATGGACCACACTGCGAATGCCAGACTCAGGGCAGACTGCAAGAAATAGGGCAGACAATCCCCCAGATTGGTGTCTCATTCTATAATTTGATTCACCAAGCCAGTAACACAAGAGCTTCTGCAGTACTACACTGGTTAACCAGAAGCCAAATGGTCCTCTTTAGGCATTCCAGCCCTTGGCTCCCATCCAAACAACCAAGTCTTACATATGGAGATTATTGAAAACCCATTTCACCATATGTGAGGTTTCTACTAATCCCAAAGGATCAGACACTTATCTCTAGGTCAATCAATCTCAGATCTTGCCCAAATATCATGCTCTTAGCCAATCCTTAGTAAACTAACTAAAGATTTATTAATAAGCATTTAACTTTTGTTAATAGATCGTATATTAGATTTCTAGGGGTGATTGAATAGACTGCTGGCTTGCAAAAGTCTCTCTGGTAACTTCCAAAAGATTGGAAGGTCCTCAGTCTATAGTTCAAAATACTCCCTTTTTAGTTGTAAATCTCCTGCTCTAATCCTCTGGACTGAAAAGAGGCAAAATAGAGGTGTCTTAGGGGTCTTGTATATCCTTTGCCATGTGCATGGAAACTTACTGTCCAAAACAAACCCCACAGACCCTGTATCAGGGAAGTTCCTGGCCCATGATGGAGTCCAAGATCACATGACCTTACATGGCTTGCTGAATCACTGGGGTGGTCATTGGCTCCTCCCTGTCTGAGGCATCCACAGGAAGATCTCCTGGGTGAGATGAGTTTCTTCAGTGGCCCATTGTGAGAGTGGAACGTCCTTAATAGGTTAACACATAAGTGTCTAGCCCTGATTGTAAATCTATGGGTGGGGGGGCGGGTGTCAGCCAGGAAAACACATGTTTAAGATACAAGTATGTAGCCAGTATTCATAACTTCAGATATACAGACGATACATGCATATAAACAGGATAATCCTACTTGGCAAATCATAACTTTTCTACTGATACTTTGAACAAGACTTATGGAAATTGTGTAATCAGTAGGGTCCTACCAATTTCACAGCTGTGAAAAAGTGTCATGGACCATGAAATAAGCCCTTCCCCATGAAATCTGATCTCCCACTGCTGCTGGAAGCACCCTGTCTTGGGGGAGAGGGGCTCCTAGCTGCAAGTCCCTGCTGGGCTGGGGAGGGACAGGATTTGTCCTTCCCCTGCAAGGCTGCTGGGAGGGTGGCCAGAGGTCAGACCCATCTCCAGGTACCTTTTGGGTTGGGACCCGCAGTTACAAATACCATGAAATTTAAGATGTAAAGATCTGAAAATGTGAAATTGACTAGTTTTAAAACCCTCTGGCTGTAAAATTGATCAAAATGGACCGTGAATTTGATAGGGTCTTAGTAATAGTGGTAACTGATATAAATGGTCACCTTTCTTATTCACAGCATCACACCTATATCATTTCTTCTGGCCTTAAAAATGTTATAAGGCCATCCTTCTACTTGCTAGTCAGGGCCTTTCTTTACAACACAAGTCTTCTTAACCAAACTTAAACCAATGTTCTTTAATTTCATATTTATCCTACACTGTAAGGAGGGGCACGTGTCTGTCCCCTTCTGACAGGGCGGGAGGCGTGCCTCTTTGCTGCTTCTCAAATGAGGTGCATCTCACAGCTAGTGAGCCCTCCTAGTGAGGAGTCCAATTAGCAGTTAATCCTTCTGCCAAATCCCTCAATCAGGGCCGTGAGCAGGCCTGGCCATCAATCAGCCCAGGCCTTAATTAGTCTCTCCGCCCCCATCCCTCAATCAGGGCAGTTCAGTTTATAGCTTAGGCTGAATCTGTTTGATACAGCCCAGCAGTTCAGGGTGAGGAATTAGCTCCCAGCTGGGAGTGACAGCAAATGCACCTGGCATGTAGCTCTGGCTGGCCTGTTCACAGCCAAACCCTATTTGGTGTTCCTGGGCTCCTTCCTACCCTCCCCAGTTTGGGGCAATCCAGGGTAATCCTCTCTCTCCCCAGGGTAAACATCCAATGACAGTTCATCAGCGTTGCTGGTCTCCGGCAATTCAGGTAACTCCTCTGGTTGGTCAGTTGTCTCCTTCAGCTCAGGGCCCCAGTAGCAAGGAAGAGCTGTCCTGCTGCTCTGGCAGCTCTCTCTCTCCCTCCTACTGAGCTAGGAGGCTGGCCTTTTATAGTCCAGCTTCCTGTCCCGCCCCTCTGCTTCCGGCAAAGTGGCTGCAGGTGGCCTGGTTCTGCCCATCTGGGGGTGATCTTGGGTCTCTCCCCTTCTGACAGTGCGGGAGGCAGCACCTCCTTGCTACGTCCATGTTAACAGCACATTCTATACAGAAGTGATTCCTGGGCTTAACATGAATGGTAGACTCTCTCTGCAGTGTGGGGTTAGTGCATTGGATTTGGGTTTACAATAGGATTGAATGGAAATGATCTATTGAAGTAAATGTTTCCTCTTATTTAGCTTTATCCCACTTATCTTTCTTTGCCCTTTCCACATCTGCTTTCACTAAAGTTTTGTGTTTGAAGGAAAAGAGAGGACCTATTAATAATGATGGACTTGAACTTCAGCTGGTAAAAGTCATCTTAGCTCCATTGAATTCTGTTCAGCAATGCTTCTTTACACAAGCAGAGGATCTTGCTCTGTGCTTTGTCCCCAAAGCTTTTGGTATTGAACTCTGCTTGTGATTTGGTAGCCTGGCAGGAGGTGGTGAAGAGAACAGCTGCATCTATTGGGAGTGAAAGAGGGGAGTGATGAATGACCTCAATGGAGTGCTGACCAATAGCAAAACCATTAGTTAGGACGATGGCGTATGGGCAGAGCTGGGGGCAGGAGTAGGACTAGACCAGCAGGAGTGTTAGGAGTCCAGTTTGAGGGGCAGTGTCTGAGAGTGGGAAGCTTGTGCAATATCTGCCCATTTGCATTGGCTGGGCCCAGCCAGTGCTAGGATGAGTGCTTCACTTTTCAGTGCTCAGGTCTTCTCTGACCTTTTTCCCCCTCGGGATTGTTGTCATGCAGGTGGATGGAAGGTGTCCCAGGCTGCTCTTGACCTGCTTGGGTAACACAGGGTTTCTCAATGAACAGACGCTGCCAGGAAACTGAGACCCATATGCTGCTGCCTTCCTGCAGAGATCAAGCCCAAAAGGGTTAGCAATGAGAGGCTTTTTTCAGTCCCTTTCCAGAGTGGGAAGGGGATTTGAGGGGGCTCCAAAGGCAGAGAAGTTCCTGGCCACCGACTCTAGACTGGAGGAGAAGCTAAAAGTTGCTTCCCAGGGAGTGTAAGAGGGGAAGGAGGAGACCGAATGGAGAGTTTTTATAGCAGACTCTCACAAGCCCCAGATTGTACCATGGTCTGCACAACTCCAGCAGGGCCAGATACGTTCTCGTAGACTCCTAAGATTGGTCATCTAGTCCAGTCCCCTGCACTCAAGGCAGGACTAAGTATTCTAGACCATCCCTGACAGGTGTTTTGTCTAACTTGCTCTTGTGTCTGAAGCCAACATCCCAGAGCATAGGGCTGTTGCTGTTGCCACTTGCTCACAGGGCAGCTCTCCTCCCTGTTGGAGGATCTGAGCTTCCTGTCGAATCCCAGAGTAACAAGTATTCACGACAGAGCAATCCAGGCTTTGGGAGTTTGAGGGGAAGCCCTGAGGCTGCTGACCCATTCTCCCCTTATGATATTCGAAGATGCTCTGTGCCTGCCCAGCTGTGGCATTCAGACAGATGGTCGATGGGGCAGGCACTTCAACACTCCTACAGTTGCCTCCCAGAGGTGGCTAAGATTGTAGGATCACAACAGGCCTCTCAGAAGATGTCCAGGATCCTGTCAGTGGGCTTTGTGACCTGTAGACAAGAAATTCAAACCTATTCTGTTTAATGTGACCCTCTGGGGGACTTCCCCTGTGAATCACCAGGTTCAGAGTGGTTAACCAACAACCACAGCCCCCTCTTCTTCTCACGTTATGAGTTTTTTCTCCAGGGGCTGGGCCTGACAGAGCCCAGAGCATCATCTGCCCCACACTGGGCAACAGGGGGAAGCAGCACTTCTGCTCTGTCCCCATTTCCAGGCAGGGTTCCCCTCTCTGAAACAGCTCATCCCTTAATCTGTTGCTCTGACTTCTACTATATTGTGATACTCGGTGGTTGTGTAGCTAGAGAACCTGTCCAGACTCCCCACCTTGGGAAGTGCGCAGGTAGCATGGCCCAGCACTTGCAGCCTAGATATGTGCATGGAGAGAGGGGAGGGCTTCAGCTCTCTCCAGCATGGTTTTAAATACCTGCTCCCTCACCACCTCCTCAGGCCATGGTGGTGATGACTAGGCTTACAAATGTACTTTAACTGTAAGTGCAATTGTAAAAAGTAATATCTTATTGTATGTGAAAGTTCATAACCTATAACAAATGTTAAACCAGAAGAAAGAGACTAATAGTCTAAACAAAAAACCCATGTTAATACAATGCTGAAATCATGTTTGGTAAAAACAGAATGTGGAACCAGAAATTAATGAACCAAAATGGATGTGTTGGATATTAAGCCTATTTCGTGGACAAAATTAACGAGAATGGGTTATTCTACCAGTCACTCCCTTTTGGGGTCCTTAAAGAAAGACTTTAGAAGAACAGACAGATTACTGGAGCAAACTTCACTATTCTAGGTGTCACTCCCACTGTCTCCTAGACCACCTTCATCCTAATTCAAAGACATGTTCTGACCAGGCACAGGGGGACCCAAATAACTTCACCACCCCTACCAGGAACAGCTGACTCCTAAACACTACCCAAGATGAATCAGGATTGGACTTGAATAACAGCAACTACTCCAGCCCATCTCAATTATCTTTTTTTCACAAAAGGACCATTAAGACCAGCTAAGAGAATGCCAAACAAGGGGATTTCCTTCGAAAAACCCTTCAGCTAAAGGGGAAAAATTGTTAAAATGAAACGCTTATTTAGTACTTTACATTTTAAATGCTTTAACTTTTTATTAAAGAAGGAAAAAGACAAAACCATAGTGTTTTCCATAACAGAAAGCAGGCTGAAGTCCCTGTGTACGGAACCTTGTTTACTGCTGTTTAATGTTAGAGAACACTCCTATGGTGCTTAGTTTTGTAATGAAAGAGGTACCAGGGCTCAATCAATTTTTTTTTTTGCTTAAATTTTCATAACTGGTGCAGCAAACCCAGAGGTGCCAGAGCTATGAACTGCCCAAAGCTCAGCCGTGGCACAAATTAAGCACTGCATCTCTAGCCCATTAATTTAGATGGAATACATCCAACAGCTCTCACAAACTAAAATACAGCCCTCAATCAGGCTGCAAGCTGGGTAGGCCTGATCCCTGCAACTGTAGTCTCCATCAAGTTTGGATTAAGAGTCACTAAGGGCTTGTCTTTATGAACACTTAGTTTGTAGTTAGCTGAGGTGTAAATCTACCCCATACTAGCCAGCTGCTCACTAAAAATTCTCTAGTGCACTTCAATCTATTCCCATTTCAAAACAGGATAGCTAAAGTGCTCTACTGAACTTTTAGTAAGTCAGTCTCCTTGCAGACACTCGCTACTCAGCAGGATGGTGGGTAGACTCTAGACTCCAGCTTTCTGAGATATGAGCATTCATCTAGCTGAACGCTCAGGATCTAGAGTAGGATTCGACACAGAACTGTGTTTTAGAGCTAACATGAAGTGAGCTCAACCGAGAGGACACAAGCTGGTTGGAGAGTGAATTCTAGCTCTCCAACAAGAATGATTTACACTCTTTTCAGCATCAGAAGCAATTCTCATCCTTGTGATCAGGCCCCCCAGACAAGTCACTCTTGTCACTATAATGACAAGAGTGACTTATGCAAGCTAAATTCACCCTTCCATGGCTGTCACATACACCACCAGACTCTCACCTCTGCAAAGACTGCAGCCAACACCACCCTGCACCCTTTCATAGCAGAGTTCAAGTTAGGAAGCCAGTGTCCCATTAGGCTTCTGGGGAAACTTTTTTCTCCATGGCTCTAGGGGGAGGAAAACTGTTCAGATGAAAGGGTTTTGGAGAAAGGTATGAATAGTTCATTTCGGTTCAGCTCTCAGCCTGCCACACCAACTCTTGACTCAATGTCTGACCACTCTCCTGCTCAAGAGCACAAACCCAGCACTCTCTGTATTTGACACAGAGTAACTGTCAAGCTATCTGGAGTGGCTGGTGAATATGGATGCCAACCTCAGGGCAGACAGTTACAAACCAGAGCATAAACCCCAAATTGGTTGTGGGTTCTGTACTTAGATTTCACCAATCAAGTGTGAACTCCTCAAGTATTAGAACAGCCTTAACATGGAGTCACAGACAGCCCCCTTGGGCACTCCAGTCTATCTTGCCACCCAGGCAAGCCTGCCTTTATGAAAGATGGTCCCTTGCACCAAAAATCGCAATAATATTCAGTAAAAGTGGCAAACAGTCCTGTGGCACCTTATAGACTAACAGATGTATTGGAGCATAAGCTTTCGTGGGTGAATACCCACTTCTTCAGACGACATGCATCTGAAGAAGTGGGTATTATAATACTCAGGTTACTCCCAGTCGCAAAGAACCAGTCACTCACCCCAGCTCAGTTGTACCTCAGAGCTCAAACCAAAGACAACACTTGTAACTAATCCTGTAATAAACTAACCAAACATTTATCAAGAAAAGAAAATGAGCTATTTACAAGGTTAAAGCAGGTAAATGTATGCACACATAAAAAGCCTTAGGTTTCAAAAGGTAGTAGAAACTGCTTTTTATGTCCATTAGAGCTAATCCAATATTACGTTAGGGATCCCTTGCTTATGCTGAAAGTATTGACCTTTCTAAATTCCTCGCAGCATAGTGATCCAGTTCCTTCTGGTCAGGGATTTCTATTCCCTTCCCCTGGAGTTCAAACTGATAGTTGGAGACAGAAAAAGTGTCTGCCTCCCCTCCACACCCATGAAGGGCAATCAGTTTTTGGTTTCAATGGGCCTTCTTCTGTGCAGAACCAGCACTTTACATTAATTAATGCCACTTTCCTGTTTTGAGTTGCACAATTTTAGAGGTTTACAATGGAAACACTCCATATAACTTTACATCATGGACTACAAATGATATAAGTGAGCTCAATACACGCAGCATCCTACAAACATTTCATCCAATTTACATGCACTCATATCAACTTAACATCTATTTTAACAATGCTAAGACACAGATGTCAAGTTGGTTTCCAGCTATGCATGTCAGTGTTGCGCCTTGGTATGAGCTGGCACCTGGTCTGCCAGCATCATGGTAATTTTATGAATGAGTAGTCCCACCAACTTCAACATGAGTAGTTACTCACATGGGTATGGGAGCACAGGGTCAGGGTCTAGGTTAGTAGCACTGGATCAGAAAATGTTTATAAAAAGAAAAGGAGTACTTGTGGCATCTTAGAGACTAACAAATTTATTAGCGCATAAGCTTTCGTGAGCTACAGCTCACTTCATCGGATGCAGTAGCTCACGAAAGCTTATGCTCTAATAAATTTGTTAGTCTCTAAGGTGCCACAAGTACTCCTTTTCTTTTTGCGAATACAGACTAACACGGCTGCTACTCTGAAAATGTTTATAGGTGCTTTGAACAGATATGGTAAGGGAGATGCACAGTGGGTTGAGCAGTGAGGCTGAAAATCTCATTCATGAGAATTACAATAATTTAGACTCCTGAGGCTGTTTGAATATTTTAAAACAATTGGCCAGGTCCTCAGCTGGTGTAGACTGATGTAGCTTTTCTGAAAGCCCTAGAGCGACATCAATTTAAAGCAAATGAGGATCTGGCTCAGCATTTTATAGGCAGCATTTGCAGCTGGTAAACACTGATCTTATGATCTAGTATTGGGCCTTTGTGTCAAAATGAAGACATTTTAAAATCCCCAGATAATTAATTATAAATTGATATCTGTGCAAGTCTGCATTGCTTTGTCTGGATGTCAGTAATGATGGTCACTGAGTCATTTAAATCTCTTGCTTGTTGCACTGGCATTTTTTGGGTTTTATTTTATTTGTCATTTCTTTTCCTGAACTACATAAAGGGACACAAGGAATTTGGTTTTTTTTAAGTGAAGGTTAATAAACTGTTGCCCTAATATTTGCTGGTTCTCCAGCAAATAAACACCCAGTATATTATCAAAGCTCTGCAGAAAGGGGAAATGACAAGCCCCAAGGGTCAGAGCTAAGCACAAAGAATCCATAAGCCATGACTATAGACAAGTTTTAGTGCTTGTTAAAACTGAATGGTGTGGTCATAAAAGGTTATAATGGTAATTTAAAGAAACATATGCTGGATGAAATAATATTCATTTAATAAATCAATGTTTTTCAAAGGGAGGGGTGCACACTCCCTGAGAGGGTGGAGGGAATATGGACAAGCCAATCTCTTGTTCTCCAGAGTCTATTTGAAAATTAGCCTCTAGCCATTATAACTGCAAAGAAAACCTTTAAAACATGAAACCAGTGCAATTGATGCAGAGACATCTGCTGGATTTTGCAGAGAGCCTGAATCAACAGCTCTGAGGTGAGACCTGCCCTGTTTGTTTAAATGAGGGCCAATTCAGTTACCAGTGATGGTACTTATTTCATTGCTCATCAGAGCATCTAAGAAAGGAGCAGAATCCTATTACGATTTACAGCACTGTTTCCCAAAGTGGGGGAGAGGGGTGCATGAAAGAGTAGCTGGGGGATGGGAGGGACTTAGAGTATTTTGGTGTATGCGGTGTAGTTGTAGCTCTCCTATTAGAGACAGAAGGTGGGTGAGGTAATATCTTTTATTGGACTAACTTCTGTTGGTGAGAGAGACAAGCTTTGTGGCTCAAAAGCTTATTTATTTAAGATTAAGATTCATGCTAATTTTCATAACAATTCAATAAGTCTACTAAGCGCATTCAAATGGTGCTGCATGATATTCCGAAGTATAATTGATCAGGCTGGTTGGACTCTTACCACAAGGAATAATGTTTCTCAGATCTGCTAGCACCCATCAGGGATGGGATGAAAGCTCCCTTTGATGTTTTGGACAGCTCACACCTGCCCTACTCCCTTCTTCTGTGCTGTTTAAGCAGCAATATGAACTTACCCAAGCTGATGTATTTACCTGTAAAAGTCCCTCTGGTTGGTGAAAGCACAGCTAACTGCTGGAATGGCTTAGGTTGGCGGACACCGGGTAAGCAGTAACCCTGGGTAAATAAAAAGGAATCTGGGCAGGGAGTAGAGAGGCAAGGGGTAAGATGAGAGCAGTGAAATGGGAGAGAAGGCAAAGAAGAAAACCAGGGGACAAAGGGAATCACAGGAGTGGAAAAGAGTAAAGTGTGAGGAAAGGGGGCAAGCCAATATAAAACAGGGAGTGTATGCCCACCTACCTGCCTATAAAACATGGCCAAATGCTGATCAGAAGATCGCTTGTTGCTCTGATTAAAAGACGCTTGCACTCTCCTCAGTGCTTGGGATCTGCTCAATGGCTATGTCTCAAGTAGACTGTAGAAAGCTGGGCATCAGAGGAGCTCAGATGAAAGACCAAATTCAGATCTGATACAAATGGGTTCAACTTCTTGAAGCCAAGAGGGTTGCTCATACTCTTATCAGGTCTGATTTTGGTGTATAGGTGCACGAACATGCACACTAGAAGGAGGAAGATGGGATGGGAATGCAAAAGGAGAAACTGAAGCAACCGAGGAAGCAAAAATGGAGACTAAAAGGAAGGAGAGGGGGAATAAAAGAGGGATGAAATCCAAGCATGCCATTAGCAGTAGCTCTTATCTGATTTTAATTTGGAATGTTACTAGTTATTTAATATACGACTGGTTAATGCTTGATGCTAATGTTGCCTTATTCAAGGTAGGCCGTTAATCGATACTGCTGCAGTCTTCACAGTAAGATGGTGACCAGCCTCTATGGGAGAGCAAACAATTCTCCCCCCACCCCCATCAGACTTGTATCTCACTATTGGGATATTGCAGTTTTAACAGTATTTGACTCTAGCTCAGAGAAGCTCTGAATCTGTTAGTGACTCTGCCACGTCCAGCCTCGCTCAGTAAATCCTCCTAGTACTCAAATTATCCATGAGAAATGTGAGAATTTCCTTCGGGGGCATTGGAGTAGAACTGAAAGAGGCATCCGAGCCAAAGTGGAAAAAGGGAATTTTACATAATCACAGTGAGCTGGAATTAGAGATTTTACTGAATGCCCAAGCCTGGAGGATATTCAATTAAAGAAGCCCTTGCTTGCCATGCACAGTTTCCTCAGCTCTCATGAAGGTGATTGGCGCAGAATATGCGTATCCCCTCTACTCCTTGCCAAGCTTCATTTTCCTAAACCAGTGCCTTTCCATTTTTGTGCTAGCAGGCCCCAATTTTACTAGAGCAAATGAATTCAGGCCCTACCTTCCTGCATGCTACAGACAACAAGGAACATTTTCAAAACACCCAAGTGACTGAAGAGCCTAACTCTCATTTTCAAAAGCTAATGGGGAACAGATTTTTTTTTAAAGGCATTTAGGTGCCTAAAGATGCAGATAGGCACAGAGTGGGATTTCAAAAGGACCTAAGCAGGTTAGGTGCTTAACTCCCATTGAAATCAACAGGTGTTTAATTGATGCATGCCCAGTTGTTTTTGGAAATCCCACTAGGCACCTATTGGCCTCATTAGGCATCTAAATGCCTTTAAAAGGTCTGGTCTTTAGGCTCTTAAGTCACTTAAGCACTTTTGATGATTCATGGATATCAGCTGTTAATGCACTATGAGGATGTTAGTGCATAAACCACTAGACTAGCCTTATGGGTAGCCTAGTGTAGTTCAGTGAGGTGGAGGAGCTTGCTTCTGAGCACACAGCTCTTCCAGGGGAAGAAAGCCTGCCCGCAACAGGAAGGGCAGAGAGACCATGGATCTGCCTGGGGGACAGGGCTCAAGGAGGCACAGACTGGGTCGGGGCAGAATGGGGGGGCAGGAGCTTCAGGAGGAACTGGCTGGGGTGGACAGAATGGGGTGGAGGTAACAGCAGTTTCAGAGGGACTGGTGGGCAGAATGGAAGGGACAGAGGCTAGAGAGAGGACAGAGTAGGGGGCCATTTTGGGGGGCAGGGTCACAAGGGGATCTGCCATCTCCCCAGTGTGTCCCACTTGAACCTCCATCACCCCCATTCTGCTTTTTTCTCATCCTCCACTGCAGCAAAGCCGTCAGGCAGCTGGTGGCTGCTCCATCCCACTCCTCCCTGGCAACTCCAGAGTGGCAGGGCACCCACAAGGGGAAGCCCTTAGAGCAGACTGTCTCCCTGCTCTCAGTGCCAGCATCTCCACAGCCCCTAGTGGCCAGGGAGATCATTGCAGTCCTGCCAAGTCGTCGGAGTTGGAATACACACACGGGGGGAATCTCGCAGAAAACCCTGGCAACTACTTATTGTAACTTAAACATAAGACAGTGCCACCCACAAGCTGTCTAGGTGCTGTAATCTGAGAATCCTGGATGTGAACCACATCCCTGACATTCTGCACTGAATGTTCACTGATATACAATGGAGAATCATCTATAGTTAGAGGTCAACTACAGCTGACAAGGTAAGGAATAAAGGTGCATTTTGTGTTGAATTAGTTTTGCTTTTTTAGTCTAATTACCAATACTCTGGTAGCTTGTAGGTCAGTTGCATGGCACCTTTGTAGCCAGCGTTGCAAGATATTTATATGCCATATATGCTAACCATTTGTATGTCCCTTTGTGCTAAGGCCACCATTCCAGAGGACATGCTTTCATGCTGGTGATACTCATTAAAAAAATAATGCATTAATTTAAATTTGTGACTGAACTCCTTGGGGGAGAATAGTATGTCTCCTGCTCTGTTTTACCTGCATTCTGCCATGTATTTCATGTTATAGCAGTCTCGGATGATTACCGAGCACAAGTTCTTCCTTTTAAGAAGGCTTTCACTACAAATTTGACAAAACGAAAAGAAGGTTCCAATGTGAGATTTCTAACGATAGCTACGGCACTTGACCCAAGGTTTAAGAATCTGAAGTGCCTTCCAAAATCTGAGAGGGACAAGGTGTGGAACATGCTTTCAGAAATCTTAAAAGAGCAACACTCTGATGCAGAAACTACAGAACCCAAACCATGAAAAAAGAAAATCAACCTTCTGCTGCTGGCATCTGACTCAGATAATAAAAATGAACATGCATTGGTCCTCATTGCTTTGGACCATTATTGAGCAGAACCCATTGTCAGCATGGACGCATGTCCTCTGGAATGGTGGTTGAAGCATCAAGGGACATATGAATCTTTAGCACATCTGTCATGTAACTATCTTGTGATGCCAGCTACAATAGTGCCATGCAAATGCCTGTTCTCATTTTCAGGTGACATGGTAAACAAGAAGCAGGCAGCATTATTTTCTGCAAATGTAAACAAACTTGTTTGTCTAAGTGATTGGCTGAACAAGAAGTAGGACTGAGTGGAGTTGTAGGCTCTAATGTTTTACATTTTGGTTTTTGAATGCAGGGTTTTTTTGTACATAATTCTACATTTTTAAGTTCAACTTTCATGGTAAAGAGATTGCACTACAGTACTTGTTTTAGGTGAATTGAAAGTTTTTTACAGTGCAAATATTTGTAATAAAAAATATAAAGAGAGCACTGTACACTTAGTATTCTGTGTTGTATTTGAAATATTTGAAAATGTAGAAAACATCCACAATATTTAAATAAATGGTATTCTATTATTGTTTAATAGTGCAATTAATTGCTATTTTTTAAATTGCAAGTGATTTCAATTGTGGCACACAGCAAGGTCAAGCTCTTGAAAAGACAGTTACTTGAACAGTATACACTGTTGCATTGTATTTGTCTGCAACATCTAAGGGCTACATAAATATTGCTTTTGGATGTTCATGGACTGCTCTTATTAAAGGCACTGGAAATCACATTTGTGCAGCTGATGAAGGAGTTTACCTCTTAGATAACATTGCTTTTAACCCAACTGCACTTTGTAACCATTTGCCACTCAAACTGTGCAGCTTTAGAAAGAGCCATATGATTTTTACGCTATTCAGAATGATTTCAGCAATTTAGTTTATCATTATTGCTTTCAAAATGCATTTACCTAATAATATAAAACGGTTTATGTTTTAACAGATTTACTATTCTACTTTCACTGACTTAATGGGCAGCCTATTTCCCAAGAAGAATAAATCATGAGAACCTAGCAGGGTAATTGGCTGCTAAAGAATAACATGACTCAGGGCAATTGATTTTGCTGAGAAATGAGCATAATGTGCAAAAACCATGGGTTTGAGTCTGCTCATGCTTATACTGGTATTAAACATTATTAAATACAGTGAAGTCAATAGAGGACACAGTGTAATACTGGTATGAGTGAGAAGAAAATTGGGACCTTCTGTCAAGCATTGGTGGCTTTTGGTAGTTTTGCTGTCTTCTGATTTTTCATGTTATTATATTGAAAAATGTAAATATTTGCCATTTTGCCACATGCTAAATGGATTCTTCGTTTCTAAAAAAAAAAAAAATTTCCTATAAAAAGCTGCTAATAATCTGGTAATAGACTGTCTTTTTGTTTTAGTTTTGACCAGCGAACACCATACTAAGTTGTTTGAAATTAACTTAAGCAATAAAAACTATAGTCACAGTCATATTGCAGTGTTTCCAGAACTGTGCAAAAAAAAACAAACAAACCAAACACAAACCAACCATTTTGGGTACCACTGTTTCACCTTGCTTATAGGTTTATGGCCCCATTTGACAGCTCCATGTCATACCTCATCTAAACATACATAAAAAATGGTTTCAAATGATATGTGCATGTAAAGCAGAGATGGGCAAACTACGGCCTGTGGGCCACATCTGGCCCACCGGACCATCCTGCCCGGCCCCTGAGCTCCCAGCCGGGGAGGCTCGCCCCAGCCCCTCCCCCCCCACAGCCTCAATGCGCTGCGCCGCTTGCACTCCTGCCGGGCAGCGTGGTGGTGTGGCTGGCTCCGGCATGGTAAGGGGGCGGGGAGTGGGGGGTCCCGGGGGGCAGTCGGGGGACAGAGAGCAGGGGGCGGTTGGATGGGGTGGAGCGGTCAGGGAATGGGGAACAGCGGGGGCTGGATAGGCGTGGGAGTCCAGGGGGGCCTGTTACTAGGTGGGGGTGTGGATGGGGGAGGGGGCGCTCAGGGGACAAGGAGCAGGGGGATTGGATGGGTTGGGAGTTCTGAGGGGGGCAGTAAGGGGGCGGGAAGTGGGGGGAGGAGGATAGGGGCCAGGCTGTTTGGGGAGGCACCACCTTCCCTACCCGGCCCTCGATATAGTTTTGCAATCCCGATGTGGCCCTTGGGCCAAAAAGTTTGCCTACCCCCTGATGTAAAGGATGGGTACGTTAAATGCCAAAAAGCTAGCCCTTTTTGGAAAATTGCCACATGTCTCTTAACGCTTCTGTATGCCAGGTAAAGGGTGGGGCAGGCTCTTATGCCCCCGTTTCCCACTGCACTTCGTAAGGGAGCAGGTGTGACCAAAGAGGAAAGAATAGCACAGTACACAGAAGGCCAGTGCTTAATTCATAATGAAACCCTGCCAGAATAACATTGACTTTTTTCTAGTCCTCAGAAACTTATCCAGTGTTCCACGCTATTTTTTTTTTAAAAACAAAACAAAGTTTAAAATTGCTCGTAGAAATGTAAAATAGCCTGTTAATTCAGGCCACACCTCTCAGAATCCGGTATCCTCCAGTTCTAAAACTTTAACTGCAGACAAATGAGTGCTCCGTGGGCCAAATTCATGCCTGGCATTACTCCCCCTTGGAGATCAAAGGATGAACTTAGCCGGCCTTAACTTCTGGTCATCCAGAGAAACATTTTGCTTTGGAAGATAATTATTAATGAGATTTTTTGCATTCAAACTGAAGTGACTGCTGTTAGCTAGCAACCTACTGTCCATTTCTTTCAGTGCCATTACAAATTTACCCAGATACATGAAAATTTTCTCACTGAGAGCACAAAGTTAGCATTACATGCAGAGTTAGCTACATCACCAACACGCTATGAAATGCCGAGCTGAGTAGTTCACTGAACAGTCACAGGTGCAAATTAATACATATTAAAGTGCTGATTGCTGCCACCGGCACGGTACTTCAAAGTGAATTTAGTCTGAGCAGATTCAGTATGAAAGCTGCTCTGCAGTATAGCAGATCAGGTCAGCGCAGAAGAAAAATAGGACTTTGTCACAAGGGAAGGGAATGTACAAACTCAGGGCCTGAGCCAAAGCCCACTGAAGCCAACGGAAAGTCTCACGTGGACTTCAATGCACTTTGGATCTGGCCCCAAATCAGTTGGCATCAATAAACTTCAAATTGGATGTTTTGATTCAAAAAGAATTTCCTTTTCAGAAAAAGAGCTGCCGTACTCCCAAATAGCTTGTTGTAAAAATACATACTGAGGGTGTGAGGCCCCAATCCTGAAAACTCTTAAACGTGTGTGTAACTTTACTCCTGTAAGTAGCTCTATTGGACTGTTTGCAGGAGCGGGGCCTAAGAGTGTAAAATAAATAAATAGCCACCCTACGTTCAGAGAAAAAGAAGAGGCTGGAGCTGCAGTAAAGATAAGAGGAGAGTCTGTAGGTCATCAAGGTTTAAAAAGCCTTTGAGATCCCTCCAGGGGATGGATGGATGGGTGTAGACACACATACATACACACACCTTGATGAGGTAAGACTCCTCAGGATTGCTGTGGTGCAATTCCCTCTACAATCTACAGAAGAGAGTACTTTCCAGATGGAAATCAGCTCCAACTTGTCAGTGCTTAGTGAGATCTTGGACTGATCTCAAAGGCTTTCTAAACCTCCATGACCCATAGAATCTCCTCTCATTGTCTCTGATTCGTTTTTTATCAGTAATTCTAGTACCAAAGAGAAAGAGAAGAGACTGATTTCTCTACCATTGCACTGACTGACTGCAACATCTGCTCTCCCCACCAGGTTTATTATAGCTTCTCAATCATTTAAAAACTCTTACTTCTATCAGACACATTTGCAACCCTCTCTGTCAT
Organism: Dermochelys coriacea; assembly: GCF_009764565.3. Lineage (NCBI taxonomy): Eukaryota > Metazoa > Chordata > Testudines > Dermochelyidae > Dermochelys > Dermochelys coriacea. The sequence goes on along the minus strand of NC_050071.1, from coordinate 12,894,961 downwards.
GCAGCATTGCTATAGGGAATGCTAGTGCTGAGGCCATAAGTACCTCATATATCTCAACTGCTAAACTGCTTTGGTAAGTGATGGAGACAGCATGATTTCCTGGTATAAAATACCTTCCTGTTTAAATCATAATGCCATATGCAAAGAGGAGTTTTGTGAAGGAGTTTACAGAGGGAGTGAGAGAGGCAGATACATATAACAAACATACTCTAAACGATGGCCAATTGCGTGCACCGCCCCCCCAAATCCATTCAATTACATCAAATGAAGGCAGAATACTAAGTATTGATACATTTTATAAGTGCTTTTATGCAAATGCTAGAAGTCTAAATGTTAACATGGGTAAACTTGAGGACCTGATATTAAATGAGGATATTGAAACAACAGGCATCACAGAAACTTGGGCGAAGAATGATAATTAATGAGACACAGTCATACCAGGGTACAAAATATATAGGAATGACAGAGTAGGTCATGGGAAGGAGCACTGTATGTGAAAGAAAGCATAAAGTCAAATGTAGTAAAAATCTTAAATGAATCGAACTGTACCATAGAATCTTTATGCATAGAAATTCCATGCTTGAATAATGAGTACAGCAGTAGGAATATACTATTGACCACCTGATCAGGATGGTGATGGTGATTGTAGACTGCTCTGATTGATTAGAGAGGCTGCAAAAACAAAAAACACAATAATAATGGGGGAATGTCAACCATCCCCATATTGAAAAGGAGTACTTGTGGAACCTTAGAGACTAACAAATTCATTAGATGCATCCGATGAAGTGAGCTGTAGCTCACGAAAGCTTATGCTCTAATAAATTTGTTAGTCTCTAAGGTGCCACAAGTACTCCTTTTCTTTTTGCGAATACAGACTAACACGGCTGCTACTCTGAAACCTGTCATCCTCATATTGACAGGGTACATGTTCCTCCGGACAGGATGCAGATAAAAAATTTCTAGAACACCATTAATAACTGCTCCTCAAAGCAGCTAGTTCTGGAACCCACGAGAAAGAGGCAATTCTTGATTTAATCCTAAATGGAGTACAGGATCTGGGCCAAGAAGTGAATATAGCTGAACTGCTTGGTAATAGCGACCATAATGTAATTAAATTTAACATCCGTAAGGGGGCAAAATGCCAAAGAAACCCACCACAGTAGCATTTAACTTTGAAAAGGGGAACTACACATAAATGAGAAAGCTAGTTAAACAGAAATTAAAAGGAACAATCATAAAACATGGAAATGTTTTATAAACACCATACTAAATGTATACCCAAATTAAACAAACAAAAACAAAAGGATCCAAAAAAGCCACCATGATTAAACAGAGTAAAAGAGGCAGTTAGAGACAGAAAATGCATCCTTTTAAAAGTTGAAGTCAAATCCTACAGAGTAAAATAGAAAGGAGCATGAACTATGGAAAGTCAAGTATAAAAATATACTGTAGTTAGGCAGGCCAAAAAAGAATTTGAAGAGCAACTAGCAAAAGAGACAGAACCAAGAAGCAAAAAAAAATTTTTTTTTTAAAGTACAACTGAAACAGGAACCGTGGCAAAACCCAGAGCTCTGTGGAGAAGCTCAATGAATTCTTTGTGTCAGTCTTCAGTGCAGAGGATGTGTGGGAGATTCCCATACCTGAGCCATTATTTTTAAGTGACAATTGGAGGAACTGTCCCAGATTAAGGTATCAGTAGAGGTGGTTTTGGAACAAATTAATAAATTAAACAGAAATAAATCCAGATTAATACAAGACCAGATTGTATTCACTCGAGATTTCTGAAGCAACTCAAATATGAAATTGCAGAACTACTAACTGTGGTATGCAACCTATTGTTTAAGTCAGCCTTCTTTCCAGATCACTGGAGGGTAGCTAACCTAATCCCTATTTAAAAAAAAAAAGACTCCAGACGCAATCCTGGCAATACAGGCTGTTAAGTCTAGCTATAGCATCAGGCAAATTAGTTGGAAAAGTAGTAAAGAACAGAATTATCAGACAAATGGATGAACATGGTATGTTGAGGAAGGGTCAAAGCTTTTTTAAAGGGAAATCATGTGTCCCCAATCTATTAGACTTCTTTGAGGGTGTCAACAAGCATGTGGACAAGGATGGTCCAGTCAATACAGTGTACTTGGACTTTCACAAAAAAGAAAAAGGAGTACTTGTGGCACCTTAGAGACTAACAAATTTATTTGACAGGTTTCAGAGTAGCAGCCGTGTTAGTCTGTATTTGTGAGCTGTAGCTCACAAAAGCTTATGCTCAAATAAATGTGTTAGTCTCTAAGGTGCCACAAGTACTCCTTTTTTTTTTGCGAATACAGACTAACATGGCTGCTACTCTGAAACCTTGGACTTTCAGAAAGCCTTTGGCAAGGTCCCACATGAACGGCTCTTAAGCAAAGTAAGCAGTCATGGGATAAGAGCAAAGGTCCTCTCAAAGATCAGTAACTGGTTAAAAGATACGTAAAAGGGTAGGAATAAGTGGTCAGTTTTCACACTGGAAAGAGGTAAAGACCTAGGTCCCCCAAGGATCTGTACTGGGATATGTGGATATATATCAATATATGTGATGGGTTTGGTCAGAGAGACCCCTTTGGGATGGTCACCTGACATGCTGAATTTACCTCTGAGCCCATTTTCCCTGCCAGCTTGGGCTCCAGAAACCTGCCTTGTTGAGCCAGACATGCTAGCCTGCTGCAACACAGACTCAGGGTCTGAACCATGCCCCCAAAGCTGCAGGCTTTAACTGAAAACCAGTCAGCAGGTCACCTATCTCCAGCACCCAGACACCCAGTTCCCAATGGGATCCAAACCCCAAATAAATTCGTTATACTCTGTATAAAGCTTATACAGGATAAACTCATAAATTGTCCACTCTCTATAACACTGATAGAGAGATATGCACAGCTGTTTGCTCCCGCAGGTATTAATCACTTACTCTGGTTTATCAGTAAACAAAAGTTATTAAGTATAAAAAGTAGGATTTAAGTGGTTCCAAGTAATAACAGACAGAACAAAGTATTTCACCAAGCAAAATAAAACAAAACTTGCAAGTCTAAACCTAATACATTAAGAAACTGATTACAGATAATATATCTCACCCTCAGAAATATTCCAATAAGCTTCTTTCACAGACTAGACTCCTTCCTAGTCTGGGCCCATTCCTTTCCCCTGGTACAGTCCTCGTCAGTTCCAGCAGACATCTTAGATGGAAACCAGAGGTTTTCCTCATGATTGGAAACTCCCTTTGTTCTGTTCCACCCCCTTTTATATCTTTGTCACAAGGCAGGAATCCTTTGTCTCTCTCTGGGTTCCCACCCCTCCTTCTAAATGGAAAAGCACCAGGTTTAAGATGGATTCCAATATCATGTGACATGTTCACATGTCCTGTGAGACTTCATTACCCACTGGCTGGCACACATGTATACAGGAAAGCTTACAAGTAAACGGAGCCATTTACAACCAATTGTCCTAGTCAATGGGAGTCATCAAGATTCTAAACCCCCATTAATGGCCCACACTTTGCATAACTAGAATTGGGGATGGATCTCTCAATAACTGCCCTGTTTTGTTCATTCTCCTCTGAAGCATCTGGCACTGGCCACTGTTGGAAGACAGGCTCTTGAGCTAGATGGACCATTGATCTGAGCCAGTATGACTAGGTCCCTACCAAATTCACAGTCCATTTTAATAAATTTCACAAACAGAGGGTTTTTTAATTGGTCAAGTTCACATTTTCAGATGTCCCATCCCCAAAAGTACCCAGAGGTGTCTCATCTCCCCGCCCCGGATAGCAGCCATGCAGGGAGATTGGACTCACCTCCACAAGCCCCCTCAGGCAACAAGAACCTCTGGGGCTGCTGTCCAGCCCCAGAGCTTCCTGCAATGGGGGGCAGGTGCACCTGGAGGTGGGTCTGATCTTTCCCCCGAGAGCGGCCATGCAGGGGAAGTACAAGTCCTGTCCCTCCCCAGCCTGGCTGGGTCTCACAGCTATGAGCCCCTGTCTGGGGCACTTCCAGCAGCACAAGGGAGATCAGATTGCATGGGAAGGGCTTATTTCATAGTTTGTGACATGTTTTTCACAGCCATGAAATTGGTAGGCCCTAGGATGACCAGTCTTATGTTCTTACTCTCTCAATTTACTGGGAATTTGGACAAATCAATTTAAGTCTGGTCTAGTGATCCCTTGTTTATTATAAATCCTAAGGGTTTTAGTAGACAAACATTAGCTCTCATCAGAAAACTTTATACTTCTTCTGAAACTCTAGCAGTTATAGTATCAGGTCACCTACATTAACAATTTTGTTCCCAATGTAAAATTTCCAGGCTCTGTAAAGAGGCCTAATTGAATGACAACACTCATTGCATATTTTGGCATTTATTCTTTAAATAATTATTAGTGAATATATTTTTCCATTGTTTGACTAACTGAAATTGTAAGAACAAACATACTTAAAATTAATGTGCATTAGGAGTCACAAAAATGTCTTCCTTGAGTCTGCAGTCCAGACCCTGGAAAAACCTCCATAGCCTTAACTTTCCTCAGATGAGTAGTTTTACTGAAATCAGTAAAATTAATTTGGGGTCCTGGCATGGAAAATTTCAGCCCAAATGCTTAAAGGCTGACAAAGTTCTAAGCAACTGAAAATGGGAGCTTGTAGTGAGACTGGTTGGACACTCTTAAAAATAGGTAGCATTATCAGTCCCTGGTTAATGCAAATTTCATCCTATACAAGATTCTAAAGTGTCTCATTAATTTAAAAAACTAACTACTGTGACAAAGCTCTGTCCTTACCTCCATGGGTCTCGCTAGCCTCAAAGGCTCACTGTGACCCTCTATGTAACCCTTCTTTCTCTAGAGACAAGGGTCACAGTCCGCTGAGCCATTTTCACCATAAGCCAGCGAGGGAGGCGAGGAGAACTTATCCTTCCTTGCACAGTATCTGTTGTCTTCCAGTCTCAGTGATTAAATAGGGGGCAAAGATGTGTGTGGGGGAACCCGGGCCCACCCTCTACTCCAGGCTCCAGCCCAGGGACCCTAATAGTATCAGCTATGGTAGTTGACCTTTTAGAAACATGACATGTACAATTCCCTGGGCTATTTCCCCCACAGCAGCCCGCACTTCCTCAAGCTCCACTTCACCCTTACCTCAGGGCCTCCTTCCTTGTGCCTGATATGGTGTGTACTACTCAGCCTCTCCAACAGCGCAACTTCCTCCCACAGCTCCTGACATGCACACCCATCTGATTGGCTGGGAGGCTTTTAACTAGTTTCAGCCAGCCCCTGATTGGCTTCAGGTGTCCCAATCAACATAGCCTTCTCCCTGCCTTCTGGAAAGTTCTTAATTGGCCCCAGGTGTCTTAATTGACCTGGAGCAGCTTCCATTTCACTTAACCTGGTATCAGGGATTTGTTTAGCCTACAGCTAATATATCTATCTACCACTATTTTTCTATAGCCATCTGGCCTTGCCCCGTCACACTATGAACAAAGACTGGTTTATCAGAGCACAGCTAACAGTCCGTAACAGCCTTAGCTAGGATTATTCTAAGAAATTGGTTCTCCATGATTTCAAAAAATTGGTCCTTTGATTCACAGGCCTTTGTAGCTGCAAAGGATTATGGGTTTGAGTCTTGGGAAGAAAGAGTGGGAGGTTCTGGGGCTTTGTGGTGAGCAGAGCTAAAAAGGCAATAAATATTTTCCTATCCTTATCTCAGAGCAGACTGGGGAACGAGGGGGTTAGTCCTGCTGATGCGGAGGCTGGAGCTTGTATGAAGCAAGGTGGGAGGCTGGTGGTGGTGTGAAATGGAATCTGTTTTGGTGAGTGTCTCTGCTGGGGAGCTGAAAGCAAGGAGAACAGAAAACCAGGTATAATGAAGAAGAAAAGGAAGACAGTAGAAATGAGAGGCCAGATCCTCCTTTGGTGATTTCAGGGGAGTTAGGATGATTTACACCAGCAAAGAATCTGGCCCACTAAGGTCTCCAGCTGCCCCCTTTCAGATGGGCATCTTTATGTCTTTATGGTAAATAGATACCTTAGCAGAACATAGCTCACTTGAGGTTAAATGTCTAGGTGTGTCCAAGGTGCTTTTCCATACCTCATTTAGGAATCACAATCTAGCATTTTCCCCACAATCCTTGGCTTTCTGTTCTCCAGAGACAAGTTAACAATACATTACTTTTTCTAAACGATCCAAACAAGTTATTTTCTCTATCCCAGTCCAATCCATCAACCCAGTCTTATTAATCTAGTCCCTCTAATCCATCATACTGCTAATGTGCTTGTAACCTTGGCATCTAAAACAGTCAGGTTTGTATTTTATTCCAATATCATACACTCCATCCCTCATTAGAGCTGACACAACTGATGTGCATTATGAACTTGAGATAGTTCAAGTTATGGAGAGAGGGAGCCTTCTATTTCAAGGACTATTATTGAAATATGAATGTTTAGCTTTGGAAATATGGTGTAAACCCATGATCCATCAGAGGGATTTAATAATAGTTCTCTCTGCCATCAGTATGGGTCTCCCTAGCTCTTGATATTTACGTTAAGTCAGAGCAGATTTTGCTTGTAGTCTGGTCTTGTTTGAATGACACTGAGTGCTAGCATGGAAGAAAGACAAATGGCAGCTGTGAAATTGGCAATAAATTGCTGGATATATATTAGCACAAGTGTTGAAAAGTTCCTTCTTAAAACTTGGGTGGTAGTTAGTGTTTTTAAATGTGAACCACTAAATAACTGATTGGCCCTAAATACTGGTATCAAAGAGAAACCATTTCCAAAGCAGCGATAACACCTTAGTCCTCTAATGAAAGTAGAATATCATCTTAGATGGAGTTTACTATACTGTGTCAACACATAGCATTTGAGAAAAAAAATCTTCTGGTTAATTTTCAAAGGTAAAAGCAACAACACATTTGTGCTGTTGAAATGGTTTATCCCACTTAACTAATCTGGCAATTAATTCAATTTCATGCTCTTCTGGGTCATTAATTATTGGAGGAGAGCCTCAGAACTTTTGCCAGTGGATTTGAAATTATTCTGAGTAGATATAAAGTGAGTTAAATTGTGTTTGCCATCTTTCAGAATACAAGAATAATGAAATTGAAAGACAGCAAATTTAAAACCAAGGAAGTGCTTTTTCATGCCAAAATAATCAGTTTGTGAAACTCATTGCCACAGGATATTCTTGAGGCCAAGGAGTTTATCAGGATTCAGAAATGGATCACACATTTTATGGGTCATGAACTTCCAGATTTACATTAGTAAGAATTTTTTTAACCTCTTAAAGAACATTAAGGGTTTTTTTGGCCCAAAATTTAGGTTTTATGACAACAACATTTTAAGTAATATCTAAGGCCAATTTTGATTGATTGATTGATTTATTAATATTCCAATGGAAGAAGTTTTGTAAAATAAACAAAGCAGTCCCTGCACCAATTGCGATGCAAACTTTGTAGTATTTGTTGAGTACATGGAAACCCAAAAGTCACTGACTGGAAACTGATGAAAAATACACTAGACTTTAAAAGCTCTCCCTTTTAGTAAACTGATGGTTATCTTTCAGACCTTGAAGGCAAGACAACTTTTTAAATATTAATGTGTCTGTGTATAGAAGTTATTACTAGTTCTCTGACATGTTCTCTATAGAAGGGGGAATACAGTGATCTCTTGTATACTGGCAAAAAAGGAAAAGAAAACTTTTTAAGGGCATTAAGTGTGGGTATGGGTGTGTAGGGTGTGTAGTGGGCATTGTTAAAATGTTTTCTTTTGCTTTTTAACCAGTAGATAAGTTATAATTAGTTCTCATGGATTTCTCCATTATAAGTATAGGAAACAACTGATTGAACCAACATCTTACTTACTGGTAAAAAGCAATAAGACTGCTTTTCCCACTTTACCTACTTAGACAAACAATATCATTCTATTGGTGTATGACATGAAAGGATAGAAATCCCACTAGTCCTTTTCCTTATGCCTGCTGAAAACCCTCTGTGTACACATTACATATTTGAGGACTTCTTGAGGTTGGGGAGACATCATAGAATCATAGAATCATAGAATATCAGGGTTGGAAGGGACCCCAGAAGGTCATCTAGTCCAACCCCCTGCTCAAAGCAGGACCAAGTCCCAGTTAAATCATCCTAGCCAGGGCTTTGTCAAGCCTGACCTTAAAAACCTCTAAGGAAGGAGATTCTACCACCTCCCTAGGTAACGCATTCCAGTGTTTCACCACCCTCTTAGTGAAAAAGTTTTTCCTAATATCCAATCTAAACCTCCCCCATTGCAACTTGAGGCCATTACTCCTCGTTCTGTCATCTGCTACCATTGAGAACAGTCTAGAGCCATCCTCTTTGAAACCCCCTTTCGGGTAGTTGAAAGCAGCTATCAAATCCCCCCTCATTCTTCTCTTCTGCAGACTAAACAATCCCAGCTCCCTCAGCCTCTCCTCATAAGTCATGTGCTCTAGACCCCTAATCATTTTTGTTGCCCTTCGCTGTACTCTTTCCAATTTATCCACATCCTTCTTGTAGTGTGGGGCCCAAAACTGGACACAGTACTCCAGATGAGGCCTCACCAGTGTCGAATAGAGGGGAACGATCACGTCCCTCGATCTGCTCGCTATGCCCCTACTTATACCCCTATGAGGTATACCCACTTATGCCCCTATGAGCTCGCTATGCCCCTACTTATACATCCCAAAATGTACATGACTACGAGGAAGGGGGTAGCAGGGGACCGCCTTTCTATACATTATCATCTCCTATCAAGCTTGTGGGGAAATTCCTGTGGGATTAAGGTACTAGCTGTATCCCTAATATAATTAACTCCTGCAGATCCAGTTCCCAGTAATTTAGCCCACACTGAACGGGGTGATGGGGAGGCAGTGGTATCCTGGCACTGCAGGGGACTCTATTACCAAGAGGGAAAGGATCTGGGAATAGTGGGATTCTCTTAGACCAGTATGATTCCCCCACAGATCTCAGCCCAAGCCCCACACTCCTCCTGGATGCTGGCACATGCTGTTCTCCCACCCCACCCCAATGAGACAAGTATTTGAGAACACCATGAACTTCAACTTGTTGAGCTTCTTGCATCGTTTTCACCCTTCCATTAACTTGTCAGTGATCAGACACAGGGGCTTTTTTATTATTATTTTTAAAGCTACTGTTAGGCTCTCAGCCCAGTAAAGCACTTAAGCACATGCTGAATTTCTGAACTTTAAGCCCTGGAGTAACCCACTGAAGTAAATCAGCCTACTCCTGTGTTTTAAATTAAGCACATGCTTAAGTGCTCTGCTGGATTAGAGCCTTATAAAGTTATCTTCCTTCTGAATCTGTACTTCAGCTGTAGACAGCATCAGAGTGTGTGAAGCTAGAGGTGTGATTCCCAGCTCTTATCCAGGTAGCGTGCTAAAAATAGTAGTGTAAGCCCACGGGCAGTGGTGAGCAGTGGCCATGCTAGCTGGCTCACAGACAAACCCACCAGGGAAGTACTCAGGACAGCTAGCTCGGGGCACCGCTACCCATGTTACCACGACGACCCTGCTATTCTCAGTGCACTAGCTCAATGAGAGCTGTGTAGGAGTTTGTCTCGGTGAGCTGGGAATCGCACCCCAGCTCCAACAGTCGACATAGCCTAAAAGTGGAGTTCTCAAATCCACTTTTGATTGATGTTTCATGGTGAAGTGAAACATGTTCACACTATGAGCATTGCCTGCATTATACATTCTGTAAAGTTACTCAGCCAGAGGCAGACCTGGGGCTTGTGCATAACACCCACACACTGAATAGTACTGGGGTAAATTGCATGTATCAAGCACCTTTAACTGCTTCACCTGCCCTTTGCCTATCTCTGCTGAGATTTTTGTCTAACATTCCAAACCTCTAAGCAGCTTCCAAGAACCACCATTTAAAATCAACAGAGAAGTGTTTCCTTCTTTCCCCCTGAATTACCTTGGTTTGAGGTGCTGACCTGTTGCATCCTGTCTGACATGCAGATTGTGAGTTCTCTGGGTCTTAGCCTGTCTCCCCTTTGTTTTTTGTACAGTGCCTAGGCTGCACTGTGCTATGGCCATGACTGGTAGCACCTAGGGACTCCATAGTAACTCCTGTTACTAATAATGCAATACTTTTGGCTTTAGGTGGTGTTTCAAGGAAATAAAAATCTCTTCAACTGTCACCCTTATGTAATCTTGTTTCGGGTTGTTGAGAAGATTCCGGTGTGGCAGGTCTGGTTCTATCTAGAGGACCAAGGTTTTCCTGATCCCTTCCAATGAGGTTTGAGAGGTAGTACCATCTAGTGGGTAGGGCACTAGATCAGGACTCAGGAGATCAGAGCTGTTCCCAGCTTTGCCACTCACCTGCTCAGTGACCTTGGGTGAATAACTTTACTTCTCAGTATCTCTATTTTCTTCTTTTATCTGTCTTGCCTATTTAAAGGGAGAGTGTATAGCTTTTCAGGACAGGCATGGGCTCTTACTGTGAGTTTGTACAGCCCCTGACACAATGGGGCCCTGATCTCAGTGTGGGCTTCTACTGGAATACAAATACATGATATTTATAATAATTCACTATCTTGGACAATTGGTACCAAATAGGGTTGTCTCTTTAAAAAAACAAAACAAAAATAGGGTACAGTCGTTCATATTGTCAGGGCTAGAAATGGCAGGTTCCCACTGATGAATAAATCACCCAGGGAATTGCTGAATAATTTAAACAAACTATTCAAAAACTATGCTTTATTTAAAAAATTATTCACCCAGCTCCAGTCCTGAGGTATTGGACTGCAGGACAGTAATCTTATTACAGACCTATTTTAAGCTGTGCTAAACTATTTTAGGTCATATTTAGAGGTGTTTAGAATTTATTGTTCTCTTCCTTCACCATTTGGAGCAATGTGACCATTGAAACTCATGATAAAAAATATTTGCAAAACTGTCATGTATTTTTATGCCACATATTTTACACATCATCCATTATGCTACATACGGGGTTTGCTTATTCATGGGGATTTATATTGCAATAGAAATATAATATTGAAATTCAAATTCAAAACAAAACAAAATACAAGGGTATGAAGAGGGACACTGACCTTTCAGTGTCTCCTGTCAGCTGGGTATGGTGCTTTAATCTTTTGTTCCTACTCCTGGTGCCCTGGTTAGGTTGCCTCCCACGCTGCGAAGGTCTTCAGTGGCTCAGGCCTCCCGCCAAGTCACACAGTCAAAAATGTCTGAACCTCTTCTAGGATGCAAAGACATGCTGTCTGCCCTCACCAGGATCTTCAGCTCTGGCTCTGGCCCTTTAAATTCGGTTCTGCACTCGGGCTTCTAAACAAGCCTTGTCCCCTTCTTGGGGCTTAGGCCGCTTTCCCAGTGGCTGGTGGGAGAGCCTGGGCCAACCCACTACTCTGGGTCCCAACCCTGGGACCCCATAAACAGTAACCACATACCACTGCTTCCAGTTGGCTGCTGCTATTCCCTGGGCCTTTTCCCATGTAGCCCATTTCCCTTCACCCTGACCTCAGGACTGAAGTTCTCAGATCCTTGCTGCATGCCAATGCCACCAAAACCCATCTTCTAGTTCCCTATTGAGCTCGTGTGACCAATAAGGAGCACCCTTCCTTGCTCCTCTGGGTCCCAGCCAGGAATTGACCTCCAACTCCTTTTATCTGAGCCTGTTGGGCTCTGATTGGCAACTTCTATGCTTCCTTTCTAGGTATGCCTGGAGCAGCCACCTTCACATCTCCTTCCTGGGGCAGGTTGTAGTGGGACTGTGGGGCCTCCAGCAGTAGACCACGAGGGGCCAGGTACACCCTGTCACAAAGGGCTATTATATAAAACTAAAACAAAGCCTATTCCCTCACCCATACCAAGATCTCTATGCCTGAAAAAAAATTTAATCTGCCATTACATTTTCTGCATGTTTTACTTCTTTAATTAAAAAGTGAGAGAGAGGGGAAAACAAACTTTCCTGTATTGTAGCTACTGTAGAAGGCTCTGATCCAGCAAAGCGCACATGCATAACTTTAAGTATGTGAATTGTGCCATTAAAGTCAATGAGACTACTCAAGGACTTAAAGATATCCCGTACTTAAGTGCTTTCTGGAACAGGGCCTAATTTCTCCATACGTAGATTAAGAAGATGCATCTCACAATGTTTTTTAGTGTAATTTCAGATTTTTTAAGTTTGCAAAATTTGTAGGGGGGGGAGGAAATCCAGATTCTCCAACAAATATGCCTGATCAGTTTTTATATCTACATAATATCTTTCATGTAATGCTCAATGGGGTATATCAGAAGGTTTCATTCTCCTCAACTAATGGCTAAAGCTATCTTGAACCAACTGACATATTAGGTTTATAAGGAAACCATTATTGTACTATCTAGTGCAGCTGCCAAGTGGCTAATTGGATCCACAATGCTTTTCCTTTCTAACTGCATGCAGATTGAAAGGAACAATAAATGAGAAGGATCCTGCAATATAACACTGAGAGGAATGACCAAAGTAATTTAGAGCACAGTCTATTAACCATAAAGCAATCTATACCCAAGCATTATGAAAAGATGAGAAAGGAGCTGAGACGTGCTGATACAGAAAACATTTTACACACTACGGTTACATAGATTCAGCTGTTTCATTGATTTCTTCCTTCAAAGCAAGGGAGCAATTTTCAGAAAGAGCTTACAGTTCTGAATATAGTTATATTACATCAGGGTCCCATCTCTCCACTCCCCCCCCCTTTGGTTTTGTTTTGTTTTACTTCTTTCAACAACCGCATGCCTAGAGACTAAGGCTTTGTCTATGCTACGGGGAGAGATGGATCTAAGTTACGCAACTTCAGGTACGTGAATAACATAGCTGAAGTCAACATACTAAGATCTACTTATGGCAGAGTCCACACTACGCGATGTCGACTGCAGAGGCTCTCCCGTTGACTCCCCTTGGGCTTCTCGTTTAGGTGGAATACAGGAGTCGACGGGAGAGCGATCTGTGGTCAATTTAGCGGGTCTTCACTAGACCCGCTAAATCGACCCCTGATGCATCAATCGCTGCATGTAGAATTCCCGGTAAGTGTAGACAAGGCCTAAGTCAGTATATTTACACCTAGCTTGGCTTTCCTCAACCTACTTGAATAAGGTATTTAGTTAATGAGGACTTGATTTAACTTGCCTTAAAATGAACTGAAATTCAAACAGTGATGGCTATGCTTATGGGGAAAACGAGCCAGTAAAAAGGGAATTATCTAGGAGCAATTATCCTCATCTCTTGGAACTTGCTTCTATGAGTGAAACTCAGGGTGATTTTGTGGTTAAAACACTATACTGACTTGGGAGATTGGAAGAACTAGGAAATGAACCCATAGAATTCCTATGACACCTTGGGCAAGTCTTAAGAAGCTCTGTCTATATAGCACATCAAAGATAAAGTTAATAAATAACTTGATCCCAGTCTATAAGTACTTGCATGGGGAGAAGATTTTTGATAGTAGAGAGTTCTTTAGACAAAGGCAGAACAAGGTGCAGAAGCTGAAGCTTGACAAATACAAACTAGAAATCAAGTGCATATTTTTAACAGTGGCAGTAATTAACCATTTACCAAGGGGTGTGGTGGACTCTCCCTCGCTTGAAGTCTTTAAATCAAGATGGGATGGCTTTCTAAAAATTATCTTCTGATTGAGCTAGAGCATATGAGTTTGATTCAGAAATTACCAGGTGAAACTCTGTGCTATGCAGCAGGTCGGATTAGATCATCAGAATGGTCCTTTCTATCTTAAAATCTATGAATCTATAAATCTCTTAATCTTACTGTACCCAAATCCCCTCCAATTTCTAAGATGCTGCTCTACACCACAGGGATGCTGTGAAGATAGGTTTATTAGTGTCTGTGAGATGCTCAGAGTTCAAAGTGATGGGAATCATCTAAGTACCTAGAGAGATCCTGTACAAGAGTAGAAAGTCACTCATTGTCTACAAAAACAACGAGGAGTCCGATGGCATCTTAAAGACTAACAGATTTATTTGGGCATAAGCTTTCGTGGGTAAAAAAACCCCAATTCTTCAGATTCATGGAGTGAAAATTTCAGATGCAGGCATAAATATACTAACCCATGAAGAGAAGGGAGTTACCTTACAAGTGGAGAACCAGTGTTGACAGGGCCAATTCAATCAGGGTGGATGTTGTCCACTCCCAATAATTGCTGAGGAGGTGCCAATACCAAGAGAGGGAAAACTGCTTTTGTAGTGAGCCAGCCACTCCCAGTCCCTATTCAAGCCCAAATTAATGGTGTTAAATTTGCAAATGAATTGTAACTCTGCAGTCAAAAAGTCGCCTTAGCAAAGTGATGTGATCCCATTGTGTGGGGCATTCAAACTGAACATAAGAATTGTCCTACTGGGTCAGACCAAAGATTCATCTAGCCCAGTATCCTGTCCTCAGACAGTGGCCAGTGCCAGGTGCCCCAGAGGGAATGAACAGAACAGGTAATCCTCAAGTGATCCAGCCCCTGTAGCCCATTTCTAGCCTCTGGCAAACAGAGGCTAAGGTCGCTATCCCTGTCCATCCTGGCTAATAGCCATTGGTGGACCTATCCTCCATGAATTTATCTAGTTCTTTTTTGAACTGTTATAGTCTTGGCCTTCACAACATCCTCTGGCAAGGAGTTCCAGGGGTTGACTGTGCATTCTTTGAAAAGATACTTCATTTTGTTTGTTTTAAACCTGTTGCCTATTCATTTCATTTGGTGACCCCTAGTTCTTGTGTTATGAGGAGTAAATAACACTTCCTTATTTACTTTCGCCACACCACTCATGATTTTATAGACCTCAATCATATCTCCCCTTACTTGCTTCTTTTCCAGCTTCAATGCTGGACTTTTATTAATCAGGCTTCTTAACATTCAAGTGAGGTTTTTAATGGGTGTGAATCCTTTTAAAATAAATCCTCTTTTAAGCAATTGTAAATTCATTACCTCTCTGCAGGATTTCAATTCCAACTAGATGCTTAGTTCAGACTTATTTGCATTGGCTTAAAACCATCGGGATCATATTTAAGAAACATCATTCATGACTGAATACAGTAGCAAATGCTTTCCCAGATGATTATATGCTGAAGTGAATAATAAATACATAAATCCAATGGTTTTAAGACTAAACCATTGCAAGTATACAACTAATACAATGACTAGGACATGACCTCTTGATAGTTTCTTTTTTCTGATTTTGGCTTTTGTTAAGAAAAATCAGAATAAATAATTATAACCCAAATATCCCTCAGTAGAGCTAGCAAAATCAGGTGCAGATCAGTAAAGACTGTTACCATCTTTAATATATTCACAACAGAAACTTAATAGAATTGTCAGCTGATCTCATTGCTTATGTGCAGTCCTGGCAACAGCCAGGATCTGTCTACTGGGCTTTGGGATGCAATTCAAGACTTTCACATCTGACCATGTTACACCAAACATTGCTTGAGTTGTGTCTGCATTGCAGCCTATCTGTCTCACAACCTTGGCTACATTGGCTACAACCACACCTCTCATGCTGCCAAACGAGGTTTGTTTCAGTGCATCCTGCAGAAACTCAGGCAACTGTCCGATAGTGCTCAGAGGCGGCGCATATGGAACACTTGTGGTACACAAAGTAATCTCTCTTTGGGAAAAACTACATGTAAAATGAAATGCTGATTAGATGTCACACTAATGTTGAACTCATGACTTTAGAAGTGAATATAGTTGTGAAAGATCATCAGCATTTTGCAGGATCCTACTGGAATGGCATAATTTTAGGAAATTATAGGACTTTTTTTTTTCATAATTCATCAATCTAAACTCTAACAGCAAAGGCTGAACTAGAAATCTTTACCTCTGCAGTACTGCAGGGTGCATACAGCAGTAACAACCTAAGTTTACATCTAATGCTTCCATGTTATGCTAAAGCCCCCACTGTATTATCTGAATACCAGTATTATTCATCACTGTCACTAAAGAATGTATCCTCACAGCATCACCATAAGGCAGGGACGTATTATCCACATTTTAAAAGCGAAGACGTGAGCAGCACAGAGAAATTAAGGGTTAGATTCACAATTGCAGCTATAAATCTTTACCTGTCAACTGAGAAAGTTGGGGATTATAACATCGAAAAAGCCTCTGATCATAACTCTGTTGCATTGAAAGTATAAAAAAGGGAGAAGGGCCAGAAGGTTGAAACCTACAAATGCACCTGCTAAAAAATTGTGTGTGGGGGGGCGGAGGAGCGTGTCCAGGAACTGTTCCCTGATCCAATGCCTGAGTGGTGCAAACTTAATAGCCCTCCCTGGCCAGCTGAGAATTGTTCTGGCAGGGGATGGGTGGAGTAAGTTTAGA